>NC_087175.1:11490892-11623392 GCF_035594125.1 Scylla paramamosain
ATAGAAAAGTCCTCAATATGATAGTGTGAGATATCATATATTTTTCTTACGCCTCCATCCTAGTTATCAGTTTCAAATATGGTGTTTCATTGCTTCATGCTTTCAAAAACTAGTTTTCTGTCTTATCACTATCATAAGGTATGTTACATACAAATTAATTAATTCCCTAAATTAACAATTTCTTATACAAATATTTAATATTAAGTGATTTTGAAAAGGTTTGAACCGAATAATCACAGTACGGTGGTGACAAGTGAGAAAGACCATGTAAGTGATATGAAAAATTGTACAGCTGTCAAAGAACTTCTGTGAACAGTGAATAATGTTGAAAGCAATGTGTTTGCCATAACTCTGGTAGAGAAAAGATTGAAGCCAGGTCTCTTTTTTTTTTATTATACTCAATCAAAACATACTAGATTGACTCTTGATACTCTAGCAGTAAGGCCTCAGAGCTCATATAGCACAAACTATGGGTAAGGCCAAAGCTTCACACATCATGTGCCAGCCCCATTCTTTTGCTTAAGGTCATCAGTGAAAGATTTAAGTTAATTGGACTTACTATTGAGGGCACTGAATCATACTTTTACAGTATGATTACAAAAGATGAAAATGGCTCAGAGAAACAAGGTAAAGGGGATGTACATCTAAAACTGACCAAAGCTGACCTGTGTTGTACAATTATTATCATTATTATTGGGAGTCTGAAAATTATGAAGTTTGAAAGACTTACCAAAGTGACCTTGATTAAAAAAAGGCTAACCCATCCAACATACCTCCATAGACCTTGTCCTACCAAGAATGACTAATAAGCTAAGGTTAGACTTGTGCATGGAAGACAGTGAGTTCACTGGATGAATCAGTCTGGAACAGGAGCACAGACATTATCTTGAGAGCCACCTTCCTTTGGAAGTGCACTTGGATGCAAATGTCTAGCCAATATCACAATAAATTATTGATCAGTTATAAAATCCAGATACTTGAATGAAATGTTAGAAAATGAGAAAGAACATTGGTTGAGCAATATTGGAACACCTCTGCTGCTCCTTTTTATTTGTTAGGATATGTCACAGCTCTTGTGATCCCTTGCCATTGGTGGATTCTAAATACTGCAAATCTGAGATACAAATCTAATATCATATCCTTTTACTTAATCATAATGTAAGTTCATCCCAACTTTGAGCTTAATATAATGTATTCATAAAAATATTGAAAAGTAGTTATCAAGTGTAATGAAAGGAAAAAATTTTTAGAGGGAAGATGAAAACAAAGATTGATATCAACTCCAATGAATACCAAGTCACCATTAAACAAATATAAAATTAATTGTATCACAGTCTTATAATGCCAGTCATGCTTTTAGTCTTAATTTTTTGTCATGTAATCTTCATTGTGGTGGCTTTGATAACCTTTATCTTAATATATACACCAAATGCTTCCAAGTGATCATGAGCCTGTCTCTAGCACAGTACTCAATACTTCATGACACAGCAATAAGTGTTAGCTTACATTACTCAATGATGTATTACTGCCACAATTCCCAAACTTCATTCAGTCTGTTAGTTCAATTAGTTCTTAAATATCAAAGTTAAGAAGATAATTTTCTGAAGCTATAATGAGATATTTCCTAATTCCATGTAGAATTTGAGAAAAAAAAAAAAAACTAAATGAAAATACTCACTTTCACTTAATCTTCAGTATTATTTTTAATGTTATATCAGCTTATTATCACTATTTTTTTTTTTTTTTTCAGTATTTTATTTTCTTAACTAACAACTGCCATCTGAGGATGTTTCCACAGACAGTTCATGGTTGGACTTGGTGCAGTTTAGCCTGACAGCTTAACTGTGCTTCAAAATACCACAATTTGCATTAATGGAATAAGACAGTTCTATGTTATGTCTGAGCACTTCACCATCATCCTTGAAAAATGTATCAAATTGAAAATTACAAATTCATTGAGTCATGATGCCACAACACAGATCTTATGGCATCAGCTTTAAGAGAGTGCTGCCTCTTCCGTCCACAAACTGTTGTGAGCCAGGATCAAACTTGCAACCTTTCATCCTTAGGCTGAGCACTGTATCATAGAGCCATCTAGCTCCTGTGCTTAGTTATGAATCATTAAAGCCACATGTATTCTGTGTTATTAAAGTTTATGTATGCCACTATAACTAAACTGGGTTGACTGCACTGTGTATTATTCGTTATCAAGGCAAATTCTTTATCAAAGTTGTTTTTCAACACTATTATTTATTCATTTTAATACTAATCTCTTGTTGTGTGAAACACAAAGTAAACTTATTAAGGATATTTACTTATATAAAACTATAAATTATCCCTTTTTCCTTTTTAACACACACAAACACAACATTTAGAAAAATACTGAGGCAGAATTAGGATGAGCAAAGAATATTAATTAGTTCAACTGTCATTAGATCACAATAGATATGGAAACAAGGGAACATAAACCTACCTCAAAACTTGTGTACTATAATTAGTCAAACACACATACAAATTTTAGTGGATTTGACCAGTTGCTTTTGTTTCTGCATTATATAATTCATAATTTAAAGATGAGCCATATCTATTTGTATTACAATTATTATCATTATTATTTATCTGTCTGTCTCTTTGATGCCTTGCTTCACCTGGGAGTGTTCCTCTAAGGTGGTAATCATGGCAGAAAAGCCTCTACTCTCACTAGGCAGACATTTCCTTCTTGTTCAAGTTCTTGTTCTCTACTAACACCTCTTTTACACACGTACTTGTTCACATACTTGTTCACCCCATCCACCAAATAGCCTCTCATTATTATTATTCTTATTGCTATTATTATTATTATTATTATTATTATTATTATTATTATTATTAGTTATTGTTATTAATATTACTAGTAATAAGTGTTTGCCTCATTAAGATTAGGGATACTTGCATTAAGGTAAGTTGAATCATTGGAGCATACATTCTATCATGAGTAACACTATATGAGTTACATGAACAAATGCTGTAATCTATGTACACATTTTATTCCCATGGTGTGTTATCTTTCTTGTTAAAGGGTGATTAAAGATTCCCCTGAGGGAAGTAGCAATGACCAGACAGTTCTGCAAGTTATCAGAAAGGATGTGTCAGAGAGGACTACCCCTTTCACCAAGAAACTCACAACCTTTCTGCCACAACCCAAGTACTGCACCACAGACCTGCCCAGCCCCAATTGCTTTCTCATCAGAAAAGTGCATGCTTAGCCTGTCTAGAAACTCCTGATTCTGCAGTAACCAATAACACCTTAGTAGTGAATGTATTTTATTTTTCTAACTGAGGGTGGCTGCCTTACATTGAGAGACTAGCAGCTGAAATACCATGGGATTGCTAATGTGAAATTTGGATGGAGAGAAGATGAAGACTGACTGACCTTATATTTGTTGGCTAAGGGGAAGAAGCAAGTTATAGATCCTGTGTTCTCTGTGGTGAAAACAGGTGCTTCTACTGCTATGTATATTCTTGTTACTGTATCACTGCCCAGATCTGTGAAATGAAATGAGATTTATATTATATTATTTTTTTTCTTTTATTATGTGATGATCAATGTAAGATTTAAGCTTTATCATTACAGTCATGCATCACTAGTTATGTATAGCCATTTTAACTCTATAATTTTTGTGCATATAAATTATGTACAAATCATATGGATTTTTATCAATGCAAAGAAAAGGCATAAAAATAAATAATATTTATATTATTTTCTTTGATTCTTACAACCTGTCTTGAGTTTGCAAGTAGTCTGGAAGCCAGCAACAAACTAAAAGAAAAAATGATTGCCATTTCCCAATATATTTATAGAAAAGAGTTCCAATGACACTGACTGCCCTATGACAGATACGTCTTAAATCTCTTTCTTGAAACAGGCAGTTCCAAGTTATAGGAAGCTGGAACTGGACAATTCCACAATTTACCAGTGAAAGGCACTTTATCTTCACTTCCCTCACAGATAAAAGGAAGTAAACAAAGTTAGATTTTGAAACTGAAAATATCGATGAAATACTTTAATGAGATATTCACAGAAGACCTAAAAATTATCTCTCTATATATCTAATGCTTCAGTCCCTCCAGGAGCATCTTCCAAGAAGGGTGGGCCACAGAAGAACCTTCACCTAACCCTACCCAAACATTTCCTTGTTTCTACAGCTGGCACATTCATCCTAAAAAGTAGTATCCCAAACATTCCTTTGTTCCTACAGCTTGCACATTCATCCCAAAAATATCTTAAAATCACACACATCCATTTCTCTCCTCTCAAACACAAGGGGGAAGGCAAGTATCAAGCAGCTGTGGTAGTCAGAAGGCAGGTAGTTGTGGCTTTCCATGAACCCTGATGCTCCTCCACAGTACTGTATCCATTTTACAAGCACAGTGCATGCTCTCTTTCTTAACTCTGCTGCTGAGAGATGAGACTTGTCACTACCATAACTAGCACATTGTTTCGTAGGTCTGGCACACCATGGTCATCAACTGCCCCCACTCCCTCTTCAGACACTCACTGTGGCCTACAGGGCTGAGTAGATGAACAGTGGGGTGTCCACATGGGCATCTAGCAGAATGGGCAACATGGGTCTGCTTCCTACATCATGTCTGGGCAGAGAAAGAGACCAGGGCATCTAAGGAAGCTGTGGCATCACTTACCTCTTTGTTCTACTTCTTGTGGCCATGTCATGGTGTTGGTTGTATTTACTCTCTCCCCTTCCATAATTTTTCTTCATCTCTGCTTGTCTCTCCTTTGCTTCACTACCCTACCTATTCCTTACACTTCTCAGCCTGTTTCCATTAAAATTACAAATAACATTACAATAGAAGAACATTGCTACATTCTTTCTTTAGTCTGATCCCTCATGTGAAATCTGAATAGGAGAATAATATGGAGGTGGAGCAAGATTTTTGAGTAAAAATGAATGTAACTTTTATTAAAAATGCAATTCACTGCTTTTTTTTTTTTATGTAGGAAGGACACTGGCCAAGGGCAACAAAAATCCAATAAAAAAATGCCCACTGAAATGCCAGTCCCATAAAAGGATCAAAGCAGTAGTCAAAAATTGATGAATAAGTGTCTTGAAACCTCCCTCTTGAAGGAATTCAAGTCATAGTTAGGTGGAAATGCAGAAGCAGGCAGGGAGTTCCAGAGTTTACCAGAGAGAGGGATGAATGATTGAGAATATTGGTTAGCTCTTGCGTTAGAGAGGTGGACAGAATAGGGGTGAGAGAAAGAAGAAAGTCTTGTGCAGCAAGGCCACGGGAGGAGGGGAGGCATGCAGTTAGCAAGATCAGAAGAGCAAATAGCATGAAAATAGTGGTAGAAGACAGCTAGAGATGCAACATTGCAGCGGTGAGAGAGAAGCTGAAGACAGTCAGTTAGAGGAGAGGAGTTGATGAGATGAAAAGCTTTTGATTCCACCCTGTCTAGAAGAGTAGTATGAGTGGAAGCCCCCCAGACATGTGAACCATACTCCATACATGGACGGATAAGGCCCTTGTACAGAGTTAGCAGCTGGGGTGGTGAGAAAAACTGGCGGAGACGTCTCAGAACGCCTAACTTCATAGAAGTTGTTTTAGCTAAAGATGAGATGTGAAGTTTCCAGTTCAGATTATAAGTAAAGGACAGACCAAGGATGTTCAGTGTAGAAGGGGGGGGACAGTTGAGTGTCATTGAAGAAGAGGGGATGGTTGTCTGGAAGGTTGTGTCGAGTTGATAGATGGAGGAATTGAGTTTTTGAGGCATTGAACAATACCAAGTTTGCTCTGCCCCAATCAGAAATTTTAGAAAGATCAGAAGTCAAGCATTTTGTGGCTTCCCTGCGTGAAATGTTTACCTCCTGAAGGGTTGGACGTCTATGAAAAGACATGTAAAAGTGCTGGGTGGTATCATCAGCGTAGGAGTGGATAGGACAAGAAGTTTGGTTAAGAAGATCATTAATGAATAATAAGAAGAGAGTGGGTAGCAGGACAGAACCCTGAGGAATACCACTGTTAATAGATTTAGGAGAAGAACAGTGACCATCTACCACAGCAACAATAGAACAGTCAGAAAGGAAACTTGAGATGAAGTTACAGAGAGAAGGATAGAAGCCGTAGGAGGGTAGTTTTGGAAATCAAAGCTTTGTGCCAGACTCTATCAAAAGCTTTTGATATGTCCAAGGCAACAGCAAAAGTTTCATCAAAATCTCTAAAAGAGGATGACCAAGACTCAGTAAGGAAAGCCAGAAGATCACCAGTAGAGCGGCCTTGACGGAACCCATACTGGCGATCGATAAATGTTTAAGAATTTTCCTGTTGAGGATAGATTCAAAAACTTTAGATAGGCAGGAAATTAAAGCAATAGGACGGTACTTTGAGGGATTAGAATGGTCACCCTTTTTAAGAACAGGTTGAATGTAGGCAAACTACCAGCAAGAAGGAAAGGTAGACGTTGACAGACAGAGCTGAAAGAGTTTGACTAGGCAAGGTGCAAGGACGGAGGCACAGTTTCGGAGAACAATAGGAGGGACCCCATCAGGTCCATAAGCCTTCCGAGGGTTTAGGCCAGCAAGGGCATGGAAAACATCATTGCAAAGAATTTTAATAGGTAGCATGAAGCAGTCATAGGATAGAGGAGAGGGAGGAACAAGCCCAGAATCGTTGTTAAATAATAGTTCACCAGTTATATCCTCTGCTCTTCTCTGTTGTAATCTCCCATTTTTTTGTCTAGTTATATCCTCTGCTCTTCCCTGTTGTAATCTCCCATTTTTTTGTCTTTCTGTGATATATGCAGGACACCAAAATATAAAGTGTGTTAGATTTTCACTTTTAGCTTCACATACACTATTCTGTTTTCTCAACTGTAAATCTTTTCTATCATTTAGTTTTAAGGTGTTTGCTCTACATTTAAAAAGCATTTATGATGCTTGATCATTCATACATCAGTAAAACCTCCATAAACCAAATCTGAATAAGTTGGATATTGGATAACCTGAAACCCTTATCAACCTCTTCAGCCAGTC
Organism: Scylla paramamosain; assembly: GCF_035594125.1. NCBI lineage: Eukaryota > Metazoa > Arthropoda > Malacostraca > Decapoda > Portunidae > Scylla > Scylla paramamosain. The sequence continues at coordinate 11,497,921 of NC_087175.1, forward strand.
TGCTCAACTCCATTCCATCCCCAAACACACTAGAGCCACCAGCCAACATCTTTAACTCAGACTCTGAGGCCATATTAACAAAGATTCTCAGAGTTTACCTCAGCCTTAAACTTGTCTAAGCATGTTTAAAGTTGTGTTGAGATCAACTCTTTAGTCCCTGTATGGAATGGTGAAAAATCAAAGCAATAAAATCTTATGTTTCTTAATTTTGATTTAATAGTGCAATTTTTTTTATTTTTTATTAAATAACAAAAATGATAATTTATCATTGATTTTGTAAGGATATGACCCCATAAGTTTGTGGGTTTTAATAAGTAAATTAGATCCCACACAAGGCACATGTATTTTGTCTTAGTATTTATGTCCTTGAGCCAGTCCCACTCCTACTCAGCAGCACCTCCTTTCTTGTCCTCTTTCTTTAGTATAAAAGGAGAGGATGACCCCTAAGGACAAAAAGGCCAACAGAGGAAAACCAGCTGGACTGATCGCAAGACTTTCATCCAGTCAGTATTAAGAGGAAAGATGTAGCCTAAAGGGCTTCACTCATTCAGTGGCACAAAAAAGTTGCACAAGCCTCAATTACTAAGAAGGTAAATGAGACACACCAACAACAGGGCACATGAAAGTTCAAGATCATCATTGCTGGAGAGCTGCATTTCCCATTGGCTAAATAACACTAATCATTACTTTAATTGCTAGCGTTAGTGCATCACTCCTTCCTGTAGGGTTCTCAAAGGCATCTCCAACTGAATCTGTCACAAATAACACTCCTGCAGATCTAGTCTATATATGCCCAACAGTTCAGAGTCACTCAGGTCATCGAGAACATCCTTATGGGCTTGATAATTCTTGAGGTGGGGAGCTCGGGCTCAATAAGCTATAATGTTACAGGTGTAGGAGATTGTAGGCTACACAGTGGCTGGCGAGTTGGTTATTATTAGCTGGTACCTACGTACATCTCACCAATTTCAACATGAAGCCACTGATGGTGATATTCTAGAGACGTTTCCCACCATTATTGCTGATTATGCTGCAAATGTATGCAATGAAGTAATTGTTTTGAAACATTTTCAAAACTATAGTGGAAATGTTTCTTAGTTGCCAACTACTATAATTAGTTTAGAATCAGGTTATGGAGTCTTGTGGCTGTGATTACCAGATTAATTGACAAGAGTATAAAAAATCAATCTGCAAAAAGTGGTGGCAATATTGTAGAGTCCTTTTCAACCATTGTTATTGGTTGTTTTAGTTCCATTCTTTCACAGACACATTTGAATAGTGATTGAGGGGTTACAGGGGAGGTGGCATTTCCCCCCACTCTGTTACCTTTTATTCAAATGTGTCTGTGAAAGAATGGGACTAAAACAACCAATAACAATGGTTGAAAAGGACTCTACAATATTGCCACCACTTTTTGCAGACTGATTTTTTATACTCTTGTCAATTAATCTGGTAATCACAACCACAAGACTCCATAACCTGATTCTGAACTAATTATAGTAGTTGGCAACTAAGAAACATTTCCACTATAGTTTTGAAAATGTTTCAAAACAATTACTTCATTGCATACATTTGCAGCATATCTAGAACTCCTTGATCTTGTGAATCAAGTTGAGGTGAGGAGGTTTCCCAGAGTTGTTCCCAGAGACAGGCAAAATCCACTCACATGCCTCTCAGAGGAGAAGCTCTAACCTGCCTGTACACTCCTGCTTCTAGAGATTAGAGAATATGCAGTCTCAACTACAAATAAAAAAATTATAAATAAATAATTATATGTGTGTGTGTGTGTGTGTGTGTGTGTGCACTGTTCAATGTAGACTGTTTAGGCAGGAAAACTAAAGCACTGATTAGCTGATTGCTTTGGCAGGCATATGAGACACTTCAGAGCTGCTAACCTGTGTGACAAGTAGTGTTGGTGTTGGATTTTCCTAACACCATGTCATGTCTCCTTCCCTGAGTTTAAAAATATACTTGCAAAGTTAGTAAGAGGAGATACAAAGTTAAGCCACATCCAGACCTGTCTTAAATTTAAGATCTAGACTCAGCACGACTTGGGAAGTTAAGCACAACTTTAAGCATAAGAGTTGGTCTGAGTCAAACCTCAGTAGTTAAGAGTCTTTGTTAATACAGCCCCTGAATGACAAGAAAAAGCACATTAGTAGTACAGTGCATAATGTTATGTTAGCTATTATGTGACCAACGTGTTGTATACACTTAAGTGAGCTTTTAAATGAGCACTAAGTGTGTAGTTGCGTAATGTTAAGTGAACTCTTAAGTGACCAGTTAGTGCATTGTGTATAGTGTGTAATAACAAAATATGCTGTAAATATCCATCTTGGGGCTTATAATGTGCTTATAATGTGCTATCAAATATGCTGTAAATAACAATAAATATGTATGTTTATATACACAGAAACTGACCAAAAACGTGTATTGTCAGATAAACTGAACTTCTGGATAAACCGTCGGCCACCTCATCCCATATAGTTCAGTTTATGGAGGTTTTACCGTATACACTTCATCTTCTCCTCCAATCTCCTTCCTCTATTCTTTATATATTATCGTGCTTGATTTCTCATTTGTTTCCATTCTCCAACCGATTATATCCATTTCTTGCATTTGGTTTTTAATGCTTTCCTTCATCTATTTCTTATATGCTTCCTCCCAGCTTAATCTCCTCAGCTCATTTACCAACCCTTTCATCCACCCTTGTCTGCTATCCTTTTTACCAAGTCATTTCCCTTCACCATTAGGTACCCTAAGTAATTGAACTATCCCTCCCTGATTCTTGTTCTCATGCTAGAAGCTTCCACTTCCCCCTTCAAGGTTGCTACAGGTCCATAGTTTGGTACCCCCAAGATTTGCTTTCAATTCTTAGCAATTTACCAATTTCTGTTTTTGTTTCTGTTAATTCTATACAAAATAGATGGTAATGCTATGCTTTTCCAGTGTTTTCCCAATTAGGACTTCAAAACAATTTCTCACTATCACATTACATGTCATGTTGGTTTATTAATAGCTCTTTTTTTTTATACTGTTGTATAAAGGCAAAGTCAGTTGATATTACAAGCAAGGGATTTTTCATCTTAAAGGACTTTCAATGCAGTACTTTAGAGTAAATATATTATTTTCAGTCCTACTTGTGTTTTTTTCTCCAACCTTTTTAATATATGTTCTTCTAAATTCCTCTATATTATTGCCCATTGTAAGGGGAGAAACGACCGAGACGGGTGATGGTAAAGCATCCAGCTGTTTTTCCAGATCCCAGAATTATCTGAGCCGAGTAAGGGGTGATCCACAAAGGGGTGATGGGACAGAAAGACTGGGAAGTGGTGTGGAAGTTTAATCACAATACTTTCTTCGCACACTACACGCAGGATACCAAAGACACGAATAATACACATTCACGCAAGGACACTGCCACTGAGGCTTCTCAACACCCTTCCCTGTTCCATCACTGTGACATGGGAAAAGCACTAACACACATGCACACAACCTGTCACTAGGGATGAATGAGGAGAAGGTGAAGGCACTTCGTTGCAATGGAAACCGAGTTGATAGCCAAGGGAGAACAGGTGTGCCTAGTCTTTGCACCAAATCTGTTCTACTGGAGCTGGATTTACAGGGTCTGCAAATAACCTTGGAAAGAGTCTACAAGAAGCCTACACACACACACACACACACACACACACACACACACACACACACACACACAATGAAACTAGGCAGAGCTTCAAAACCTTGAGACATGTTTAGCTGTTCAAAGCATCCACGCACTCTGAAACACCTGGTGACTCGAAGCTTCAGGACAGGTGCCAGTAAACTGACCTTCTCCCACACTCCCAGATGGTGGAAGGGGAAAGTGTACCAGGTTCCCCTGCCCCTCCTTGGCTTGTTTAGGTAGGAATGGTGTTTCATCCCTTACACCCATGTTAGTCAATGCAACTGGTCTCCTTTTTGGTATCATAATTATGCATGACTTCCAGTCAACTACCACCTGTCCTAATTCTAGTGTTCTTTTCAGTCTATGTATAAATAAATCCTTTAACACTATACTTTTTCTTTACTCCTTGTACAAGAACATCTCAATTTTTATATTGTCAGTCTTCACAGCTCACTTATTCTGAATTTTGTTACTCTTTCCTCTGTGATGTTTTCCTCTAGCTGTATAAATTCTTCTGTCACCCTCCTTGCCTCCCACATCACTTCCACTGCACAAGCCAGAAGGTATTCCTTTTTAGTTCCTTCCAGTTCTTCAGCTCTTGTCCAACTGTCTTTTTTCATTCTCTCATATTCCCTTACATATTCTTCTCTCCTTACATTTCAGATTTCCCCAATATCAAAGTTTCTTATTCTCTGATAGTACAACAATGTCATCTGCAAACAAACATGTTATTACAGTCCATCTGACTTCATTATCTTTCAGCCTTGTACCAACATATCCTTCATAAGGAGGTGGCAGTAGACACCTGCCAAACAATAATCATTCCCAGTGAGCTCTCAAGCACTGGACCAGTCTTAAGATTGCATTAGGCGGGTGCTGTGAACTTATTGTTGAACTACCTGAGATCTCACTGAATGTTTTCCTTTTTGTCTCAAAACACAAAGGGACAGTCACAGCCTGCCCTCTTAAAGATAAATCTCTTCCTTCACACTCTGCTGCTCTCTTAAAGACAAATCTCTTCCTTCACATAACTTTACATGCACTTAATATATGCACACCCTTTACTCAAAATTCAAAATTTAGTATGGTAACTCCTACACTTAACTCATTGAACATCCATCACTTCACAACCTTATATCTGATCACCAGTATGGGTTCCATTTAGGCTGCTCTGCTGGTAATCTTATTGTTTTCCTAACTGAGTCTTGGTCATCCTCTTTTAGGGATTTTAGTGAAACTTGTGCTGTTGCCTTAGACATATCAAAAGCTTTTGAGAGTGTCTACTACAAAGCTTTGATTTCCAACCTACCCTCCTATAGCTTCTATTTTTCTCTCTGTAACTTCATCTCAAGTTTCTTTTTTGACTGTTCTATTGCTGCTGTGGTAGATGGTCACTGTTTTTCTCCTAAATAGGGTAGTAGCAGTGTTCTATTCTTTAACTAGCCAAAAACTTCTTCATTAATAGAAAATGTCAAAATCTTTCAAGATCTAACTCCCCTCATGATTTCTGGGACCTAGCCAAAAACATCTCCAATAGCTTTACTTCTTCATCTTTTTCTCTTTTATTTCAGCCTGATGATACCACTGCCATCTCATCTATTTCTTAAAATGAACTCTTTGCTCAAACTTTTCTTAAAAACTACTTTGGATGATTGATGCCTTGTTCCTCACTTTCCTTCACCCTCTGACTACTTCATGCTACCAGTACTGATGTTTTCCATGCCCTCGGTGGCCTTAACTCTCAGAAAGTTTAAGGACCTGATGGGGTCCTTCCTATTGTTCTCCAAAACCATGCTTTCATGGTTGTGCCTTGCCTAGTCAAACTCTTCAAATTCTATCAACATCTATCTTTCCTTCTTGCTGGAAGTTTGCCTACATTCGACCTGTTCCTAAAAAGGGTGACCATTCTAATCTCTCAAACTATCGTCCTATTGCTTTAATTTCCTGCCTCTCTAAAGTTTTTGAATCTAGCCTCAACAGGAAGATTCTTAAACATCTATCACTTCATAACCTTATTTCTGATTTCCAGTATGGGTTCTATCCAGGCCACTACTGAGGATCTTCTGGCTTTTCTTACTGAGTCTTGGTCTTCCTCTTCTAGAGATTTTGGTGAAACTTTTGTTGTTGCCTTAGACATATCAAAAGCTTTTGATAGAGTCTGGCACAAAGCTTTGATTTCCAAATAACCCTCCTACGGCTTCTATCCCTTTCTCTGTAACTTCATCTCAAGAATCCTTTCTGACCATTCTGTTGCCACTGTGGTGGATGGTTACTTTTCTTCTCCTATGTTTATTAACAGTGGTATTCCTCAGGTTTCTGTTCTGTCATCCACCATAGCTGGGCATGCTAATGAAAAAAAAATTATCATGGTAACCAATAAATCAATAACAATAATCTTATTGGTGATAACCAATAATCAATGACTGACAATAAAATTATCATCTGATAAATGATAACCGATAAATTGATAAATGCAAAATTCTGATGCTAGCAATAACAATATTGATATTTTAAACCAAAAAAAAAACTGATAAACCCAAATCTTTATTTTTATCTTTATCTTAGAAAACATAGAAAAATCTGGGAAAACTTCAAATTCAACATTTATCCTGTCTCTTCTCTAATGAAAAGTACTACATAAATAAATAGCACATTTGATTTTAAAGTTAAAAACTTCATCATTCTCATGTACCAAAAACTAAAATGATCAATTATCGCTAGTTTGGAACAAAGAGTATTGGCGATACCAGTGAATCAATAACATGGGAAAAATAATTATCGGGTAACTGATAACACCCACCTATGTCACCCACTCCCTTCCTGTTATTCATCAATGATCTAAACCAAATTTCTTGTGTTATCTACTTCTATGCTGATACCTCCCTACACTTTTCCACATTTTTTTGTCAACATCCAACCCTTTCAGGAAGTAAACAGTTCACACAAGGAAGCCACAGAACCCCTGACTTCTAATCTCTATAAAATTTCTGATTGGGTTAGAGCTAATTTAGTATTGTTCAATGCCACAAAAACTCATTTCCTCCATCAATCAACTTAACACAATCTTCCAAACAACTATCCCCTCTTCTTCAACAACACTCAACTGTTCCCCTCTTCTATACTGAACATCCTTCAGTCTCTCCTTTACTCATAATCTAAACTGGAAACTTCACATCTCATCTCAAGCTAAAACATCTATGAAGTTAGGCATTCTGAGTTGTCTCTGCCAGCTTTTCTCACTCCCCCAGCTGCTAACTCTGTACAGGGGCCTTATCTGTCCATGTATGGAGTATGCTTCACGTGTATGGGAGGTTCCACTCATACTGCTCTTTTAGACAAGGTGGAATCAAAAAATTTTTGTCTTATCAACTCCTTTTCTTTAACTGACTGTCTTCATCTCTTTCTATGTTATACTGCTATTTTCATAGTAACTGCTCTTCTGATCTTGCTAGCTGCATGCCTTCCCTTCTCCCTTTGCCTCACTGCACAAGACTTTCATTCTCTCACCCCTATTCTGTCCACCTCTCTAATTCAAGAGTTAACCAGAATTTCCAATCATTCATCTCTTCCTCTGGTAAACTCTGGAATTCTCTGCCTGTTTCTGTATGGTTTCCTATGACTTGAACTTTATCAAGAGGGAGGTTTCAAGACACTTACCCTTTAATTTTTTATGACCACTTTTGAACCTGTTTGGGGACTGCCACCTCAGTGGGCCTTTTATTCTCTTTTGAATTTTGTTGCCCTTGGCTGATGCCCCTCCTATGAAAAAAAAATAAATAAATAAAAATAAATAAACAAATAAATAAATAAATAAATAAATAAATAAAGGAACCCAACCAGATAACCCCCCACCTGCTCAGAAACTGCACCTCACAGCTCACCGTGCTGCTCATCCACCTTTACAAGGGTTGTCTGGATGCTCCAACGTGGGCAGTTCTCTGGAAGCAGGCCAGAGTGGTGGCCATGCATAAGAAAGGTAACAGGACAGATCTCAGCAAATACAGGCCAATTTCCTTCCTGTCTTTGGTGGGGGAGATCCTTGAGACTTTCATTACAAGGACAGTCACTGCCTTCCTTGATGCCCACCATCTCCCCAGCTTGCATTTCAGGTTCAGGGAGGGAAAATAGATTGTGGATCTGCTGCTCCTCCACTCTGCAGAGTGGCACAAGGCCATCAGCAGCAGAAGAGAGGTGTTTGTCATCACCCTGGATATCACTGGCACCTTTGACAAGGTGTGACACAGTGGTTTAATGACCAAGCTGAGGGGCCTTGGTGTGTGTGGTAGGCTGCTGCTTCTCTTGGAGGACTACCTTCATGGCAGATCCCTCCACAATGTGGTTAGCAGCCACATGTCCTCCCAGCACCCTGTCAACGCCAGTGTGCCATAGAGGAGTGTTCTCAGACCCCTCCTGTGGAATGTTTACATTCTACAACTGATACCCAAGAGCTGTGCATTTGCTGATGACTGCACAATCATTTTCTCCTGTGACAGGAAGGGCTGGCTGGTAACAATTTATAATACCAGCTTGCCCCTAAACAACATAACCTGCTGGAGCAGACATTGGCAAGTAACTCTCACCTCTGAGAAAACCCAGCTCCTGCACATCCCCAGAGGTTGAGAAGGTGCAGACTCCCAAATCGCAGCCATCTTCCTTGACAGCAGGAGGCTACAGCAGTCTATCTCCCTCCTTGGGGTGGAGATAGATGCTGACCTAAGCTTCACCAGCCACATGAAGAAAGTTGTCAGGACTGCAGTGTGGAAGATGAGCTGCATTCAACATGTGGGGGGAATAACTGAAGCCCAGGGCATCTTGTCCCTCTAGAGGGCCCAGGTCTGCCCTGTAATGGAGTACACACTACTCACCTGGCCCTCCTTCCCACCATCCTACCTGGTCTGGCTCAACAGAGTTCAGACCAAAATACTGAGGATGGTGCAGCTTCGGGCTGGACATCACTAGCTCAGCTTACAGTCCCTACAACAGCAGTGGGATGTGGCAGGTCTGTGTGTCATGCATAAGCAGGAAACATATGCCACACCTGGCACCACTACACTTGCCGCCCCTGCCTACACCAAACCATGCCACTTGTGCTATACCACCTAGAGGGACCACCACCTCACAGTGGCTATACCATTTGCCTGGATGAAGAGTAACCTTCGCTCCTTTCTGCCATGATAAAGTCACTTGAGGAACTGGTTGGTGCAGATTACACCATTCCATCATATCACACACCTCCAGGAGTTCAAGAGGAGTGTAAATGTGTGGCTGAGAGATAGCAGCTTATAGTGTACACCATCGAAGTGTAATATATGTATATATGTATATGTATGTGTCAATCAAGATAGTCAAACTACTTCTGTAATTTGCCACTGGTCTATGTACTCACACCCTGTACTGTTAAAAAGAAAATGTCCTCAGGTCAGAATGCTCTCCTGGTATCATCCCTAACTGTCTTAACAACTGTCCCCTAACTTTTCTTCATTAACTTCTGCAAAATTCACAGCCTTAGATCTAATTTTCAGTCTGTGGAACACCATCTCTTCTCTACCAAACCTCACCTTCTTTTCCTCACTTAAACACAGGTGTCTGAGGCAACTGACAGTAGCCCCTTCTGTGTTCCCTCCTACTTTCTCTATCCTCATTTTCAATCCAAAGCTAGATGTTGTATCTATGTGCACAATGACTTAACCTACTCTTGTGCTCACACTCTTGAATCTTCCGAATTTTCCACCATCTGGCTATGACTACAGAGTCACTCTCAAACTAAATTTATCTGTGCTGTATACCTCTCACCTAACTCCTCCAACTATAAGAAATTCCTTGATTACTTAACTTTCAAAGTGGAACACATTCTGACTCTCTTCCCTTTTATGGAGATCTCCATTCTTACAGAATTCAATGTTCACCACTAGCTTTGGCTTTCCTCTCCCTTCACTGACCATCCTGGTGAACTAGTCTTTAATTTTGTTATCCTCCATGACCTAGAGCAACTGGTGCAACACCTTATGCATATTCCTGATCTTGGAGGTACACTCAACATTCTTGATCTTTTCCTAACCTCTAATCTTTACTCTTATGCTGTGACCTTATCTCGTCTGTTGGGCTCCTCCAATCACAACTTCCTATCTGTATCTTGTTCTATTGCTCCAACCCTTCCTCAGGATCCCCCAAAGTGGAGGTGCCTCTGGCATTTTGCCTCTGCTAATTGAGGGACCTGAGGAGGTATTGTTCTGATTTTCCTTGGGATGACTACTGCTGAGTTATGCTGAGTGCATAACAGAGGTGATAGTGTCTGGCTTGGGGGTGTACATTCCTCACTCTTTCTCTTTACCTAAACTTTTCAAACTTTGGTTTAACATGGCTTGTTCTTGTGCAATATATGATAGAAAGGTGGCCCACAAAAGGTATTTGAGTCTTCCATTGTCAGAATCTCATACACTTTATATTTCTACCCAGAATCATGTCAAGTATGTTCTCCAACTAGCCAAAAACTCCTTCATTGATAGAAAATTTCAAAATCTTTCAAGATGTAACTTCCCTTGAAGTTTCTGGCACCTAGTCAAAAACATCTTCAGTAACTTTGCTTCTTTATCTTTCCCTCCTTTATTTCAACCTGATGGCAACACTGCCATCTCATCTATTTCTAAGGCTGAACTCTTTGCTCAGACCTTTGGTAAAAACTCTACCTTGGATGATTCAGGGCTTGTTCCTCACTTTCCTCCACCCTCTGACTACTTCATGCTACCTATTAAGATCCTTTGCAGTGAGCTTTTCCATGCCCTTGCTGGCCTTGCTTGAAAGGCTTATGGAGCCAATGGGATCCATCCTATTGTTCCCCGAAACTGTGCCTTCATGTTTGTACCTTGCCTAGTCCAACTCTGTCTATCAACATCTACCTTTCCTTCTTGCTATGAAGTTTGCCTACATTTAGCCTGTTCCTAAAGAGGGTGACCATTCTAATTCCTCAAACTGCTGTCTATTGCTTTAAAATTTTCCTGCCTCTCTAAAGTTCTTGAATCTATCCTTAACAGGAAGATTCTTAAATATCTGTCATTTCACAACCTTCCATCAGATCGCCGGTATGGGTTCTGTTGAGGCTGCTCTACTGGTGATCTTTTGGCTTTCTTTACTGAGTCTTGGTCATCCTCTTTTAGGGATTCTGGTGAAAGTTTTGCTGTTGCCTTAAGACATATAAAAAGCTTTTGATAGAGTCTAGCACAAAGCCTTGATTTTCAAACTACCCTCCTTTGGGTTCTATCCTTTTCTCAGTAACCTCATTTCAAGTTTCCTTTCTGACCATTTTATTGCTACTGTGGTAGAGGATCACTGTTTTTCTAAATCTATTAAGTGGTGTTCCTTAGGGTTCTGTTCTGTCACACACTTTCTTCCTATTATTCATCAATGATCTTCTAAACCAAACTTCTTGTCCTATCCACTCCCACATTGATGATACCACCCTGCACTTTTCCACATCTTTTCATAGATGTCCAACTCTTCAGAAAGTAAACAGTTCACACAGAGAAGCCACAGAATGCATGATTTCTGGTCTCTCTAAAATTTCTGATTGGGGCAGAGCAAACTTAGTATTGTTCAATGCCTCAAAAACTCATTTCTTCCAATTATCAACCTGACACAACCTTCCAGATCCCCTCTGCTTCCATGACACTCAACTGTCTCCATCTTCTACACTGAACATACTTGGTTTGTCCTTTACTTATAATCTAAACTGAAAACTTCACATTTCCTGTCTAGCTAAAACAGCTTCTATGAAGTTAGGTACTCTGTGTTGTCTCCACCAGTTTTTCTCACCCCACAGTTGCTAACTCTGCACAGGGGCCTTATCCATCCATGCATGGAGTATGCTTCATATGTATTAGGAATTTCCACTCATACCACTCTTCTAGACAGGATGGAATCAAAAATTTTCATCTTATCAATTCCTCTTCTCTAACTGTCTTCAGCCTCTCATTGCTGCAATGTTGCATCTCTTGCTATCTTCTACTGCTATTTTCATGCTAATTGCTCTTCTGATCTTGCTAACTGCATGCCTCTCCTCCTCCCATGGCCTCGATGTACAAGACTCTCCTTTCTTTCACCCCTATTCTGTCCAACTCTCTAATGCAAGAGTTAGCCAGTATTCTCAATCATTCATCCCTTTCACTGGTATACTCTTGAACTCCCTTCCTGCTTCTGTATTCCCTCCTTCCTATGACAAAGTCTTTCAAGATGGAGATTTCAAGATACTTATCTTTTAATTTTTGATGACTACTTTTGACTCTTCAGGGACTGGTACCTCAGTGGGTCTCTTTTTTATTGATTATGTTGCCCTTGGCTGGTACCCCTTCTACGTAAAAAGAAAAAAAAAAAAAGGAAAGGAGCACTTCCAAATGTCTAGGCTGGTGCAAACATGGGCCAGCTTGTGTTGATGGTCCCAGGTAGTGTTGGGAGCTGGAAGTTAGAAGTTATCAAAACTTAGAGAGGATTTACTATGAATAATTTGCCACAATTTAATAAAATCATAAGGGTTAAAGGGCAATTGATAATTGCCCTTTAACCAGAAATAAATTAAAGACTTTTAGTCAATCAAAATAGTGTAAATTGTCAAGGTTGTCAACATAATGGATCCATCGATACTATTCTGATTCAAGTGTCTAAATATCTTCAATGTATCCAAGATTCCACAGCAGTGAGCTGTACTCTAACAAAGGGCATATCTGGGAGACATAAAGAAGACATAAATATAACATCTCGGTTAACAGCAGATTTCAATTGGTTATTTGCCAAAGTAAAAGCTTTATATGTAATTCTAAAAATATGCTTATGAAACTTTAATGAAATATCAACAGTAATATCTAAATCAAGAGCAACATCTTTTTTAAGGTATCATGCTGTCTCCCAGATAATAAAGTGCTATACCATCAAGTCCAGACCAATCAACACTGTTACCACTGAGCGGATGAAAGACCGTCAAGCGGGTGAAAGAAGTTGTTGTTGAGCAAGCGTATGCTAAATAATATGATCTGTGTTATGAGAGTTAAAGTGAATTAGTATATGAAGCATGGGTAACACTAAGGAAACAAAATTAATTAGAGTAAAGATTAAGGAAACTGAATTTATTACAGTAGTTAATTGCAGTAGTGAAGATGTGTGAGTGAAATTAGCTGTGAAGAGCTTAGCTGCAAAGAGGTAGTGAATGTTGTGTTTACATGGTAAAGTTGATGACATGGCGTGTAGGCTAGATAAGATACAGATTAATCTCCGTAGAGGAATGAGTCACCCGGGAACTATTGTTGACCTAAGACAGGCAGGCGTGAGGTGCCAAGGGCCAGCAGGAACAAAGCCCAGAGGGACAGATTCCTTTGTACTGCCACCGAGTTATGGTGAGACTACTCCAGGAAAGATCGGACCACTACAATAAGACGCAGGTGTTGCTTGGTGACAGGCCTCCTTAAAATCCCAAACACGTGACTTCCACATCTGTATTACGAGGGTTTGATTGCCCTAATTAGCATAATCCATGATTAGTGATGCATTATGTTGATACAGTATGTAATGGTTAGTAGTGCTATGCATGTCTTATGTTTATTATGTATGTCTCCAGGTTTGACCGAATGCAATAAACGATTCGCATCACTGTGTGGGTCTAAAATTCTTTAGCTGCCTCCAGGTAGCTACAGTCAAACGTGTGGTCTTCTGTGAATGTCCAGCAAGCAACACCATCCAAACGAAGACACCAGCAGTGTGCAGGGAGTTTATGTGCTTGCAGAGACAAGACACCAGTAGGGTGCAGGGAGTTTATGTGTTTGCAGAGACTAGGCACCAGCAGGGTGCAAGGAGTTTATGTGCTTGCAGACTACACACTAGCTGGGTGCAGGGAGTTTATATGCTTGCAGAGACAAGACACCAGCAGGATGCAGAGAGTTTATGTGCTTGCAGAGACTAGACACCAGCTGGATGCAGGGAGTTTATGTGCTTGCAGAGATGAGACACCAGCAGGGTGCAGGGAGTTTATGTGCTTGTAGAGACTAGACACTGGCAGGGTGCAGAGAGTTTATGTGCTTGCAGAGACCAAACTCCATCCAGAAATGAGCTTGTGTGCTTGCAGGGATCACACACCACCAGGAAGTGCATTTGTATGCTGGCAAAGGCTAGCATAGGCTAAACACCACCAGAGGGTGAGCTTGTGTGCTTGCAGAGGCTAGACACTACCAGGGAGTGATTTGCATTTACCTAGTTGTATTTACCTAGTTGTGTTTTACAGGAAAAGAGCTATGCTTGTTCTGTCCTGTCTCCATTTCTATAAGCATCCAGCCTAACTTTAAATTCATGAATATTTATTGCTTGTACCACTGTTTCATCTAAGTTGTTCCATATTTCTATGCTTCTGTTTGGGAAACCATATTTCTTAATATCTCTTCTACTTGCTGTTTTCCTCAATTTCACTCCATGTCCTCTTGTATCTCTTGAGTCCCACACAAACAAGTCTTCTTTGTCAACTTGATCCTTACCCTTTAAAGCTCTGTATATAGCAATCAGGTCCCCTCTTTCTCTTCTCTCTTGTAATGATGGAAGCTTCAATCTCCTTAATCTCTCAAACTTGGTACCAAGCTGGTTGTAGCTCTTTGGGTCCTTTCTATTTTTCTTATTTCCTTTTTATTATGGGGTAACGAAACAATTGTGGTATATTCCAGTTTTGGTCGAATCACATATTCCATCAACTTTTTCACTTTTTCATCATCTCTTCATCCATGTAAGCAAATGCCCCTTTCATCTTTCTAAGTAACTCACATGTTTTCCATTTTATTTTTCCCCATGTTATCAATTCATTGGTATCACTGATACTTTTGGTTCCAAACTAGCAATAATCAATAATTGATAATTTTAGTTTTTGGAACATGAGCATGTTGAAGTTTTAAACTTTCAAATTATCAAATATAGTTATTTTACTTAAAACAGTACTTTTCATTAGTGAAGAGATAGGATAAATATTAAATTTTTCTAAATTTTCTAAGATAAAAATAAAGATTTGGATTTATCAAATTTTTCATTTAGAACATCAATATTGTTATTGTTAGTATCAGAATTTTGGATTTATCTATTTTCAGTTGTCAGTCAATAAATTTATCACCAGTTATCAGTTATTGGTTCTCGCCAATAAGGTTATCATTATTAATTTATCAGTTATAGTGATAAATTTTTTTGTTATCGTGCCCAGTTACGCATGACTTAAGGCAGTGCTGTGTGAAATTGTTGAGTTGGTCTTCTGTACATGCACATCATCACATCAGCACCAGAAGGTCAGGCACACACTGAGGCACAGAGCAGGATAGAAAATATCTTAAATACATAGCCAGTTTTCTCTGCTCCTGATAATTTTTTGGGGGCATTGTACCATACTGAGCACATCTTCAAACTGATCTCGGCTTAATCTGAAATAGTTCCTATGTCTTGCATCAGTCAGCTCAGAAGTTAAAGCAAATTCTCCATGTGTATTCTTCTTTTCCATGTATCCACTCCTCTACACTGTCCTCTTTCCTTTATGAATGTTGTATAATAGCATTACTATCTCGAACTCATTATTTGAATTGGACTCTGAACTAAGGTTTTCTAAGTAATCCTTTGCAACAGCCATGATCACAGTACCATACAGGATGGCAGATTGCTTCTCAATGTGCATACCACACTTATACTGCCCTGCCCTGAGTCTGCCTTGCTCTCCACTGCCCTGTGTCTCAGTGTGCGCCCAGCCCAACACATGGCCTGCAAAATTCTTGAGCTCTAAAGTTTGTCTCTTTCTTTCCACAGCCTTATGTAGCAGCTATACCTTGATTATTAAAATCTGTATTGATTTATATCAACAGAAGGTGTCTTCAAGTCATTGCTGAACAAATGTTACAGGTTAAGAAAACATTTTATTAGCACGTACAGAGGCTCACACAACGCATGGAGTGCAGATTCTTGAGCTTTAAGGTTTGTTTTTCTTGTTTTCATAGCCTTATATAACAAATATACCTTGATTATTAAAACCACCAGTAATGACTTATATTGGGCATAACAGGCAAAAAAAATATTCATATACAGCAAAATACACCCAAACCTTGCATTAATTGTGCAGCCAGAGGAGTCAAGAGTGTATTGATAAGTAAAAGGAGAAAATGGGAAATGGAAAAAAAAAACATTCTAAAGATCATAGGCAATAAAAGTGAAAGCATGAAAAAAAAAAATCAGAGATCAGAGATAAAATAAAAGTGGCCAAGGAAACATTACAAACCAAGAAATTAATGATGTCACATTCTCCCATAAGACAGCTATAGTATACACACATTAATAATAATAATAATAATAATAACAATAATAATAATAATGATAATAATAATAATATTATTATTATTATTATCCTTATTATTATTATTATCCTCATTATTACTACTATTATTATTATTAATACTGGAGGGCACAACTAGGTAATTTCACAGGCTCAATAACTTCACAACCTCAATATTTTTGCATGTTCTATATGCAAAATAACTTGTGCCTTGGAATGTGCATGTGCAGAAGACCAACTTGTCAGTAATCTCACAGCTTATGGCTACTTAGCATATACAGGTTAAGGCCAGGTTATAAATACCAAATACATTGGTCTAGGCAGACACACAGAAAGCTAGATACCTATTACTGCACAGAACTGAGACTAGACAAGTACTTAGCTGGAGTTTGATGTGAAATGTCCACCAGGGATGGTAGTAAGCTGGGTTGAAGGGGAAGAGCATTGAGTTGCACTTAATGCTGGTTGGAGTCTAACCAATACCCTGCAGACCGAGCGGAATGATAACAACTTACTCTGGGAGCATGAATCCACTTAACCTGGATCCTCATTGGTTCATCCACTCATTAGAGTGGATTTTTACATTTGAATAGAACTAATACCTATTACCATTAAATTCTCTGTTGGAACAATAGTTCTGACACAGCTCAAGGATTTCACATGACAGTGGGTTTACACTGGGCAATTTTTCCTCCTGGCTAGCTGCAACCACATGGAACTGCCAGCAGGCTTCAGCTGGAAGCATTCACACAGTTCCAGCTCACTGCATCAAAACAAAAACAATCAAGATGGAGTCCTCCTCCAATAAGCTGACTGCTGTAGCTATGATTTTGCTATGTTTGAAAAAAACAAAAGAAACGGTTGTGGACTTGTTCCTGGCTAGTGAGAAGGAATACAAATAGTGTTTATTACAAACTCTTGTGAGAATTAAGCTTAGAGTCTTAAGCAGAGTCTGTTTTGTATACTTGGGTTCTTTGGGATCCTACAGATACCTGTTCTCCTTTATATATCCCAATAAAGAACTTTTAAATGCACAGGTCCACAAAATTTCCATACTACTGCTCATGATATGTGCTATAGTAGAGTACACAACTTCATGAGGGCTTCCTCAATTGACAATGTAAACAAACCAATTCCAAGTCTATTTTCCAGCATTTTAATAAGTAAATTTAAATATTTTCTTAATCATATATAATGGTAGTTAATGATTATTACTAAAACATTTTCCAACACCATTCCTTCTACTTTCAATTTTATGTCAATAACTGCTTTCATTTGACACCAGAAAATAGTCACCCATTGTTGGAAGGTAGCTGAACCTAGACCAACAGAGTGGTTCTGCAGCTGAGGCAACAGTTCAGCCATATCTGGCTGGATTTCACTCCTGGCTGCATGTTTCTTGCTAAAAATCAGCTGTGAATTGCCTTGTGTAAACCCACCTTTAAGGAGAGGAAGGTAGACAGGAGTTGAAAAGATTTTTTGGGAAAACTAATGAGAATTGTCCCTCAGCCCAAATACCACAATACATTTTAAATCTTAATCCTTTCACTGTCTCAATACACATGGATCCTGCACAAACACTGCCATAATCAGTCTGTCATAGTCATTAAGATAATAAGGAGTCTCTCATTTCATCAGAATATGTAGGTAGATCACATTCCTTTACTGATAGCCTAGGAGCTGTGGTCACAATCCCTACCACACTGACATGGCTCTGAGCAAGCTTACAGCCTTTGATCTTGTTGATCACACTGTTGTCATCAGCAAGGCAGTAAGTCTGGGTCTCCCTCCTAATCTGATAGCGTGGCTAGCCGACTTCCTCACAGGGAGACGTCAGGCCGTTCGCTATCAGGGCTCTGTCTCTAATTTCCAACAGCTGACATGTGGAGTCCCCCAGGGGACCAAGATGGGTCCTCTATGCTTCCTCCTCCTCATCAACGACGCCCTCACCGACACCCCCCATCGCTGGAAGTATGTGGACGACTGCACCGTGGGCGTCCCAGTTGCCACCAAGAACCCGGACTACTCGCCACTGCAAGCAATTCTGGAGCGACTGCAGACGTGGACAGAGGAGAGCAGGATGACCATCAACCACAGCAAAACTGTGGTGATGCATTTCTGTACCTCCTCTGTACCAGTGCCCCCTCCCCGGCTCACAGTGGGCCCTCACCCCCTCCAGGTGGTCCAATGTGCCAAGCTTCTCGGAGTCACGGTGGACGACCAGCTGACCTGGAAGCAGCATGTCGCCAGCACCGTGAGATCAGCTACCTACAGGCTGTACATGCTGCGCAGACTCAGGTCGCTGGGGACGCCGACAGATGAGTTAAGGGGGGTGTACCTTACCTTCATCCTCCCCAAACTCATGTACGCCTCCCCAGCGTGGTCCTCCTCCCTCACACACACTCAACAGCTACAGCTAGAGAGTGTGCAGAAAAGGGCGTGCAGGGTCATCCTTGGCCCTGCATACACCACCTATGAAGAAGCCCTGACCACCCTGAGTCTGTCCAGAATATCCACCAGGCACCGAGAGGCTCTGGAGAAGTTTGGGAGGGGACTAATGCATCATCCGCGTCTCAGAAACATGCTGCCGCCCGACGCACCTCGCCCTGTCCGTGCCACCAGACACCACAACAAAATAACGCCCCTGAAGGCGCCGCGCACGGACCGGTACAGACTCAGTGCGATTCCCACCATGGTGCGAGCCATCAATTGATAGTATTTCCCTCCTAGATTAGACTTATCTTTAGGATTAATGTTAAGTTTTTCCCCATCCCCTATGTACATTTTCAGTTTGTCAACTGCCTAAATAATAAACCGTTTATTATTATTATTATTATTATTATTATTATTATTACTATAAATTAATCCCATCAGTGGTGTAACCTCCATCTATTTTGAGTTATCATAGGTGCCTTGCGTTGACATCACAACAGTGTCTGCTCCCCCTCTGCCAGCATAGCAAGAAATCTAGAACATCAGTTCTACTTTGGGTTGCTTGACCACTTCAATGGGTCACCAAGTATATATATACAATATTTTTTCACAATATACCTGTTAAAATGTTATCAAAGTATTAATCCTGTGTATAGAATACCTGAATCATTAACACCTAAGGCTAAGTAGATCATAGAGATATAGACAATTTAAAATGCCTTTAAAATCTAACTGTTGATTGATACTTGAAAATTGGAGGGAGGGAGGAGGGGGAGTGTGGAGGAAGCTGGAAGGTGATATGTCAGTGTCATGCCAATGCCACCATATCAGATCTGTTTCAACTGCACAACTGAGAAGGTGAGTTGCATGACACAACAGTAATTTTTTTTTTCAGTAATTCTTGTATATTAGTTTTTGATAAATATTATATTGGTGCACATCATGTGTTTGATTGAAGTATCTATGGCTTCTACTATTACTCCTATTACTACTACTACTGCTACTACTACTACTACTACTACTACTACTACTACTACTACTACTACTGCTGCTGCTGCTACTATCAGTACTACTACTATTGTTGTTGTTGCTGCTACAATTACAACCACTTATGAAGGTACATGGGTCACCATGGTCAATCTGGACAGGATTTTACTTCGGCAAAATCACCTATCTGCTGGGCGGACATTTCCCATGAGAGAGAGTGCGTCACGCGCTGCCGGCAGTTGTTTGCTGATCGCCGCGTCGGGCAGACACGGTCATTCTGGGTCATACGGTCTCCCAAGTTTTTGCTGTTTTCTTTCAGATAAGGCCACGATACTTGTTACGCAGGTACAGTGCCTTCAACTTCGTTACCCGTTTTTGGGGCGAGTTGTATTATTGGTTTATCGGTCTCCACTGACGATGGAACTGTATGGGAAGCTTACGGCTTTGTTCTCCTTATCGCAGTGCAGCAGCCTTGTCGGAGTCTGGTGAAGCGTCCTCTGCCTCTCGATCCCCTTCCTCTCCTGCCCCACGTGCCTTCTGTGGGCCTTCTCCTCTCCCTGGGTCCACTGTTCGCCCTCAAGATGACGACGACAGGCACAGGGATCATTCATCTCGTCGCTTGAGTGGGAGGCATGGTTGCGTGAGATTACGTAACAGTGCTGACGCACGTGGTTCCCGCGGCACTTCTCCTGCTCCTCCCCCTTGGTCAGTTGTGTTGGACGCCTTGGCTGATTTGAGGGGTGAAGTGGAGGCCTTTGTAATCTGACACAGGAACAATTTGGCCAGGCGTTTTGTCATGAAACGCGAGATAAACTATAAATATGCTCATCTTTGTTCAGATAAGGTGCCAATTACTCGCTTTCTGTTCATTGACGATGTGTCCCAGTCTGCCAGACAAATTGAGGAAGCGGAGACACTGCGGAGTAAGTTCTCGCAGAAAAAGCCTGCCTTTACTAGCAAGTTCGCAGGTAAACGCCCTGGTGGATATTGGAACAAGCCTGCTAGTAGGGGATATTACGCCAGGTTCCAACCCTACGGGCAACAGAGGTATGGCTCCAGGGCTGCCCCACGACTGCCTTCCACTCATCAGGATGTGGAGCCAAAAAACTCCAAGGGCCGGGGCGGCCGCAGCAGGCAGCCCCAGTAAACTTACAGGCAAGTGCATGTTTTGAAGCTGGCAGACTACACTCTTTCCTGCATGAGTGGCGTAAAATTACCAGTGACCCTGTCATTTTGGATATTGTTCAGCATTGCCACCTTGATATTGATGTCGATAGTGTTCATCCTTTATTTTTTAATGATTTGGAATACAGGTTCAACACTGTGCAACAGGGGATAATTTCTGGAGAGATCAAAAAACTTTTACAGCTTAAAGTCATTAAAGTCACACACAAACAAACTCAGCAGGTTATCTCTCCTATTTTTTTGCGAGAAAAGAAAAACGGGGAATTTCGCCTGGTTCTTAACTTGGAGAGGTTAAACAAATACATACCATATAAACATTTTAAAATGGAAAATTTTGAACAGGCCATCAGGCTCATCAACCAGGGTGATTTCTTGGCTTCTGTCGATCTCAGGCATGCTTATTATTCTGTTAGGGTTGCAGATGAGCAACAATGATTTTTATGTTTTACATGGCAAGGTGTTATCTATTAATTCACCTGCCTCCCTAATGGCATTTCTGAGGGACCTCGGCTTTTCACCAAACTGATGAAGCCAGTATTTGCTACTTTAAGGCAGGAAGGATACACTATCACCAGCTTTATAGATGACACATTAATTTGCAGTAACTCTTACTCAGGATGTCTTCAGGCGATTCAGGCCACCATTTCTCTGTTGCAGAGGTTAGGCTTTTGTATCAATATGGAGAAGTCTGTTCTCACCCCCACACAATGTATTGAATACCTAGGCAATGTTATTAACACCAAGTTCATGACTGCCTCTTTACCTGAGCATAGACTAATCAACATTCGCCAAGGATGTGCAGAATTTTTGTGTAAAGATGTTGCCCCCATTCGAGAGGTGGCCAGGGTGATTGGCCTCATGGTGGCTGCGATCCCAGCAGTGGAGTTAGGTAAACTTCACTACAGGAAGTTGGAGGGGGGAAGAATTGCCGCTTTGAAACAGGAGTATGGTAATTTTGACAGGCCTTTGAATATTACTGCAGACATGAAACTAGACCTTTCCTGGTGGTTAGACAATGTGGACAGACACCACAGACACATTTTTAGGCCAGGTACTGACATCGATTTATTTACTGATGCCTCCAGCCTTGGTTGGGGGGGTCATTTGGGGTGTCAGATTACAAGTGGTACTTGGTCCCTGGATGAAAAGGAGCTTCACATTAACATCCTGGAGATGAAAGCCATTCTATTCTCTTTGCAAGCATTTGAACATGAGCTGGAAGGTAGACATGTTAGAGTTTTTTGTGATAATACCACTGCCATAAACTATGTCAATGAAATGGGAGGCACAAAGTCCAAGTCCTGTAATGATGTTGCTACCCAGATTTGGGATTGGTGTCTGGAACATGACTCATGGGTTACATGCTCGCACATACCGGGGAAGGACAACACCTTGGCTGATGTAGCCTCTCGCAAGATTAATGACAGACATGAGTGGAAACTCGACTCACACATTTTTACTACCTTGTGTAATGTTTTTGGGACACCGTCCATTGATTTATTTGCCTCAAGGCTTAACAAACAGGTTAATACATTCTGTTCGTGGTTGCCAGATCCGGAGGCTAAATATTTTGATGCTTTTTCCTAGGACTGGTCAAACTTTGATTTGTCTTACATTTTCCCCCCATTCTTATTAATTGCTAGGTGCCTTCAGAAGTTACGTGCAGAGCAAGCACGAGGCTGGATGGTGGTTCCTCTGTGGCCGTCCCAGTTTTGGATGGGCATGCTGCTCCAGTTGCTAATAGACTTCCCACGTTTGATAACGAACAGGAGGAATGTTCTAACACACCCGTCCACAACAGATCCACACCCCATCATGTCCCACACGAGGCTCATGGCATGCCTTCTGTCAGGGAAAACTTGCAGAAACGAGGAGTTTCGCCGGCGGCTGCGGACATCATACTTGCCTCCTGGAAACCAGGTACTGAGAGGCAATACCGCCCACATGTCCAGAGGTGGTCGTTGTTTTGTGGTAGACGGAATGTCGATCCCACTTCTCCAACTGTAGGTCACATTGTAAATTTTTTGACGGAAACCTTTGACAGGGGTGTGGGTTATGAGTGTGTGAACACTGCGAGGGGTGCCCTGTCTTCTCTCGGCATTGTGGTGGACGGATGCAGGGCAGGAAATCACCCTTTGGTCATCCGATTCATGAGAGGGGTTTTCAATCTTAGAACTCCTCAGCCCAGGTACACTGACACTTGGGACGTCCAACCTGTCTTAGAGCAATTAAGGTCCATGTTCCCCTTACATGCATTAACCCTTAAAGAATTAACGCTAAAATTGGTTATGATGATGGACTTAACTCAAGCTGCCAGAATTCAAACTTTACAACTACTGTTAATCAGAGACATGCTCATTAATGAACACTCCATTTCAGTACAGTTGGGGGCACTCTTAAACAATCCAGACCAAATTTTAACATCAACAGGGTCACATTCCATCGTTACCCTAAGGATCCACGATTATGTGTCTGTAGCACTCTCCTGAGGTACATTGATGTGACTAAAGAGCTTAGACAGGATGAGATGCACACTGATGCCAGGCTCCTCATTAGCTTCATAAAACCCCACAAATCAGTTTCCAAAGACACTATTGCCCGTTGGGTCAGGACCATTCTCCGCATGTCCGGCATAGACATCTCAAAGTTTTCCGCTGGTAGTGTGCGGCCAGCAGCAGCTTCAAAAGCTGGAGTGGAGGCTGTCCCTGTCGCATGCATTATGGCTAAGGCGGGCTGGTCTAGGGAATCTACCTTTGCAAAATATTATAATAAGAACATTGTGGCTGCTTCTGACCTCTTTCAGGATGCAGTGCTAGAATAAGATATGATTTGGGTTTGTTGCTGCACTCCAGTGTTGCAGTACACGGATATTTTAAGTATTTAGTATCTAGTACCTTAGGTTTACCTTATGATGTGAACTGTTACCATATTTCAACATTGTTTGTAGATTGGATTAAGTTGGATGCAATGTACCTTATTTTATACACCAATTGTATGATTGTCTCATGTACAAGATCCTTCCATGGAATAATAGTTATAGTACTGTTTCTTGTGGGGCATTTCCTTTTTCCTCTCTACTATTGCATCCTCCCTCGTCATCCACATGGCTTCAAAGCCTCATGGGAAATGTCCGCCCAGCAGATAGGTGATTTTGCCGAAGTAAAATTAACAAAGTACACGAGACTTACCGTAGGTCAGTTGAAGTGTGCTTCTAATTTTTCGAGGCAAATCACCTCTGCTGGTGCGGAGATTTCACATGCCCTCCTCTCCCTCCCTACCTTAAGCTCTACAGGTTACTTAATTTCCTAATTGGTTCATCATGTGGATGTCGAGTCCTTGCTTTAAAGTCTGCCGGCAGCGCGTGACGCACTCTCTCTCATGTGAAATCTCCGCACCAGCAGAGGTGATTTGCCTCGAAAAATTAGAAGCACACTTCAACTGACCTACGGTAAGTCTCGTGTACTTTGTTAATTTTGGGTCACAACCATAAAAGATTAAGAACCGCTAGTCTAGAGGGTAGTTACTCTAAACTCCTTATAGCATAGTGAGGTCCAAAAAAGGAATGAGGACTTGCTACAAATGGCCACCATGGGGAGTTTACCAAGATGCCATCAATTTGTGGAGTTTTTGGCTGTAGCAACAAGCTAAGCAAGTTCCCAGAGAAGTCCTTCTGCCAGCTACCAGCAGTGGATAAAAGATATGGAGGGAAAATGGGAAAAATAACATGAGAATGCTGCATCAAGTGGCTTGCCAATCTCTCTAGAGCTGACTTCACCGAGGCTGGAAAAGACATCTCATTATGTGCAGTGATCATTTCTTGAGTGGTAAGTGTTTTAGTTCATGTTCAGAGCAAACATTTGTGTAATGTATAACTAAAGCAAATAAAAAAAGTGAACCACAGCATAGTGACACTTCTAGCCCATCCTGGACTCAAAACCATCACCATGCATATGTCTCTGTTCTCTTTAAGGGACTTGAACTACAGCAGGAAGGTAGATGATAGGATAAATGTAAGGCTGAATGGTGAGAAGCAAGAGGAGGTAAACTTTTTCAACTGTCTTTTATTTACAGTAGAGGTGGAGAGAAGACTAGAGACAGAGGTTAGAGCTAAGGTGAAGGAAGCAGGAAAAGTGCTAAGACATATGAATAGCTAGTTTCAGAGTAGGGGACTTAGAATGAATGCACTGAGAATAATGTACCCCATTTTTGGGGGAGTATATGTATATGAATGTATATATCCTTATCCCAGGCAAAATACATTCCAATCATTCCAGGTTGTGTGCCACCACACCTCTCCTTGCTCTAGCAGCCATGGCTAATGGCAGCCATCAAGTGGAGGTTGCTGACTGGTATGATGTCTCAAGTTGTTAGTGTGGTCGTGACCTGGGTTTTCAAAGCCATAGCAGGTCTAGGACATGAATACATAAAATTTCTAGCAGGAAATAACTTGAATATTGTCATGCAAGACTTGTACTCTATTGCTGGAATGCCTGGGGTTATTTGTTGTGTTGACTGCTCCCACGTCAAAAGTGCTAAACTGTCTTGAGAAGACTCGGAAATATTCAGATGTAGGAAAGTGTTGTTCTTAATAAACACTCAAGTCATTTTTTGCAAGGTGGCTTGCCAGTTTCCATGATGCAAGAATATTTGACAATTGCAGAATTCAAGATGATTTGCATGATGGTCTCCTGGAAAGCCATCCATTGGATGACAGTGGCTATGGCTGCAGGAGATATTTTCTGACCCTGATGGTGGCTCCTAACTCAGTTCAAGAAGAAAAACATAATGCCAGTCACATGAAAACCAGAAACATCATCAAGAGGGCATTTAGGGTATTGAAATGGCATTTCTCTTATCTGGGGAAAGCCATAAGAACAAATCTGGAAACAATGAAGGCAATTATTGTTGCCTCAGCAATCTTACATAATGTTGCTGTTACAACAAAAATCAATATGGAAGAAGGTTAGAAATGCAAATGCAGATCTACATGATGTGCATGTCAATGCCATTGGTGACAACACTTAAGCAAGAGATGTCAATATTGAAGCTCTACATGGCTGCATTAAATGAGCCAGGATCATCAGGGATAATTTTTTATATGTATATAGTATGAAATATGATAAAACTGCACCCTCCTTATTAATAAGCATCAACTCAGGGACTCTACATTGGATTTAACATTGTAACTTTGCTTTTCTCGACATTGTTTATGAAATAATTGGCTTAAAATATTATTTGGTGAGTTTACTTGTTTATTAATTAATCATTCGACTCCTGTCAGCACCTTGGTACCCTTTAATTCCAAAGCAACCTTCAATAAAACTTTCAAACAGGTATGAGTTTCCACTTAATTACCTAAATTTGTACACGTCCCTATACTTTAACTGTGTTGATACACTGTACACCAAGGATTTACCTCGGTTTTGGTTGTACAGGGAGGCCAAGCTTGAGTCCTGTCTCCATGATAGGGAAATGTGTGATGTGTGAGTGCAGGGGGGAGTGAAGTGTAAATCAGTAAGTGGCCAAAAGGGTGAAATGGGAGAGTAATAAAAGGTAAATATTGTCAGTGATATCAACAGGGAAGATGGCAGCCAGCACAGCGAATGTTTTCAGTGTTGCTCATACAAATAAACGAATAAGGAAAGTTGAAGAAGAAAATAAGAAAATATGAGAAGAAATACGTAACTTAGCAATGATAATAAGGATGTGGAAGGAAGAGAGAGAAGTGGGTGGTGACAATGTAAAAAAAAAGGTATCAGTGATATAATGGAGATGAAGAAGAGGGAGATGGAAAGAGAAAAAGAAAACAAAGAACTGAGAGAAGAGGTGACAAAAATAGTGAACTTGTATAAGAAATACTGTGAGGAAATCAAGAAACTCAAGGAAGAGAACAAGGAGTTAAAGAAAGCTTTATAAGAGAGAGAAATTAAGGTTGGGAATGTAAAATTGTGACAGAGGAAGTCAACAGTTGAAAAGAAGAGAGAACAACAACTAAAGGTGGATATGGAGGAGATAACAAGGCAACAACAACAAGAACACAATATGGACATGGAAAAGCAAGTGATTAAAATAATGAAGGAAAAAAGTAATCTTGTGAGAAACACAATACAGAGAAAGATGTGTGTGATGGTATTTGGGGGTCAAGGAGAAGAACCTACCCATGAAAATAGCTAGAGAGAAAGAAGAGGCAAAAAGGGCTAAGGAAATTATAGCAGAAGTGGTAGGGGAAGAAGAGGAGATTGTTCAACAAATTGAAGAGGTTTACAAAATGGAACAAGGCCAATGAAAATAAGATTCATGTCACAAACAGCTGTGGAACATGCCTTACAAAGAACAGGAAAATTGGCAAAAGTAGAAGGAATGAAGGAAATATGAATAAAAAGAGACATGAATGAAGAAGAGAGAAGTAAACTGAAAAAAAGTTGAGAGTAGAGGCCCATTAAAAAAAAGAGGAGAGAACACAGGAACACGAGAAGAGACTCAAGTTGTTGACATGAAAGAGAGGAAATGGTGGCACAAAGATGCCACGGAAGATCACCAAGCAGAAGCTTAAAAATTATGTATACAAATATAGATGGTTTCATGTTGAGTCAATTGAAACTTAAAGACTATTTAAAGAACAATAAACCAGATGTGGTATGTTTAACAAAAAACAGATTAAAAGAGGAAATAAAGATAAGATTTGCAAAGGAAGGATATAACACATGGAGAAGGGACAGAAATGGAAAGGGAGGAGGAGGAATGATGATATTGGTAAAAGAGGATATTGTTGAGGAAGTGGAATATGGTGATGGAATGGCAGAAACTTTGAGTGTTGTGATTAAGATCAAAGGAAGTGAAAAAAAGGAAAGTTATTGTAATGTACATACCACCAAAAACTAATGCATGGGAGACCAATAGATATGAAATTATGCAACTAGAAACAAGAAATGGCATAGAGGAAATGATAAGGAAAAGTAACAGTGTTCTTAGTAAGCAACTTCAACTCTAAAAGAAGGAATTAACTGGGAGATGGAAGTGAAAGAAAATGTCAGATCATGGAGTGAATAACTTATGCATACCATGATGGTGAATACAATGAGACAGTAAGTGAATGAAGCTACATGATGTAGAACCTACACAATGCAGAGGAGGAGAAAAACTATTACATATGGACTTAGTGCTTATGAAAAACCCAGAAAGTAGACCAAGTATACATTGTCCGAGTCCAATGGGAAGAAGTGATCATGTGACAATAGGGGGGAAGTGTTGCACATGAATCAGCAATTTAGAAATGGGAGACAGAACTATGCTAAGGCAAACTTTGCAGAGCTTAATAAATTTTATAGAAAAAAATAACTGGAGAGAGCTATTTGAAGATAAAGTAGTGCAAGAAAAATATGTGATATTTTTGAGCAAGTATAGAGCAGGGGGGGCTACAACAGTTTGCACCAAGTTATAAAGTGAAAATTGGGAAGTATGAATGGTTTAATGCCAAGTGTGTAAAAACAAAAAAAGTAAAAGAATAGGGCATGGAGGAAAATAGTGAGAAAACTGAGTAGAAATACTAGGGAAGAATACAGAAAGGCAAGAAATGAATATGGTAGAATAAGAAGAGAAGAAAGAAATTTTGAAAGTAACATAGTAAGAAAATGCAAGGAAGAGCCCAGACTCTTCCACAGGTATGTAAATGGAAAAAATGAAACAAAGGGATAACGTAAACAAGTTAAAAAAGAGAACGAAGAATTTATGAGACTACTAAGATGAGTGAACTAATGAATGAGTGTTTTCAATTTGTGTTTACAAAGGAAACTGATTTTGTGGCACCAAAAGTGGTATCACAGAATGAGAGAATACAGGAGATACAAGTAAAGAGACAAGAAATCAAGAAACTGCTGGAAGAGCTGGATTTTAGAAAAGCTATGGGATCAGATCAAGTAAATGGATAGATATTAAAAGAATGCAGAGAACAAATGGAGGAATCAATATGGGACATAATCAATAGCTTGTTGAAAGAAGGAAAAGTACCAAGGAAATGGAAAAGAGCTAACATAGTCCCAATATACAGAGGGAAATAAAATGGAACCATTAAATTACAGACCAGTTTCACTAACAAGTATTATAAGCAAACTTTGTGAAATAGTAATTAAAGATAGATGGGTGCAATATTTAGAAATGAGAAGATAATTACAGAAAAGCAATTTGGATTGAGGAAAGGGAGATCCTGTGTCACAAATCTACTAAGCTTTTATATGAGAATAATAGATGGAGTCTAAGAGAGGGACAGATTGGTTGATGTGGTATACCTGGATCTCAAAAAAAAAAAAAAAAAAAAAAAAAAAAAGATAAAAAAAAAGATAAAGTTCTCCACAAAAAGTCTTACGGGGAAGTTTGAGAATGAAGGACTAAAGGGAGCAATATTGAGATGGATGGATGATTATTTACAAGGGAAAGAAATGAGAACAGTAATCAGAGACACTAATTCAAGTTGATGCGAAATGACAAGTGGGGTACCACAAGGATCTGTGTCAGCACCTATTATGTTTCAAATATATGTAAATGATATGACAGAGGATCTAAATACCTTTTTGCCGATGATGCAAAAATAACTAAAATAATAAAGGATGAAAATGACTGCAAGGAGTTACAAAAGGATATTGACAAGATATATGCATGGAGCCAAAGATGGAGAGCAGAATTTAATGCCAGAAAATGCCACATGTTGGAAATAGGAAAAAGTAAAGAGACCTTTATGGAATTACAAAATGGGAGGAGAAATAATAACAAAAAGTAATGAAGAAAATTATTTGGGAGTAATAATCCAGGACACATTATCACCTGAAAGGCACATAAATGGAATATTCAGCTCTACATACAGCTTGTTCACGAACATTAGGGTGGCATGTAACTATCTAAAGAAATGATGAAGAAAATTATAACAAGCATGATATGACCTAAATTGGAATACACAGTAGTTTGGGCTCCACATATAAAAAATGATATACAGGAACTGGAAATAATACAAAAGGATAGTGACAAAGATGATACCAAAAAGAGACTTGAAGAGATGGGATTACCAACACTACGAGAGAAGAGAGAAGACCTGATAATGTACAAATTAGCAAACAATATAGAAAGAATAGACAGAAATGACTTGGTACCACAGATGGAGGAGAGAGAAAGATGGACAAGATGGCATGGAAAGAAAATAAAGAGTGGATGTTCAAGCGATATCAAGAAATAAGAGTACAGCTTCCTATATAGAACTATTGAAATCTGGAATGATTTGAAGGAAAAGGTGGTTTTGGCAAACACTGTAAACATGTTTAAAGAGAAACTGGATAAATATGCATATGGAGTCAGGACAAAATGAGCTTTGGCTCGTGGCCTGTACAATACAACTAGGTAAACTAGGTAAATACACACACACACACACACACACACACACACACACACACACACACACACACACACACACACACACACACACACACACACACACAGACAGTTTCTCTTGTAAATACAGACTTAAAAGCTTCAAGTCTGTATTTACAGGAGAAACTGTCTTTGCATCACTGGGAGATGAGGAACAACAGAAAGGAATAGCAAACATACAAGTGGAAAGAAAAGAAATTAAAAGACTACTGGAAGAGCTAGATACTAGGAAGGCAATGGGACCAGACGAAGTAAATGGATGGATATTGAAAGAATGTAGAGAGGAATTGGAAGAACCAACATGGGAGATAATTAACAGTTCTTTGAAGGAGGGAAAAGTACCAAAGGAATGGAAGAGAGCAAATATAGTACCGTTATACAAAGGAGGTAATAAAATGGAACCACTGAATTACAGACCAGTCTCACTCACGAGTATTGTAAGTAAACTCTGTGAAATAGTCATTAAAAACAGATGGGTGCAATATCTTGAACAAGAAAATATAATAACAGAAAAACAATTCGGTTTCAGGAAAGAGAGATCTTGCGTAACAAACTTACTGAGCTTTTATACAAGAGTAATAGATAAACTACAAGAGAGAGATGGTTGGGTTGATGCAGTCTATTTAGATCTGAAAAAAGCTTTTGATACAGTTCCACATAAAAGTCTCGTATGGAAACTGGAACATCGAGGAGGGCTAAAAGGAAAAATACTTAAGTGGATGAAGGATTATCTCCAAGGTAGGGAAATGAGTACAGTAATCAGAGATAATAAATCAAGTTGGTGCGAAGTAACAAGCGGAGTACCACAAGGGTCTGTGTTGACACCTATAATGTTTCAGGTCTATATAAATGATATGACGGTGGGTTTAAATAGCTACATTAACATGTTTGCAGATGATGCAAAATTGATGAAAGTAATAAAGAACCAAGAGGATTGTGAGGAACTACAGAGGGATATTGATAGAATTTATGAATGGAGTAAACGATGGAAATTAGAATTCAATATAAAGAAGTGCCATGTAATGGAGATGGGAAGAAGTAAAAGGAGACCTTCATGGGAGTATAAGATGGGAGGAATCACAATACCAAAGAGCAAAGAAGAAAAAGACTTGGGAGTAATAATTCAAGACACGCTATCACCAGAAAAACACATCAATGGAATATTTGGCTCTACATATAATTTGCTAGCAAATATCAGGGTGGCATTTAATTACCTAGACAAAGAAATGATGAAGAAAATCATAACACACATGATACGCCCCAAACTGGAATGCACAGCAGTGGTATGGTCTCCACACAAGAAGAAAGATATAAGGAAATTGGAAAGGATACAAAGAACAGCTACGAAAATGATACCTGAATTGGAAGACCTAAGTTATGAGGAAAGACTGGAAGAAATTGGATTACCAACACTGCAAGAAAGAAGGGAAAGAGGAGACCTGATAACAATGTTCAAATTAGTAAATGGCATGGAGAAGATAGACAGAGATGACCTAGTTGTAAAAGTGGAGGAAGGAGATAGATGTACAAGGGGACATATGAAGAAATTAAAGAAGGGTCATTGTTTGGGAGATATTAAGAAATACAGCTTTCCGCATCGAACGGTTGAAATATGGAATAACTTAAAAGAAGAGATGGTTGCGGCAAAGAGTGTGCACATGTTTAAAGAGAGATTGGACAAATTTGGGTATGGAGACAGGACTAATTGAGCTTTGGCTCGGACCCTGTACTATACAACTAGGTAAATACAACTAGGTAAATACACGCGATCATAAAAAGAAAAATAAGAAATGTTTATATCTACAGTTTTTATTATTGTCTACAGGAAGACCTCATCACTAATGTTAAGTTTCAATCTTTGCTTGTTTTAGCTGTTCTTTTTTTATTTGTTCTATTATTGCTTAATTTTAGCAACTTTTAGTTGTTCATCCAGTACATTAATTTGTTTGGACATAAGGTCCGTGTCATCAATAGAAGGATGGGAGTTCTCAAATATATGGCTCCTCTTCATCCCCTGCTGTTGTGAATTGCTGGGCATAAACTGCAAAGGTGCCAAAGGTTAAGTCATTGACTAATGTATTATAAGAATGTAAAGCTAATTGTAAGGATTTAACAATGTATTCTGCTAACTTAAAATACAACTTAGCATGTAGTGCATGAACTAGCTTAGGCTATTCAGGATATTAGATATAAAGTATTTTTGTTCTGAACTTACCATAGAATGCTTGTCCAAAGTTGCACTGGAGCTGTGTGGCTGTGACAAGTCAAGTGACTCAACCTCGCTGCTGTGAGCTGCTTGGTGTGAACTGCAAAAGTGCCAAAGGTTAAGTTATTAACTAATGGAACATAACATTGAAAAAAAATTGTAAGGATTAAGCAATATATTCTGCTAACTGAAAATACAACTTAGCATGCAGTGCATGAACTAGCACAGGGTGTTCAGGATATTAGATATAATACATTTTTGTTTTCAACCTCCCAGCAGGAGGAGACAGTAAACACCTGCCGAAACAATAATTACTCCCAGTGAGGTCTAAGGCACTGTTTAGGGGGTGCTGTGAACATATCATTAAACCCAGCTGTGACCTCACTGAATGTTTCCCTTTGTGTTTCACAACACAAGAGGGCAGTCACAGCCTGCCCTCTAAAGACAACTCTCTTCTTCCACACAAAACTACAAGCACTTAATAACACACACACCCTTCACTCAAAAACTTCAAAATTATCATGGCAACCTTGGAGTCCCTATCTGGGGAGGGGACCATAAATGTCCGCAGGTCGGACTGCCTTTCTGTTGATGACCCTAAGTGTCTTGACACCCCCCTCAACTTTTTCTTCATTAACTTCTGTAACATTCTCGGTCTAAGATCTAATTTTCAATCTGTAGAACACCACCACTCCTCTTCTAAACCTCATCTTCTTTTCCTTACTGAAACTCAGGTGTCTGAGGCAACTGACAGTAGCCCCTTTTCTGTTCCCTCCTACTTTCTCTATCCTCATTTTCGATCCAAAGCCGAATGTTTTGTTTATGTGCGCAATGACTTGCTCTCATGCCCACGCTCTTGAATCTTTCAAGTTTCCCACCATCTGGCTACGACTAGAGTCACTCTCGAACTAAATTTATCTGTGCTGTATAACTCTCACCTAACTCCTCTGATTATAAGAAATTCTTTGACTACTTAACTTCCAAAGTGGAGCACATTCTGACCCTCTTCCCTTTTGCAGAGATCTCCATTCTTGGAGACTTCAATGTTCACCACCACCTTTGGCTTTCCTCTCCCTTCACTGACCATCCTGGTGAACTAGCCTTCAACTTTGCTATCCTCCACGACCTAGAGCAATTGGTGCACCACTCTACTTGTATTCCTGACCGTCTTGGAGATATGCCCAATATTCTTGACCTTTCCCTGACCTCTAATCCTTCTGCTTATGCTGTCACCCTTTCTTCTCTGTTGGGCTCCTCCGATCACAATCTCATATCTGTATCTTGTTCTATTGCTCCAATCTCTCCTCAGGATCCCACTAAGCAAAGGTGCCTCTGGCATTTTACCTCTGCTAGCTGGGGGGACCTGAGGAGATATTTTGCTAATTTTCCTTGGAATGACTACTGCTTCCATGTCAAAGACCCGTCTGTGTGCTGAGTGCATAACAGAGGTGATAGGGTCTGGCATGGAGGTGTACATTCCTCACTCTTTTTCTTGACCTTAACCTTCCAAACCTTGGTTTAACACAGCTTGTTCTCGTGCTATACATGATAGAGAGATGGCCCACAAAAGGTACTTAAGCCTTCCATCACCAGAATCTCATGCACTTTATATTTCTGACTGGAACCATGCTTAGTCTGTTCTCCAACTAGCCAAAAACTCCTTCTTTAATAGAAAGTGTCAAAACCTTTCAAGATCTAACTCCCCTCATGACTTCTGGCATCTAGCCAAAAATATCTCCAATAACTTTGCTTCCTCTTCTTTCCCTCCTTTATTTCAGCCAGATGGCACCACTGCTATCGCATCTATTTCCAAAGCTGAACTCTTCACTCAAACCTTTGCTAAAAACGCTACCTTGGACGATTCTGGGCTTGTTCCTCCCTCTCCTCCACCCTCTGACTACTTCATGCTACCTATTAAAATTCTTTGCAATGATGTTTTTCATGCCTTTGCTGGCCTAAACCCTCGGAAGGCTTATGAACCTGATGGGGTCCCTCCTATTGTTCTCCAAAACTGTGCCTCTGTGCTTGCACCTTGTCTAGTCAAACTCTTATAGCTCTGTCTGTCAACATCTACCTTTCCTTCTTGCTGGAAGTTTGCCTACATTCAGCCTGTTCCTAAAAAAAGCTGACCATTCTGATCCCTCAAACTACCATCCTATTGCTTTAATTTCCTGCTTATCTAAAGTTTTTGAATCTATCCTCAACAGGAAGATTCTTAAACATCTATCACTTCACAACCTTCTATCTGATCGCCAGTATGGGTCCCGTCAAGTCCGCTCTACTGGTGATCTTCTGGCTTTCCTTACTGAGTCTTGGTCATCCTCTTTTAGAGATTTTGGTGAAACTTTTGCTGTTGCCTTGGACATATCAAAAGCTTTTGATAGAGTCTGGCACAAAGCTTTGATTTCCAAACTACCTTCCTACAGCTTCTATCCTTCTCTCTCTAACTTCATCTCAAGTTTCCTTACTGACCATTATATTGCTGCTGTGGTAGACGGTCACTGTTCTTCTAAATCTATTAACAGAACCTCAGGGTTCTGTCCTGTCACCCACTCTCTTCTTATTATTCATTAATGATCTTCTAAACCAAACTTCTTGTCCTATCCACTCCTACACTGATGATACCACCCTGCACTTTTCCATGTCTTTTCATAGACGACCAACCCTTCAGGAAGTAAACATTTCCCACAAGGAAGCCACAGAACACTTGACTTCTGATTTTTCTAAAATTTCTGATTGGGGCAGAGCAAACTTGGTATTGTTCAATGCCTCAAAAACTCAATTCCTCCATCTATCAACTCCACACAACCTTCCAGACAACTATCCCCTCTTCTTCAATGACACTCAACTGTCGCCCTCTTCTATACTGAACATCCTCGGTCTGTCCCTTACTTATAATCTGAACTGGAAACTTCACATCTCATCTCTAGCTAAAAACAACTTCTATGAAGTTAGGCGTTCTGAGATATCCCCGCCAATTTTTCTCACCCCCCCCAGCTGCTAACTCTGTACAAGGGCCTTATCCATCCATGTATGGAGTATGCTTCACATGTCTGGGGGGGTTCCACTCATACTGCTCTTCTAGACAAGGTGGAATCCAAAGCTTTTCGTCTCATGAACTTCTCTCCTCAAACTGACTGTCTTCAGCCTCTCTCTCACCGCCGCAATGTTGCATCTCTAGCTGTCTTCTACCGCTATTTTCATGCTAACTGCTCTTCTGATCTTGCTAACTGCATGCCTCCCCTCCTCCCATGGCCTCGCTGCACAAGACTTTCTTCTTTTTCTCACCCCTATTCTGTCCACTTCTCTAATGCAAGAGTTAACCAGTATTCTCAATTCATTCTCTGGTAAACTCTGGAACTCCCTGCCTGCTTCTGTATTTCCACCTTCCTATGATTTGAATTCCTTCAAGAGGGAGGTTTCAAGACACTTATCCTTCAATTTCTACCACTTTGGACCCTTTTATGGGACTGGCATTTCAGTGGGCATTTTTTTTATTGGACTTTTGTTACCCTTGGCCAGTGTCCCTCCTACATAAAAAATAAAATAAAATAAAATAAAATAAAATAGAAAAATAAAAAAATGGAATGTTTGTCCATAGTTGCACTGGAGATGTGTGGCTGTGGTGAGTCAAGTGACTCAACCACTAGCAGCTCATTCCAAGATTCTATACTCTCATTTCTGTTAATGACAGCAGTGGTGTTTCTCGATGCCTGGGTCTTTCCCAAAGGATCACTGGGTTTCCAATCAGCTCCAAAGACAAGTTTATTAGAAGATAATCCACACTTTAGTCCATTCACTTAAGCTAGATTCCTGGTGCCTAGGGTTTGTAAGCTTGCAGCTGATGGGTTGCATCGTTCTATTACTAGCACTCTTGTCAGGTCACATTTCGCATGCTCAAGTGAGAGATTATTTTTCAAGTATAAAAAATATTTTTGCATACTTACCTGTTTCATATGACTTGGGAATAGAGTCCTGGGACTCATCCCTGATTGCAGAAATTAAAGACCCCTTTGAAAACCCTCCATAGTACATTATTACATATGGAGGGAGGGAGGGGATATAAAGGAAACGGGTTGTGTACCCCCCCCCTCCTTCCACCCACCCACCGCGCACCGAGGCAGCTCCATTCCTTTTCTGCTCAGGAAAAAAACATGCAGAGGGGAGGAGGGTGGGTTTGCATCATATGAAACAGGTAAGTATGCAAAAATATTTTTTATACTTGAAAAATAATTTGTCGCACAACCTATTTCATATGACTTTGGAAGATTCTCACATTTACTGGTGGAGGCTGCATGTTCTACAAGAAGCAACTAAACATAGAAACCTAACCAGAGTTAAAGAACCTGGATGTGTTCTAGTAGAGACCAGATAAGCCCCCCCAATACTCACAGCATGTCTTGGGGTGCCTGGAAATAGGAGGTGCATGGCAAAGGTATGTACGTAAGCGTGCTCTCATCACCTCATAACTCTGGTTAAGTATGGTTAAGTGCAGATGGTGTAGGTGTCCCCTTCAGTTGCTCCTTAGTTGACAATGTCACCTGCTACAGCTACTGGGCCAAAAGAAAATGTGTCGTCATCTGTTCACTCAACATCCCGAAGGTAGTGTTTGGGGAACAGTGAAGGGGTTTTCCATGAGATTGCATTCAGTATTGCCATCACGGATTTGTTACGCCATAGGTTGAGAGAAGTGGCGACACCTCGAATGTTGTGTGCCTTCACTCTCAAGGGCGTCAGAAAGTCCTCATGCAAGGAGCAATGAGCCTCTGGAATAGTTTCCCTCAGGAGGTAAAATAAGGCATTCCTTGAAAGTGGCTTGAATCTGTCTATGGGGGAGACAAAGAGGTTCCTATGTCTGGATGTTACCTCTTTCATTCTCTCTGATAAGATGCATAAAGCTCTGACTGGGCATAACACTCGCTCTTCATCACCCCATCCCACAGTAACTGCCAGGCTCTTAATCTGGAACTCTCTAGGGAGGGGGTTTGAGATCGTTTCCGTTTTTGCTACAAATTTTGGCAAGTAAGAGAGTAGCAGGTCATCACCCTGCCGAATTATCCTGTGGAACAAGGCCTGTAATTTGGCGACTCTTAGTGGTCACTAATGAAATGGGGAAAAGAGTCTTCTTGATGAGGTTCCTAAATGATGTGGTCCTCATGGGTTCAAAAGGTGCCAATGATCACCTTCCTGATGACATGGAAGGGGGGAAAGGCATACAGTTCCTTGTGGTCCCAGGGAAAGAGAAATGGATCTGTAGCCACCGCCATTGAGTCGTGAAAAGGTGACACAAAGTTGGGGAGCCTGTAGTTCAGACGTGTGGCGAACAGATCCAATAGTGGGTGACCCCAAAGTTTCCACAGGCTTTTGCACACCTGCTGATGCAGCATCCACTCTGTGGAGATGGTCTGATTCTTTCTGCTGAGACAGTCCACCATTATGTTGCTTTTTCCCCTTACAAATTAAGTAAGGATGGTCACATCCTTGTCCTCTGCCCACTGTAGTGTTCATTGGGCTTTATGATTGAGCTTGGCAGACCTTGTGCCTCCTGCTTTCTTGATGTATGACACAGCCGTGTTGTTGTCCCAAAAAAAATGGGTATCATCTGTCCTTGCAGATTGTCTTCGAACGCTTGAAGTTCCAATCTATTTGCTCTTAGTTCTAAAAGTATGATATGTTCTCTTTGTTCCTGTAACAACCAACTGCCGCTCACCTCTGCTTCCAGAATGGACGCTTCCCAACCTTCTAGTGATGCGTCTGTGTATAGGAACAACTCCGGGTTTTCCATCTCCAGTGAGTGGCCTTGGAACAGGTTCATAATGTCTGACCACCACTGGAGGTCCTCCAGAATTCCCTGGGACGTTGGTACTGGATGAGAACTATTTGCTACCCTTCTGTCCTAGTTGTTGGACAACTGGAACTGGAGACTTCTCATCCTGCGTCGACCTCCTGGGACTAGTTGAGCTGGGGACAAAAGATGGCTGAGCAGGACTAGCCATTCCTGTGCTGGTGGACCAGCTCATGAAGTTCTCAATGGTCTCCAACAATTTGAATACTCTGTCTTGTGATGGGAAAACCCTCATTCCCAAAAAGGTTGTAACCTGCTTTGGTTCTAGATCTGACTTGTTTCAATTGATGGGAGTCTTGCACAAACTCAGGAGCTTTTCCCTTGACCTCCTTGCCTCCTGACTGGAGGCCGCCAGTAGAAGCCAGTCATCTAGGTAACGGATCAATTGTATCCCTTGCTGGTGTAAAGCCACTGAAACTAGACCATCACTCTCATAAAGACCTGTGGCGCTGTTGACAGTCCAAAACATAGAACTTTGAACTGAAATGTTTGATCCCCCCCCAGACAAAGCAAAGAAATTTCCTGCTTTCCTGATGGACAGGAATCAGAAGATAGGTGTCTTGAAGATCGACAGACAACATCCAGTCCCCTCTTTGCACTGCTGACATCATTGATATACTTGTCTCCATTCAAAACTTTGTCTTGTGGATGGAGCGATTTAGAACCAAAAGATCTCTTACCAGATGAAACCCACCTGTAACTTTGGGTACCACAAAGATGTGGCTGTAGAACCCCGGGCCAGAGGACGCTGACTCCACTGCTCCCTTTCTCAAGAGAGACTGTATCTCCTCCTTCAGGGCTTTTCCTCTCACTGAGAGGAAGAGCCCTGAATTGGGAAATCTGAAAGTTAGAGAGCACCTTTAGTGCCCTCTAAGGGGTGTGATGTTCCCTTGTGGCACACGATAATTACAAATCCTATCACTGGATTAAAAGAAATACAAATATTGACACTTTTATAGATTTTTAATTGATAATGGAATAAACCGAATAATAATAATAAAAAGAAAGGAATTCAGAAATACAAAATAAATGGTAGCGTACTCTTCAGTTACATAATTCAGAAATACAAAATAAATGGTAGCGTACTCTTCAGTTACATAATTCAGAAATACAAAATAAATGGTAGCGTATTCTTCAATTACATAAAAAAACTACGATGGAGATATTTTCGCGACTACTGAATTGCGGGGGAGACCAGAGAATAAATAAATAAATAACAAATATATACCCAAAAAGTATGTATAGACCTGAGGACAGTCTCACACGGTGATCTCGAACCAGGTGGTTTCGCTAGTCACGTGGTGAAAACCAACAAAAAAGAACGAAAAAATGCGAATATCTATCCACTCAGAAATAGTTTATCAACAGGAATATCTGAGGGGAATCCAAGAGGGTCTGAGGAGAATCCGAGAGAGACTGACTTTAGTAGAATTATTGTTAAATAAACCTTTACTTAATATTACAGGAAATGGAGGAGGAGATTATCAGACTGCATGCTCACCTGAGGAGAATCCGAGAGAGACTGGCTTTGCTTGTGAGGAAAACGGCGGGAAACTAAGGATAAAGGTTTCCAATGGGGAAATTTATTAAGAGTTATAATTTTGTTTTTTAGTGGGGGGGGGGCGACTAGGTTGTGAGTTCAGGGATGAAAAATATGAATAATTAAGTTACTGTTTACTTTATAGTTGTTACTTTAAGAAGTTTAATTCAATGGACTTTTGAAATCAATTGGGGAATTAGTCAAAGTCTGGTATCTCTTCCCGGCTTGCGTAGCAACAGGGGTAACAGGACGGCGAAGCAAAGAAGACTTATCAGATTCGTCAACCTCATTGGCGCGGCGTAATTATCTGGGATTTGTTTGAGCTGGTTTAAGACCTTACCATTATAAAATTAATTTTATCGTATTAAGGGCTCCCCATTTTCTGGGATTAGGTGAAAAATTCGCCTCTATAACCTGACCAAGCAGGAGAAATTACGTTTATTCACGGGGTAAATTTGTTATAGAAGTGGTCAACACAGTGACGCTGAGAGGGGGGGGGGAAAAAGCAAGGACAAAAGGACACTGAGGAGAGGAGGGGAAGGGGGGGGGTTAGTCACATGGTACTGAGATTCTGGTCATCCTCGCACATTACATGGGCCTTAGCCTAGGAAAAAAGTAGAAATATACATAATTAATTTCCCAGCACTACACACCATCATGGTCTCCCATGCAGCACTCTGCATTGCCTGCTGCATACTAGCGACCGCCTGTGCCATGAGCGCGTCATTGTTTGGAAAAGTCTCCCCTAATTTAGCCAGTCTTGAGAAAGCCCCAAATATCCAGAATTGGAAATTCAGAATTTCCAATTCTTGATATTTGGGGCTTTCTCCCCCCAGACATGTGAAGCATACTCCATACATGGACGGATAAGGCCCTTGTACAGAGTTAGCAGCTGGGGGGGTGAGAAAAACTGGCGGAGACGTTTTAGAACACCTAAATTCATAGAAGCTGTTTTAGCTAGAGATGAGATGTGAAATTTCCAGTTCAGATTATAAGTAAAGGACAGACCGAGGATGTTCAATGTAGAAGAGGGGGACAGCTGAGTGTCATTGAAGAAGAGGGGATAGTTGTCTGGAAGGTTGTGTAGAGTTGATAAATGGAGGAATTGAGTTTTTGAGGCATTGAACAATATTAAGTTTGCTCTGCCCCAATCAGAAATTTTAGAAAGATCAGAAGTCAAGCGTTCTGTGGCTTCCCTATGTGAAATGTTTACCTCCTGAAGGCTTGGATGTCTATGAAAAGACGTGGAAAAGTGCAGGGTGGTATCATCAGCGTAGGAGTGAATAGGACAAGAAGTTTGGTTTAGAAGATCATTAATGAATAATAAGAAGAGAGTGGGTGACAGGACAGAACCCTTAGGAACACCATTGTTAATAGATTTAGGAGAAGAACAGTGACCGTCTACCACAGCAGCAATAGAACGGTCAGAAAGGAAACTTGAGATGAAGTTACAGAGAGAAGGATAGAAGCCGTAGGAGGGTAGTTTTGAAATCAAAGTTTTGTGCCAGACTCTATCAAAAGCTTTTGATATGTCCGAGGCAACAGCAAAAGTTTCACCAAAATCTCTAAAAGAGGATGACCAAGATTCAGTAAGGAAAGCCAGAAGATCACCAGTAGAGTGGCCTTGACAGAACCCATACTGGCGATCAGATAGAAGGTTGTGAAGTGATAAATGTTTAAGAATTTTCCTGTTTAGGATAGATTCAAAAACTTTAGATAGGCAGGAAATTAAAGCAATAGGACGGTAGTTTGAGGGATTAGAAC
Organism: Scylla paramamosain; assembly: GCF_035594125.1. Classification (NCBI taxonomy): domain Eukaryota; kingdom Metazoa; phylum Arthropoda; class Malacostraca; order Decapoda; family Portunidae; genus Scylla; species Scylla paramamosain. The sequence continues at coordinate 11,539,284 of NC_087175.1, forward strand.
GGTCACCCTTTTTTAGGAACAGGTTGAATGTAGGCAAACTTCCAGTAAGAAGGAAAGGTACATGTTGACTGACAGAGCTGAAAGAATTTGGCTAGGCAAGGTGCAAGCACGGAGACACAGTTTCGGAGAACAATAGGAGGGACCCCATCAGGTCCATAAGCCTTCTGAGGGTTTAGGCCAGCAAGGGCATGGAAAACATCATTGTGTAGAATTTTAATAGGTAGCATGAAGTAGTCAGAGGATGGAGGAGAGGGAGGAACAAGCCCAGAATCGTCCAAGGAAAAGTTTGAGCGAAGAGTTCAGCTTTAGAAATAGATGTGATAGCAGTGGTGCCATCTGACTGAAATAAAGGGGAAAGAAGAAGCAAAGTTATTGGAGATATTTTTGGCTAAATGCCAGAAGTCACAAGGGGAGTTAGATCTTGAAAGGTTTTGACACTTTTAAAGTCACGAGGGGAGTTAGATCTTGAAAGGTTTTGACACTGTTAATGAAGGAGTTTTTGCCTAGTTGGAGAACAGACTTGGCATGGTTCCAGGCAGAAATATAAAGTGCATGAGATTCTGGTGATGGAAGGCTTAAGTACCTTTTGTGGGCCTCCTCTCTATCATGAGAACAAGCTGTGTTAAACCAAAGTTTAGAAGGTTTAGGACAAGAAAAAGAGTGAGGAATGTATGCCTCCATGGCAGACACTATCACCTCTGTTATGCGCTCAGCATACAAAGACAGGTCTCTGACACGGAAGCAGTAATCATTCCAAGAAAAATCAACAAAATACCTCCTCAGGTCCCCCCAACTAGCAGAGGCAAAACGCCAGAGGTGTTTTGCCTATGGGGTTTGATTTAAGGGCCACTTTTGCCATAGACCTACCACTAGCCACTGCCCCATATCTGAACCTTGGCCTGATAAGATGCAGGTTCATTTTCTGAGACTTTTTTTTTGAGGGGGGGGAAAGGTGCATCTTATAAGCCATCAAATACGATAATTGCCACCAAAAAAAATATGCTAAAATATTTTCATCTTTTCATGCCCTTTCTGTATTAGTGAGCAAGTATTTTACATACAAGTTTCAGTTAGCCATAACTAAGTCACTCACAACCATGAAAGATGATATGAGAACCCATAGTCATTATGAAAGAAAATTAGGTATAATTGCAGTTTCCCCCAGTAAACCGCACGTAAGTATGAAGTGTCTCACAGTATAAATCACACTGCTAGGAGCATTTCCAACCCCATATTACCTTGTCACAAATTAATAATAAGGTCAGGACGGAATTTCAAAGATTTACCTCAGTTTTTAGCTGGGATCCTGTTTCCACAGTCATTGAAGGGATAGTGCGTGTTTTCATGTGTTTGTTATCAATGCTAGAGTGTGTTAGGTTAGGTTAGGATAAGTTAGGTTAGGATAGGTAAGGTTAGGTAAAGTTAGGTTAGCTTAGGTTAGGATAAATAAGGTTAGGTAAGGTTAGGATAGGTTAAGTTAGGATGGGTAAGGTTAGGTAAGGTTAGGTTAGGTAAGGTTAGGTTAGATTAGGTTAGGTTACCTTAGCTTTCTGGTTGTGTTTGAATATACTAATGGCGGGGGTTCAAGGGGGGCACAGCCCCCTGGTTATAATAGCTTTTTGGTTTGCTACATTTAGGAAATTTCCTTGACCTCTAGGGAAATTTCCCTACATTTTCAAAGTCTATATATCACTCATATGTGTCCCCCCCAACCCCCAGTTCCCCACAGGCCTCCAAGCTTGCTGGAGGGGTTGGGGGGTGTGGGTAGAGATTGGGGCTATTGCAAATTTACCGAAAATGGTGAATTTTTCACAACAATGAATACAATAATTGTGGGTACTATTTATGACTTTTTATAATTACCTTCCCAGTTGTTTGGTATCTAATTTCACTCTGCCTCCACACACCACACCAAGTATTATGCTACCGTGATGGGTACAGGGAGTGACATTTTGCTATAAATGATTCTGTGTTTTCAATATGTGGGGCTTCATCTGCATTCTGATTACACTCGTGCTCATGAAAGTTTTTCCTACATAATGTAATAATATATTTCAGTACTTAATGATTGACTGTTGAAAATAGTGAGCATAAGTAAAACATGTTATGAATATTTTTTTTAACATCTTCACAGTTCAACTCATCATAATACCATTTTCTTTTTTTTTTCTTTTTTTGAAAAAAAGTTACATATCTTCATTGCACAGTTCTTTTGGTAGGTTTTTATTTTAATTAATTAATTTTATTTTTTACTTTTTTTTTTTTACATCTTCACAGTTCAACTCATCATAATATAATTTTCTTTTCCTTTTTTTTTTTTTTGTCAAGTTTTTATGATACATCTTGATTCTACAGCCACTGCTGGGTCTGATGGTGTCAACCAAAACTAGCTATCCCATACATGAAGTGAGTTATGGCACATAATATAGAAACATTTCTCACTCAAGTGGCCTGACAAGAGTGCTTGTGAGAGAACGATGCAGCTAATCAGCTGCAAGCTTACAGACCTGCTTAGGTGTTAAGAATCTAGCTTAAGTGAGCAGACTATAGTAATTCTCATCCATGATATATTCTAAGTAATGGTTCCATACTTCTTTCACCTCCTCTCTACCACTAAACTTGTTCAGATTTCTTTTAATTTTCCTTAAATAATTCCTTACTCTTTTATTCCAAGACTCTATCCTGCTCCTCTGTTTATTTTTGCCATCTGCACTCATCTACATTTTCATGTACACTCTCCTCCTCTCTTGTAATGCCTCCTTCATCTCGTCTGTCCACCACACACTTCCCTTACCTTAACTTCCATAAACTATGTACCAAACCACTTATGCTGTTGCTGTATTTACTACACCTTTAAACACACTGAACACATCATTCACCTCTTTCCTCGCCATCATATCACTGGTCAGAATCTTACTCATCTTCTTAAAAATCAGTATTCCTACCATAAGCCATTAAGTATAAGGTAGGTTGTGTGCACTAAAGTGCATGAGTGACTTCCTCTAGCCTATGTGGTCTTATGCAGTCTCCTTATTTTACCTTAAGCTTATTTATACTATTTTCCCACTTAAAGTTATGGGCACATACTCGTCTGGACCAATTCAATCACTGACATTAAATTAAAGTCTTGACAAAATCACTTAGAGTGTCATGAAAGATGTCAAGATCCATCGAGGAGTTCACAGGGCATGAAAGACAGCTTATAAAAGACAACAGACAACAAGCACAGGTGCATTGCTTAATAATATATTGGGAAATATATTTCATTGCAACATTAGGACAAAAACAAATCACTATTTGCTACTGACATGTAAGAGTACAGTGGTGCAAGAAAAACAAGTAACTCTTAAAACCAAATACAAGACTTACATGGGCATGCATCACTATCATAATAGGACTCCAGGTCATTGACTTCAGGGCCAATGATGCCAAGGATCTTGTTGAAACATGAACCACCACCAGTCTTCCTCATCTCCTGCTTCATCTTAGCATGGTCATGCTTAATTCTGTAATATATATATATATATATATATATATATATATATATATATATATATATATATATATATATATATATATATATATATATATATATATATATATATATATATATATATATATACAACATCTCAGTAATCTCAGAAGTAATCATAGTCTAGTGAACACAATATATTACTGGGTAAGCAGTCAGATTTGGATGCAATTATTACACATTCTTCAAGTAGGAAACAACTTTTTTTGTTTTGTAAAGGCTAAGTAATCAACATCAGCAAACTTATTTTAAATGATGGTCTAATATCTGGGAAATGGTAATTTTTTAAATTGTACATCCACTGATATCAGTAAAGAAACTATTTTTTTCCTTTTAAATTCAAATTTATTTATTACAGTTATCTTTAGCTCCTTTCCATTGCAAATCACTTTTCTTTCTTCATACACTTTACTCAAATGGTAAATGATGCTACCAATACAAGCTAACCTTTCCATGAAACAATACTCTCATCTTTAAAATCATTGACCAAACTAAACTAAATCCAATCTAAGTTAAACTTTGCACTGCTTTGTAATAAACAACAATACTCTAATGTAATGCTCCCTCGACTCCCAAGTCATCAATCTAATATCACTTAACCTAACTGGAACCTTCAAGCCCTTGACTCCCAGGTCATTAATCTAACATCACCTTACATAACTTAGCCCTCACTCCCTGAGGTGATTAATCTATTACCTAACTTAACCAAATGTAAGGGTTCTGAAATGCTGATGAATAGGACATTAGATAAAACAAACATGAAAACCTCTCAGAAAAGTTTTAAATAATCCTTTACCTATTTTGCTGTCTAAGAATGATTATTTGCTTTCTTTTTACTCACTCCCATATTTTCATTAACTGCTGTTCTGTTTTTTTTAATCACAATCTGCTGAGTTGAATTTTGATGTTATCTGTGCCCATGCTTGCTTCTTCAGCAGGCCCATCCTCCCATTAGTCATTCTGTTGTGGAGGACATCTTGTTTTATGAGGTCCACCAGATAGTCCCTTGCTACAGTACCAATAGGGCTGGAACGTTTCATTAAAGCAAAAGGTTCCACATATTTGTTGGCAATCGAGTTTAGAAGATCAGAGACTGCACTGTTCCCATAGACTGGAGATATATAGAAACTGATCACAATCTAGCTGATTATGTTTCCAGAGGATTGGCTGCTCAAGAATTGAAGGAATGTAGATTGTGGTAGAAGGGTCCAGAGTTTCTTTTAAGCAATGTTGCCATCCACTGAACACAGTGAGTTGTCTCCACATAACCCAGAGGTGAAAAAAGTCTTAGTTTATAGTACAGATAGCAAGATCTTGCAACAAGAGAATGTCCTGGACAGATTGGAATACTTTTCAAGTTGGTTCAAAGCAAAAAGAGCAATTGCAGTCATTCTTTGATACAAGAGGATTCTAAAGGAACACATAACAGAGAAGTCAGAAGGCAAGACATCCCCAAAACCTAAGAATATGAAGAAGCATTATACTCCTGTTAACGTTCAAGAAATACAGGAAACATGTAATCGCATCCTGTGGATGGTGCAAGATCAAAGCTTCTGTAAGGAGATGCATGTGCTAAAGAGAAAGGGGCCTGATGGCAAGAAATCTGTGGCAAGCAAGAAAAGTCCTTTGTGGTTTTTAGATCCCTTTGTTGATGACAACAACTTGCTGAGAGTTGGTGGTCGTATGAAAAGAGCCACACTCCATGAGGACATCAAACACCCACTCATACTGCCCAGACACAGCCATGTAACCAACCTTGTGATTAACTGCTTCCATGAATAAAGTGGGCATCTTGGACGTGGCATGACCTTAAATGCCATCAGACAAGCTGGCCTTTGGATTATAGGAGCTTGGGCAGCTGTGAAAAAGTTAGTGATGAAGTATGTAACCTGTCACAAACTCAGAGGTTCAACATGTGAGCAGAAAACAGCAGATTTACCAGAGGATAGACTTGAACCTGCACCACCCTTTACATATGGTGCTGTAGATTATTTTGGTCCATTCTGTATCAAAGATAGAAGATCAGAATTAAAATGCTGGGGTGTCCTGTTCACTTGTCTAGCCTCAAGGGCTATTCATATTGAGACTTCTCACTCTATGAAAATAGACTCCTTTATCAATGCCTACGAGTATAAGAGATTTGTATGTAGAAGAGGCCCAGTGGGAGAATTGCGCTCAGACATGGGAAGCAACTTCATTGGTGGTAAAAATGAACTTGATGCAGCTTTAGAAGAAATGGATGACTTTAAGATCTCAAGAGAATTGCTGAAGAGTAACTGTGACTTTGTGAGATTTAAGATGAATGCTCCACATGCAAGTCACATGGGTGGAGTCTGGGAGAGAATGATTCGCACTGTAAGGAACACACTCTTAGCCCTGCTTGTGAAAAATGCTCAGCAACTAAATGATGAGTTGTTGAGAACCTTGATGACTGAGGTAGAGGCAACAGTCAACAGTCGTCCTTTGTCTTACATAGACACAATGACTCCAGACTCTTTAGAGCCTCCTTCCAAGTCAAATTCTGACACTCAAGTCCAACGAAGTCCTGCCACCTCCTGGTAATTTTGTATCTCAAGATATATACTGTCGACGACAATGGAGGCATGTGCAGTACTTAGCAAATGAGTTTTGGAGAAGATGGAGAACAGAGTTCCTGTCAGTTCAACAGGAAAGAAAAAAGTGGACAAAACTCAGAAGAAATCTCAAGGAAGATGAAGTTGTTCTTGCAGTGGATGACTTACTGCCAAGAAATTAGTGGCTACTTGCTCGTGTTATAAACTGTTATCAAGGACATGATGTAGCCCCAAAGAAAGTGAAGGTGAAAATCAGTGATGGATCAGAGTATGAAAGGCCTGTACATAAACTAGTGTTACTATTAGGTAGAGACCCCCAACGAGAAGGCAAAGAATCAAAGACAGTGATAGTAGTAGTAAGGAAACAGATTGTAAGTCTGGCCTAATGGACCAAATATTGTGCCTTATATTTCATGTGTTTAACTTGTAAGAAAATTGCTATTTTTCTATTTTTGTATTATTATATTGTGTCTAGTCTCTCTAGTTTAATGCCAAGAATAAAAATGTGATTTGTACTTTTGTGAGACGACATAAGTATTATATTGTAATAATGCATTTATATACTATGAGTAGTAATTTGTGCCAAATTAGGGGAGCCATGTAAAAGTCATTAAGTAGATATAAGCAAGTATACCTTTAAAAGAATATATTTTCTATAAGGATTTATTTTATTTGTGTATACAGAATAAACTATTGAATCCTGTTGTAAGAGGATCAAGTAGCATCATGCTTGCTACAGAGGATTTGAATGTAAGCATGTAGTTTTCATTGTACTTATTATTATTACACAGCAAGATGTGAGCCATAAGATGCAGCTAGTGATTATTCTTAGATTTAAGGTTTAAGCTTCCCCATTGAAGCCAAAAAACTTTTACACCCATGCAAGAGGCAAACGTGGTACAGAGGATCTAATAAAGACCCTTGTGATACAAGATAGTGTCTGTTGATTGACCCAGCACTAATAATTTGACACAAGTGTGATCCCGTGGGAAGACCGCCACACAGGCTATAAGGCATGGAGGAAACAGTGAAAGGATTACACTACCTTCACAGATCTAGTGACTCTTGACCTCTCTAAACAACACATTCAACTATGAATGTGCCTCACGCCTGAGGTGCTACATATTTTACAGTACCGCTTACGGGTGTCTCCTGACGACATGCTGCCAGTCGAGCAGGTGTTAGATGCATTTGAATAGTACCTCGAAGCCAAAATTAATGAGGCACTATGGCGTAGAGACCTCTTCATTTGCAAACAAGAGGTGGGGGAGAGTTTCAACGACTTTCTCAGAGTCAAGAGCTTCGCAGAAGCAGTTGACATATGTAGAGGTGCTAACACACAATTTGAGGAGATACAACTGAAGCAAGTGTTGCTGATGGGTGTACAAAGTCAGAAACTCACCAAGGAGCTAATTAGTACTATCGCCGCCCAGACCCTTGATAAAAATAGTACAACAATGCTACACATTTGAGGCAATTTGGCAAATGACGTCTGCCATATTCTTTCCAGCAAAGTTTGCCTATGATACATCGTGATGCAAGCGAGAGAAGAAAATGGTAAATAGGCCACCAACACCACTCAAGGACAAATGTGACAGCTGCAAGTGGTCTCACGACAAGACACGGTGCCCTGCCACAAATACGTATGTGTCACAACTGTGGTAAAAAAGGGACACTGGAGCAAAACACCATGGTGCTCAGCATTGAATTTTAAATGTCGCCCTGTGATAAAAAGGGACACTACAACCAGCATTTTCTTTAATCCAAAGGCACAGAGAGCAACTCAGCACAAGCCGGTAAGGCGCACAAGTCAACTGACCCCACATATCAAGACCACAAGGGTGCTGGGGCGGGGTGTGTTCAGTCCACCTCCTGCACCTCTTCTGCTATTTTTTCCTAGTTGTCATCACCTATATCTACTACATAGGGACTCACAACCTCGCAATGTCGCCTGATACAAGTGCAGACGAGCCCATCATTGGTCCTCAACACCTCAACGATATAGGTTTATTGACAAGTGACCTAAAGCCACCACCTGACGTCGCGAGCCTTACTGCAGATGGCTCAGTTATGAAACCTGCACTTAGCTACAGGTGAAGGCAAAGAAGAAAACGACTTGAATAGACGTCCACTAGGGTGCACCAGTGCCATTACTGTCATACAAGGCTTGCATGGACCTGACACTAATCCTCACCAAGTTCCCTCAGCCGATATCTGAGGTGACATGCACATGTGGGAGCAGGCGAAGACATACAAGATAGTGAGGCCTTACCTCTCAAGTCATCCCCCACCTCCCCACATGCCGTTCCCAGCTGCACGTTACCGCCGGTTTCACCAACAACACCACAATTGGCAATGTTTGACCCTCACCTGCCCACCATTCTCCAGATGGATGCCTCATGTCTCAGCAGCATTTGCTATGTCCCCTTGCAGGACCATGGTGGAGCCACTTCCGCCTAGTTCAATGTGGCTCACACTTCTTGTCATACACAGAGATGAGATACGCCATCATTGAACTTGAGATGCTAGCAATTGTGTGGGCGGTGCAGACATGCAGTTTTTACTTGCAGGTTCTGCATCACTGAACACATCACCGACCACCATCCACTCATCCTCATGCTGAACCACTACACCTTCAATGCTGTGAAAAACCCATGACTAAAGGAAAAAAAAATTCTATATGTCTTCACAGCACGGTGCTGTGCGGGTAAGGACCTCCACATACCTGATGTCTTGTCCTGATGCCCTGTCACCCATCCTCAAGAAGATGACGACATGCTCACTGACATATCTATACAGGACACTATTGCACTCAGAGCCACAAGCTCCCTTGCTGAACCCCAAGAGCACCTTTTGTCAGATGATATTCAAATGGAGAACTACAGCATGCAGCTTGATCTGACGATGTGTACACCAGCCTGCTTGAGTGTAGTTGACATGGATTTCCCCACAAATGCTATGACCTCCACTCTACCATCCTGCCATACTGGAAGCTTCAGGAAGACCTGTACTGTGATGGTGACCTTATGCTGTACAACCCACGTGTAGTCATCCCTGCAATGCTACACAAGACTGCTCATGCATTTGTATGATGGCCACCGAGAATCCGAAGCCACCAAGTGCTATGCAAAAACAAATAGTGTTCTGGCCAGGCATAAACTCCAACATAACCAATGTTGTGGCCTCATGCAACGCCTGCCAAGTAGTTGCAAAATTGCCACAGAGTCGACATTTGCAATATGGCATGTCGTGAGAGTCACTCCCAGGGGGGTTTGGACCCCTCTGGGAGCGATGGGGGGAGAGGGGGGGAATTCACGACGGCGTCACCAGGGGGCATGTTAAGGGGAAGGGGGACGGCGACGGCATCACTGACGGAGAGGTGGGGGTGTGTGTCCTTATCCTTCGACGGCTATGGAATGACTAAATGAATCAATGATGGTGAGTGGAAAATAATTGAATGGAAAGGGGATGGGGGGTGGGGGGGGACTGAACGCATCAGATGGGCAGGCGGCCGGGGTCGCTGACGGCTAGACGTGGAAGTCGACATCACACGCGCGGTTTAGGGGACTCTGACAGCGCTGCCGTGGAAGTTGCCCTTTCACTCACGTGGGTCCTAGAGGGGCAGGATGGCTTGAGTCTTGCCATCGCGTGTTCCCTCCGACATCTCAGTACATTCCAAGGTCATCACCACTGGATGGTCAAGGTCGAGCGGAAGGGAATGGGGTGGGGGAGGACTAAACGCGTCAGGAAAGTGGGTAGCGACGGCACTACGTGGTTGCCATGTGCTAGTCGCACGCACGGGTCCTGGACATCCTGGGTGGTGAGTCTTGCTGTCAAGTGTTCCCTCCGACATCTCAGTACATTCCCTATGGTCAAGGTCGCCGCGACTACCCACGCGGTTCCGTTACCTGCCATCCCTTTACCTGGACGAAGCGTCTGTGATGGCTGGAGTGGGTGGCTGTCACCTTCACTTTCACCGACCGCCAGCGGTGTGGGTGATTACACTGATGTAATACTTATGACGGATGGTCACCTTATTATTATTATTATTTTTATTATTATTATTATTATTATCATTATTATTATTATTATTAGAAAGGTTATGCAGAGTTGATGGGGCATTTTATCTTTATTAGGGCAAATATAGCTCATTGATTTATTATGGCAAATACATCTCATTCATTCAAAACATTTATGAATTGAAGGCGAAGAGATCATCGTCATCGCTGTCAATGACGGGCATAGTTTTAATAACTCTAGGAATCAGCTTCTTACGAGGGGCGGGTGGAGCAATGGGGAGTTTCGGTGTGCTGACATCCTCTGGCGTGTTAGGGGGCATATATTTTTTTTTTTTTCTGTTTTCCTGCGACTTCTTCTTCACCTCCTGACCCTCATTGCCGCCTATTGCTGACTCATCTGACCGCTGTGGCTGTGTTTCGGCGGGGGGTGGCATCAGCAACTCCGGAGGTAGCGGCAGGGACTGCTGTGGCGGCTGCCACTGTGGTTGTGGCTGCTGCTGCGACTGCTGCAACTCGTGTCCTGATGGAGCATCAGGAGGTGGACTGGCCATCAGCGGCGACATGTCGTCATCGCTAAAGATCAGTTTCTTCTTTGCAGGTTCCGACATTCTCTCCACATTGACATCCTCATGGTCGGTGCGGCTTCGCTTACCCCCAACATCGCCCAGATAGATATCAAAGCGGATAGAGATACGTTCTGTAACAGACAAAAAAAAAAAAAAAAAAACGAGAACAATGGAAAAGTTTTTTTTCCCCCTCCCCCTCCCCCTCTTCTTATTCATTGGCAAAAGAACGTTAATGTAATTTACAATGGCTAAGATGCGAGATGGCATGCAAGGCAATGGTGTACTTACTCGCGGTTCTCAAGATGAAATGCTTGAATGAAGGGGGAGTCGTTTTCGGCGTATGAGCTGTATAAATTATACTTGGCATAATAATCAAAGCCCAAGATTTGAGCCATCCTGGATCCAAATTTCACAGTCAAGTAGCAGAAATGGCCATTGTTGTCGTACTGTGGGGCATTCCGAAGGACGTGCTCCACCCTTCGCGTTTTTTCATTATAGTTAAAAAATTGATCACCCTCAAAATACTGGTCATACTCAGTCTTCATATTGCTTTTTAATTCTGCGGCCAATTTGATATTAATGACGTCAACCATATACCCAGTATCGCCCACCTCCGTGCTCGTTCGAGGTGTGTATGTATGGAGTTTATACATGTGTGTTTCATCGGCATGGGCTATGGCCCAAATTTCAATCCTGCAAGCATAATCACCCACCACTAGACCCAAGAACTGTTTTGGATAAAAGCAGTTTATCGACCTACTTCATATTCCTTATTTGGATCAAGATGGATGGGTGGAGTGATTCTATTTTCAAAGCGATGGGGCTGGTTAAGAGGGTAGAGGTCAGTGTTGCCCAGACTCGTCAAATACAGATAATGCTCCGCTCTCCCCATGATCAAAATAAATAATAACGACCATCCCAATTAAGGAATACATTTATACTCAATTTGTCAAACACACATCAACTTTATTTTAAAAATTTACATGATATAGTTATTCAGACTTCCTCACCAGAATAGTTTCAACTCTAAAAGGTTGAAGTTGCTTCACCAGCCCTTCCACCATAGGCAGGTAATTATTCGTCCACACATCCTGGCAGTGACCTCTGCATCCCAGTCCTTCTGGGATAATAATCTGCTCTACTTCAGTGTTCACCATGGCTAGCAGGGCAATCTTTTTCAGGCAATTCTGGAAGTGTTGACGTCGGTTCATGCTTGTATCCATCTTGAGTCCTTCCATGAAAGGCAAATCCTTTGACATCGCAATTGCCTGTCATGCCTTCTCGTTACCCTCAATGGCCTCGCCCCAACCATACTGAGTCACGCAGGCCACCAGGTGAGGGAGATTTACGCTTCCTGTGGGAGGCGTGTGGATAAGGATACATCCTGGTTCATCTCTCGTGCCCGCCGTGGCCTGATGAAGTGAGTAGAGTCTCTTTCTAGCCACATGCGTATTCTCGTATGGATAAATCGTTTTGAGGTCCCGTGCAATCCCGCACGGTTCGGTGGAGACTGCATTTACCGCGCAAGCAATATAACAGCGACGATCGCGGAAGGCGCCGTCGGTCAGCCTGCCCTCGACCACCTTCATCTTGACAAGGAATTGGAGGGTAGATCCACACGTCGAACCCTCTGTGAGGGGAGTGAGGGGGAAATGTGACATCGTGGACCTTTATTCGCATGTATTGGTCGATATTACACCTCTTGCATAGTAGAATTATTCATTCAAATTGACGCAGGTGTTATTTTTTTTTCCTTTGTTGGTGGGAAGGGATGGAGGGAGGGGAACATATTATTTATTAGGGGATGTGGGTGATGGGGGTGAACCTTTTTTTGACCATAACCCTTATCAATTATCCATCAGTGGGTCTGCACCCCTGACACGCCTAACACATGTACATCAATGACTCATGTGTTATTGATTTACTTACTCGTTTACAGAGTAAGACGGAGGCCTTTTCATTTTAATATGCTTCCCAGATGTGACCGATCCCGCTACCTATCAATTTACTTCATTGAGTCGTATTTCTGATGGCGTCCGCGGGAAGTTGCGCCAAGCGAAGTAGCAGTGATAATAATGGACGCTTATTGGCTGAAAGTCTTTTTGTGTCCCCCTTTCCGTGGCCGAGTACTCGTATGAGATCAAACACGCTTATCCCCAAAAATGGCGGAAGTAAGTTACCGCGATTATCCCTTGAAATCCCAGGTTTACCCTCCAATAATTTCAAGAGAGATAAACCATATTCTCTAAAGGAAGGTGGAACAACAACTCAAATTAAATCATCCAAAAGCGGATTGACAGGCGTGCATGATGGCTGTACCACGGTGGTGTTGGTGGCGGCAGTAGCCCGCGGTGGAAGTGAAGTTTTTTTTTTTCTTGACTTGTTTTTGACGTGAATCAGTGCTGAGTTGCGACGTCGGCCAGTTTAAACTTACACCTCTCGGCAACTGAGACGGGAACTAAACAATATTCTTTCATCTCTGTAGTAAACTTGTTATTGCCAACACGGCTATCAGGAATAATGCGGCCAATATGCTGCCACCTCGTTTGGAGATTAGAATGGCCTTCTTCTTGTACATGGGCGTCTTCTTCAAGGCTACAGTGCGAATATCACTCTTGAATTTTTTCAGGCGGTTAATGATGGTATTGTCGTCCGTCAGGTGTTTCTTCAAAAAGTTGGCAAATATTTCCGAGATGCAATTGACTTTGCGCTTATTCAAACTCTGCAAGACCTGCTTCCGCAATTTAGGGGTGACATGCAAGAGGAGGAAAACCAAATCCTTGTACTTCAATATCAATGGTTTTTCCTCATCCATATCTTACTAAGTCGTCCGCATCTATCCAGCTGTCAAATTTATCTGGATATCCACGCCAGCGGACGAAGTATTTTCTCTTACCTCGCTCGACCTTTGATCGTAATATATCGATCTGGTAATGTGTCAGAAGAGAGGACTTGATTAATTCTTCCCTGTAGAATGAGCCAGTCACGTCCTCACCCGCCAAATCCCTTATGTAATAAATAGGGATTTTATGTGAGTAATCCACACGACTTATCTTAAAAAGCTCCTTGGTATTGTTGACGGTATAACCCTTATTGAATTTAAATTGCATTCGGGAAGCACGTTGCAAGCGTACAATGTCTCCCACGTCTAATTTATGACTGACGACTTTCTTTCCTCTTGGCCGATTTAAATACATTCGTTTAAATTGCCTCCTGACTTGTGACAGCTCGCGGAGGCGGTGAACCTGGGCCAGTGTTTGGTTATCACCCAAACCGCGGTGTGGGGTGTGATTGTACGTGTTTATTAGGGTGGGCAAGATGTTAATATACGTCAGTGTATTGTTCTGCGTGAGATATTTATATACTTTTGCCTTTATGGTTCAGATGACCCTTTCTGCCAAACTCGCCTTTGTTTTGCATGAGTAATTGGAGTACAAGGTAATACCTTTCAAAGTTAGATATTTTTTCACTGCTTGATTATAAAATTTGGATCCCTGATCGGTAAAAAGACGCGACACGCCTGTAAAACTCCCTGACTGTAAAACTTTTTTCAGCGCTTGCAGGCTACTGTGTCTGGATTTACTTGTCAGCGTTGCCACTTTCAAGTACCTGCTGAAAACGTCCAGGCAAAACATGATGTATTGGATGCCGCCATCGTGTCTGTGCAGCTTCGTAAAATCTGCCAAATCGCAAGTTAAAATGACGGACGGTTTAGGAGCGAGAATTTTTCATCACGGAAAACGTTTCAGTGTCGGCTTGTGAAGTGTATAAGTGCGGTTGCCCTGCAGAAATGCCCTCACATCGTGGAGTGTTAGATTCTTATCCCTTTTCTTCCCCTCTTTGTAGAGTGCTTGCACACCTCCTAAAAGCCGTCATATCCCAGTAAAGTTCGTCAAAATGGTGTTCATAGCAGATAGACTTTCTCACAGGGCGGCCCATCCACAATATTCGTGCGCAGTTGAATTTCTTTGGGTGCGTTCGGGGATAAATCGCACAACAAATAACCATGATCTCGTCTAAGCACGACATTTTTATAAATTTCCACAAAGTGTTTGGCGCGCTCCTTTCCATAAAGTTGCCTGCCCAGACATTCAATTTGATATATATCTCTGTTTTTCATAAGAATGTAATGTGAGGCATTTAAAGTTATCATTCTAGCATACTTTCCGGGGAAAAAGACATTCTGCGCTATCATTATAACTGACAAATTTTTATGTCTCCCTTTGGTAAAGGCCTCTGCTATCGTTTGAGAATTGCCAGCCGTGAGGAAATTGTCATCTAATATCAAGAGTGTGTGCGTTTGTGGATCGGCATATGGATTATCATCATCCATCACAGGATCAATAATTTTCTCATGCACTTCGACCTTATCTTGAAAAGGAGAATTCTGCTGCAGCAAATGCGATGAGACACCACAAATGATAATTCTGTTAAATCCATGCTGATATTTCTCTATAATTTTATTGCAGAGGTGTGTTTTGCCAGAATTTGTATAACCTGCAATAATTATGCATGCAGGATATCTGAAGAGATTCAGCATCTCTTCACTAAATGTCTTGTCCATGTTAAGTTCAGAGGGGCACTAAAAGATGCTACGATATGTTTACAGTATTTATTGCTTAACCTTTATTTACATGGTTATGTAGGTAACAGCATAACTAGCCTCCCAGCTGCATCCTCGTCCCCGCCCTCTAATTATGACGTGGATCTCCCCCGACTCACACCTCTTCCTCAACCTCCTCTTCCCTCTCCTTAACCTAAGTACAAATGTTCTTACATTAACTCCTCTTCCTCCACCTCCTCCTCCTCATCCTCATCCTCCTTATCCCATGTGGACAGTACAAATGTTCTTACATTACATGAACAATCCCCCTCATTCCCCTCCTTAACCACGTGGTGAAAACAAATGTTCTTACATTATATGAATGGCAGCTGCTAGCAGCCGCGGCCTCTCTCCACCCCTTAATTATGACGTGAATAATGTCATGGAAAGTCCCTCCCGATCACGTCACAACCCACTCATTAACCCATCCTCCACCTCCTCCTCTTCCTTAGCCTACATGGTCAGTGCAAATGTTTTTTACATTACATGAAGGGCAGCTGCTAGCAGCGGCGTCCTCTCTTTCTCTTCCCCTTAATTATGATGTGAATAATGTCGCGGAAAGTCTCTCCTGATCACGCCACAGTCCACTCATTATCCCATCTTCCCCCTTCTCCTCCTCCTCCTCCTCCTCCTCCTCCTCCTCCTCCTCCTCTTCCTCATCCACCTCCACCTCCTCCTCCTCCTCCTCTCCCTCCTCCACATCCGCCGCCGCCTCCTCATCCATCTCATTCTCCACATCTCTTTCTCGCTGATCATTGTCAGGGTGATAATACGCCCTTGATGTATAACCATCAACGTGAAAGCACTTGTCGTCAAAATGTGACAACGTATGCTTTTTGCATGCGAGTGGTACAAATTTGTCCTTTCACATTACTGATATTATAGCAATCCACCATCCCACATGCGACATTATTAAGTGTTTCCCTATACTGCTGATGCAATATATTTTGCTGAAGGTGAGTTGGAATGCCTTTACCTCGAGATACTTGCTTGTCATCTTCCAACAGCAGTGAATACATCTTTGGCTTTAATATAATCACCTCTTTGATGAGTGTGGATCCAGTTTCAGATTTCAGCAAGCCTAGTTGACCCTTCCGCTCCCCATTAAAACACGGGTGATCTGAAGCAGAGTTACTGGTGTCGAGAAAATTTGCCATGGGTCCATGTTTCAGTTCATCATTTAAGTTTGTAGGTATGTGTAGACTGAATATGAAACTGTCAGTATCTTCATAAGCTAATTTAGCTCTCTCCCCATAATTAGCTTTGATGACACGATACCAAAAGTTGTACATGTACTTCTTTGCCACTTCTAAAGTATGGCATCCCAAGTAATTTGGCTGCCTGATTTTAATCGTATTCTTACTGTTGACACATATGACTTGGTCCTCGCCTAATTGGTGTACCCTTTTAAAGGATGGATTTCTTGCATACTTCAGGAAAGACTTTCTTTAGTCACTAATTTCTGTTGGAGTCCATACTTCACTTCAGATAACATGGATCTGCCATAAACTGCGTTTGACATCAGTTTGCAAATGCGATTTTTAATGGTGCATGTCTCATTTTTACGCTGAGTAACGTTCCTTTCTATGAAAGGTTTCAGGTATGGAGCCTGTCTGAAGCTATATATAGCATGGACACATTGTATTTCCAGTCCAAGTGAGAGTAAAAGTTGCAGCAATTCCAGACTGAGATGATCTTTCAGTCCCTTATGACTGGCCACGAGTTTACGATTTTTCCTCCCCAGCTTACAACCCTGAGCTTCTAACAGTCTTTTACTGTACGGCGAGATGTCATCTTCTGTAATAGTCTAATAGTCATGTGTGTGAGGCACAGAGGGAACTCGTCCGTGATCCGAGCCACTTCGGGGGAAACGTCGCAGCTGTCCAAATACAGCCAGTAACCGACGTCACCATCTGTCACATGATTCTGGATGCCAACTTCAAAAAAATCATCCATCTCTGACTGAGAAAGTTTTTTGATGTCACCCATAGGCAGGGGGGAACACATAACGCTTGCATATAATGAATTATAGTCCAGATAGAACACATAGGTGCCAGGTCCGCCGTCGGGTTCATGGTTTGACTGCAGGTGTGGTCTGATGCAAGTTACAAAGCCTCCTCGTACATTTCTTTTGATCAGGTGATACATGTTAGGGTTGTAAGGTGGATCAAGTTGAACGCCTGTTGACTTTAAAAAAGCGTCATAAGCATAAGAAGACAGTGACATGTAATGTGTCACATCCAGTCCATAAAATTCATGCAGGCATGATCTATATTTGAGATATGTGTCGGCTAATAACCCCACATCAATCTCACAATACAGTCTTATGTAATCGCCTAAAGTGCGACAGGATGTCATACTCCACACGCTTTGAGCGTGTTCATATTCTCCAGGTGGCAGAGCCTTCCCCTTGAACGTGTCATAAAATGCTTCACGAGGTGGCAATTGCTGATCTTCCAAGAGGGCAAGGTCGGTGATGTACTCATAACAAAGAAACTATTTTTGAGTGCAAATTACACGCCTTACATCCTCGGGGAGGTAATTCACCATCTCCTGGGCATAACGCGTGTTATAGCCTGCCTGCACGTGACTCTGAGTGAGATGACCGAGGCCGGCATTCATAATGGAAAGCGTGTCCTGAAACTGCAATTCCTTAATCCTTACTTTCAATAAATGCGATTCTGACTTGGCAAGGAGGTCCACGTGCGACTCTGGCAACTGAAGGTCTTTTATGATTAAGGAGACGTCAAAGCTCATATTATGCGCCAGAGAGATGAGATATTTCCTCATGTCATGACACTGGAGGATGCATCGCGCGCACAATACCCCCATGTAATTATTTTTGTGGTAATGAGTGGTCGTGATGTTTATGAGGTGGGGTTTTCACATTAAAGGGTTGATGGCAAAACTCGCAGTGACGCTGACGTTTGAAGTGGACTTCATCCTCCGCAGACATGCTAATTGGATAGCTAACTACACTTTCCTTGATGATTCGCCAAGCTTCGGATAGGCTATCAATGAAATTATTCACGGGATCTTTCCCGAAATAACTTCTCTTTTCCACAACATGTCCATGCCTATTGATGATGAGATACGAGTATCCAATTGGGTCATGTTCAGCTATCACACTCCTATTCTCCTTAGGTTTTATCATAGTTTCAAAATAAAAAAATACTAAGTAGGCAGGCTGATAGGTGTAGGCAAAATTTTTGAATTTTACTTTTTCGGCATCACCTGGAAAGAGAAGAGTTTGAGTGAAGTCGCAGTGACACTCGTGATCGCTCAAACTGACTGACTTGGGAACTGAGCTGAAACATATTTTGCAAAACTGATTCCCCTCTGGGGTGAGACAGCTTCTTGTCAATTTCTGGTGCAGCTTCTTCACGTCTTTAATGAGCGTCATATGTCTTCCGCCTGTAAAAGGAGTGAGGTTACAGTTTTATACTTGCACGAGCCTTTTCTTGATAATGTTAAATAGTATATCTCACCGCTTTTGGTCAGTGTATAAACATCTAGAGACAGGCGATTTAACCTTTCTAACTGACTCAAGTTCTCCCAAGTCACTGGACTCTCTACTTTTCCGCGCGTGATGTATTCCTCTCCACCATGCCGTCTCCATAATATTTTTGGAATTCTTTTCCAAGGTACACCTCGAGCGTGAAGTCTGAAAGCCGCCAAACATTGATGTAACGCTCCTTTTTATTATTTCTGTGTTTCTTTGAGTCTCCCCAATAATTGTTTTCTTTTGTAGCTTGCGGTGAAGAGGAGGATAATAGCGGTAATTAAAGGTTTAGTGATTATATGAAAAAAAAAAAATTTATAAGGCGTGTATTCGTGGGAGTGATTTAGAAGTCTTGAAACATTTGTTATAAATAGTCTTTACTTATTTCAACTGTGGTTTTCTCTAATCAGTGGTAATACGAATAATAGGATTACATCATGTTGCGTCAGCCTACCAGTAACTCATAAGGTGTCATTCCCTAGCTTATAAAATATGTTAGTAATTTAGAATTCAATTATTAACTTCAACTAATGTCCAGCCTATATGCTCACCTTGCTAGCCAATTATTCCTGCATTTTTATTTAAACTCACGGTTCAGTAAAATTATTTGTGAAAGAAGAGAGAGAGAGAACTAGCTAAGGTTCCAATAACTTCAGAGGCCTGGGGGTGGGTGTTGAGGGGGAGAGCACGGAATGGCGTCTCCCTTCCCTCTGGCAACAGGTGGGTCTCGTAGCTCTGAAATATTTGATTTTTCTTTTATTTAGAAGTGAATATTACTGTGTTCATGTTTATTATTCATGTCTCTAGTGAAGATATAGTGACTGTACGTGTTGACAGAATGGCGTCTCCCTTCCCTCTGGCAACAGATAAAATAGCCGGTGTTGGTCCCACGTGGAGACAGGCCACAGAGTCTTGGGAAAGTGTTAGCCATGTAATGTTTCTTTGGTCAAATATAGTCTACTGTGAATGTGTTGTGAGCAATATTATTGCCGTAGAGAAGTGATGGATGAAGGCTGTGACGCTATTTAGGGATATAACGGTGCCCAGAATCAATGGTACTCTTGAGGAGTTATAAAAGTAATTATTTTCTTGTGTATTCGTAGTGTTAAGTAACGGAGTATAAGTGTATATGCCATACCAGAATTTCAAGTGCCTTTTTTTTTTTTTTTTCTAGATTAACCACTCGATAAAGTGTCATAGTGGGTCAGTCAACCCAAAGAATCCCATCAGTATTATTCATTTAATTATTTTTGCTATTTTTATATTTTTCGTTCCTCATAATAAAGCCACACTGTAGGTACTGTGTGATAATTAACCTCTCCCTACCCTCTGGCCATGACGATGAAGGCGAGAACCATTGCCAATCAAAAATGTTTTTTTTTTTTTTTTTTTCTTGTGTGTGTGCGTGCTTCACCTCTTCTGTCTTCCTCTTCTTTTTCTTCTTCACCATGAAGATCTTTGCCTCGTCTCATTAGAGCTCTGATCGGACCGGTGAGGAGGAGGGAGGAGGGGGGAACCGGAGAGGGGGGTGGCATTACACTGAATAACACAGGAAGAATGTCGGCCATCAGGATTGAAAATTTCATTCCCACCTTGCACGCCTCTAGGATAAGCAACATAATCTCCTATGCCACTACATGCGACGTGCAAGCAATAGTTGATGAAAAAATTCTGTACTCTTGAAATGATAAAACCAGATCCTTCAGTCTCGCTGGTAAGGCTTTCCAACCAACTGTTCAGCTGATGGATCCATAAATCAACAAGGTCAGGCACATCTTGATGGGTGATCAGCCGTGCTTTAAAAGCAATATGAATGACTCGATATTCATCCTCGCCTAAGGTAGAGAATTTAACTAGTAACAGAGAAATGTGTGAAAATATTTTCATGGTGGGGGGAATGGCGAGCCATGTGACATAAAATATGATCTAATTTCCAGTATAAAGAACTCCCTGTATTCGGTAAGTAGGCCGAGTGGATCTCTGCTTACATGATCAGGTGTCATATTTGTTACTGTATGTAAAGCGTATGTACCTCACGGCATTATTCCTCGGCATTTATAAGTGAAATGTTCAATAGTTTTCTATTTGCATGAAAACGTGTAATATGTGTAAGTATCAGTATTTAATGCTATATTAAGCACCGAAGCCGATGCTCACTTGTTAGTAGTGTGGGGTTAACCTGCTAGTCGCCTGCGGGCATCACTCACGGCCAAGTCGCGCTCAGACAAAGACGGGCAGGATGGTGACCGAGGTAAATACTTTAATTTTGTAGTAAAAACTGATTGTCATGGTGCTAAGTTAATTGCATGTATTGTTAATGAATATTGTAATATGTTGAAAGTGTTTAATATCAATGTATAATGTTATTTTGTAAGAAATTGAGACCGAGAACTTGTTCGCAGTTCTTACGGTCATGCCTACCTCATCAATAAACGTCAGAGAGAGAACTGCCTTTCCTCGACCCTACAATGATGGGTGTGATCAGTAAAACAGATCACCTGAGAGCCAATTGATGCCCAGCCGGTGCAGCTACAGTAAGAACTCGGCCTACAAGCAAGAAATTGGCTCCATGTGAAACCGTAGCAAGAGTGAGTCACAGGACGAGGGGACGCTGACGTAAGCCTAAAGGTTGACCTCTGAGGCCCCGGGGTCAGCTCTACCCTTGACGACAACCACTCCCTTCTACCCACTGTGCCTCGCCACCATTTTGTAGAACCCATGGTCACAGGCAAGAAAGTATAATAGTATGTATATGCACTGAACTGAGTAGCCTAAGTGAAAATTACCCACAATTAGCTAGTATTAAGAGTGGTAATTTAATTGCTCTTTCAGTGTCTCAGTATCGACACAATTAAGTTGTTAGATATGTCTGATACTGAGGAAATTAATGCCGTAGATGGCTTTAGGGAAGGTGAGGGTGAGCAAGTGGACAGGGATCAAACTTGTATTGAAGAAGTTAGTGTCAGGGAGCGAGTGCCAACTGACAAAGGAAGAGAATATCAAGTCGGTGTAACCAAAGGAAGAGCAGAGTCCTGTAAGCATAAATGGAGCAGTGTTACCAGCAAAATTAAGAAAGGATTAAAAATTGTAATTAGCCCCTTTGAATTAGAGCCCATGTCAAGTGAAGTAATAGAGGCATTTCATCAGTATTATGTGGAATATACAAAACTGGTGGAACTAGAGCCAGAAAAGTCAGAGGAGCTAAATGAAGAGCTGGAACACAATCAACAAGTTCACCATGAAATATTAGAAAGTATAGAATGTAAAAGAAAGGAGTTAAAGAATGACAGAGGATCAATTTGTTCTAGCAAACGGTCTAGACATTCTAGAGTCTCATCTACTTCATCACGTTCATCAGCACAAAGAAAGCAAGAAGCAGCAGCAAAGGTAGCCAGACTTAGAAAGGAAATGGAATATCATGATAATTTAGAAGAGGCAGAAGTTAAATTAGTTAAGACAAAAGCAGAGGCAGAAGTTATGTTAGCTAAGACAAAAGCAGATGCAGAAGTTATGTTAGCAAGAGACCAGGCAATGTTTGCAAAGAAAAAGAAAGAGAGAGATTTAGCAGTTGCTAGTGCAGAACTTAATGCTCTTAGCTTAGTTGAAGAAGAAGTAAAAATGCTTCCAGGTAATGATGAAAGTGTAGAGAAGCAAAGTTATCTTCAACAATACATAGAGTCACAAAATTAAATGAAAGCACAAGCAATAACAAATCAACAAAGTGACAATGCCATGCCTTAAAAATATGTTACATTCCATGACCCACAGGAACCTTCTTCTTGCAATAGAGATAATGAATTGATGACAAATGAAGTACATGGACAAATATTTAGTGAACCTCAACCCTACAGCTCAAAGTCTTGTACCAAGCTCTAGTAGACACACTCATAATGTCAACATGCCTAATAATGTGAATAATGTGAGACAGAATCATCAATCCTCTTCCCATCCTGGGGGAACCTTTGCAATCAACATACCTGATCCCAAGTGGAGCCTCCCTCCAATAGAGCCTAACGCTTTTGATGGAGAACCCATGGAATTTCCAAGTTGGTTGAAAAACTTTGAAACTTATGTAGAGTCTAAAACTTCTATTGGTAAAGAGAGACTTGCCTACTTAGACAGGTATACAACTGGTGAGGCAAAGGATGCCATTAAAATGTTAATGCACTTTAACTCTGATGCTGACTATGTGCAAGCAAAGAAAATTCTTAGTGATAGATTTGGAAACAAAAGCATCATAACTGATGCTTACACAAATAAGTTAATGAATTGGCTACCAATCTCTCCGCATAATGGTCCAGCATTAACAGCATTCTCAGATTTTTTGAAGTGCTGTTTAGCTGCAATGAAACACACTTCTTATTTGTCATTTCTGAATGACCCTAGAGAGCAGAGAAAGGTGCTAGCAAAACTCCCTGAATATGTTTTTCATGACTGGAGAAAGCAAGCGATGATATATCTTGATACTAACAGTAATAACAACACTTCTAGTAGCAATGAAGAGCACCACCCACCCTTTGAAATGTTATGTGAATTTGTCCAGAAAGAAGCAAAGGGAGCAAGCAATCCATTTCTTTCCTGGAATTCAGTAAGTAGGGAAGTAAATGACTGGATCAAAACTCACACAAGGGCAACCAATTGGAAACCAAGGGAATCAAACATCATGACAAAGAATAGAGGGAGTAAAACTTTCATGGCTAAAGCAATTGAGGAAAAACCAATGTGGTCATTCCAAAGTAAAGTAAATGTACAAGCCAACAAACAGTATCCCAAGGACCAGGAAAGGAAAGGACGATTCTGTCACTACTGTACAAAGAAGCATGATTTAGATGATTGCAAAGAATTTGCCACACTTGATGGTAATACTAGGTACAAATTTGCTAAAGAAAAACGGTTATGTACAGGGTGTCTAAAAATGGGTCATAAAGGAAAGGATTGTAGAAGAAGGAAAGTTTGTAAAGTATGTCAGAGAAACCATCCCACAGCTCTTCACAATGATGACATGACAAGAACTGAGAGCCAAAGGGTGCCAGCACAAGCAACTCAGCCTAAAGATGATAAACCCACAGTAGTAGCAAATAAGGTCAAAGTTACAGAATCAGTGACACATGACATGCACACCATGATAGTTCCTGTATGGTTACATCATGTTAGTAATGAAGAGAATAAAGTTTTAGTGTATGCCCTGCTGGGTGAGCAGTCTGATGCTTCATTCATCAAGGAAAGCACTCTGAATAAATTGGGAGTTAGTGGACCATCAGTGTCACTCAATATCCACACAATAAGTGGAAAACAAATCACTGATTCTATCAAAATTCATGGACTTAAAGTAAGAGGTTATAATGAAGAAGTGGAAATATCAATCCCTTCAGCATATTCAACAGAAAACATTTCAGCTGGACGGAGTCAGATACCAAGGCCTGAGACTGCTTGTGACTGGCCCCACTTAAAGGCAATCTCTGACAAACTAATGAAATATGACCCAAACATTGACATAGGACTTCTCATTGGTCTTGATTGTGCAGAAGCCATTATGGCAGAAGAGCAAATAGCAGGTGATAGCAAGAAGCATCCCTATGCTCGTAGGACAGAGCTAGGTTGGGGGATCATTGGTAAAATCTCACCCCATTCAAGTCCATTGGAGGATACAGTGGTAGTCTACAGAACAGTGACACAAGAAGTAGAAATCAATGAAGAAAAGAGGGTTAATTTCTTAGTGGTTCCTACTAAAACCAAAGAGATGATTAATCCTTCTCAAGTGAGAGATATGTTTGAACTTGACTTCAGTGATAGAAAGTCAGCTGACACTCCATTATCATATGAAGATAAAAGGTTTATGAGTAAGATGAAAGAAGGAGTACATCAGCTGAAGGATGGCCATTATGAGTTGCCCCTTCCTCTTAAAGATGATAACGTCAAGCTTCCAAACAACAAACTATTAGCAGAGCAGAGACTCAAGAAGTTAAGAGCTAAACTTGAGAAGGATAATCAACACAAAGGTGATTACAAAGTGTTCATGGATGATATGATTACAAAAGGTTATGCAGAGGTTGTACCGACAAAGGATTTAGTTAGGAATGATGGTAAGGTCTGGTACATTCCACATCATGGAGTCTATCATCCGAGAAAGCCAAAGAAGTTGAGAGTTGTCTTTGACTGTAGTGCAAACTACAGGAACCAATCATTAAACAGTCACCTGTTACAAGGCCCAGACCTTACCAACAAACTTATTGGAGTGTTGTGTAGGTTTAGGCAAGAAAGGATTGCACTTGTGTGTGATATAGAAGTAATGTACCATCAAGTGAAGGTCAACCCAGAACACAGAGACATGTTAAGATTCCTTTGGTGGGAAAATGGTGACCTTAATAATGAGACAGCTGAATACAGGATGACAGCTCACCTGTTTGGAGCTACATCATCTCCAAGTGTAGCTAACTTTGCACTTAAGAAAGCTGCAGATGACTATGGGTGTGGATCTGATTCAGCCAAGTTTGTAAGAAACAACTTTTATGTTGATGATGGTTTGAAGTCAGTAGCTACAATGGATGAAGCTGTCACTCTTATTCAGCAAAGCAAAGAATTATGTTACAAGGGAGGTTTTAACCTTCATAAATTCTTGTCAAACAACAAAGCTGTATTAGCTGCAATTTCTCCTCATGAGAGAGCAGATGGAATTAAAAGTTTGGATTTTAGTAAGAATGAAGACACACTGCCTATAGAAAGAACTTTGGGAGTTGAGTGGTGCATAGAATCTGACACATTTCAATTTAGAATAAAGCTGAAAGACAAGCCACTCACCAGGAGAGGCATTCTGTCAACAGTGAGCTCTATATATGATCCATTAGGTCTAGTGTCACCTCTCATACTGACTGGAAAGCAAATTTTACAAGAATTATGCAAGAATGCAGTTGAATGGGATGATGAGGTGCCAGATTATGTCAAACCTAAATGGACAAAATGGAAGGATGAGCTGCACAAGCTAGATCAGTTAAAGGTACCTAGATGCTACAAACCTGATGACTTTGGGGAAGTAGAAAAGGTTGAACTCCATCACTTTTCAGATGCCTGTCAGGAGGGATATGGCCAGTGCTCATATATTAGATTAATTAGCAAGACTGGTCAAATTCATTGTGCATTAGTAATGGCAAAGTCACGTGTCACACCTCTAAAAACCATAACAATTCCCAGACTAGAACTAGCAGCAGCAGTGGTGTCAGTTAGAATCCATAAACTCTTGAAGGGAGAACTTGAGTATAATAATGTGGAAGAAGTATTTTGGACAGACAGCAAAGTAGTCCTTGGTTACATTGCAAATGAAGCAAAAAGATTCCATGTATATGTTGCAAATAGAGTAGAAACAATAAGAGATCACACTTCACCAGATCAGTGGAAATTTGTAGAGACGCAGTATAACCCAGCAGATCATGCATCTAGAGGCATGACAGCAGATGAGTTGTGTAATAGCAAGATCTGGTGGAATGGCCCAGAATTCCTTTGGCAACATAGCAAAATGGATAGCCATTCCCAGTACAAGGTCATAAATGAGAATGATCCAGAAGTGAAGACAGTTGTATGCCATGCTGTAGGTACACAACAGCCCACAGATATACTAGAAAGACTTGAGTATTTTTCTGATTGGTTTAAAGCAAAGAGGGCAGTTGCTGTATGCCTCAAGCTTCTGAACAGCTTCAGAGGAAAAGGTGATGGCACTACTAAAGTAAAGGGAAACACATATAAGCCAGTAAATGTAGCAGAAGTGTCAGAAGCTGAAAATGTAATTATAAAACAACTGCAATCAAAGACATTCCAAAAGGAGATAAATGTACTGAAATCATCTGCTAACCATAATTCTTTAATTAAAGGAGACAATGGCAAGGGAACAAAAGTGATAGACAAGACCAGTTCCCTCTATAAGTTAGATCCCTTCATTGACAAAAATGGTATCATGAGAGTAGGAGGAAGATTGAGGCTTTCTAATCTGACAGATGAATCTAAACATCCAGTCATCCTCCCCAAAACATCTCACACAACCCAGCTGATAATATGCCACCATCACAAAAGGACAAATCATCAAGTCAGGGGCATAACTTTAAATGAAATCATGTCATGTGGATACTGGATAGTAGGAGGATCATCCCTAGTATCAAGGCACATTTCAAAGTGCATTATCTGTCGTAAAGTTAGAAGTACAACACAGGGACAGAAGATGGCAGACCTGCCTATTGACAGACTAGAACCATCACCTCCTTTTACATACTCAGCAGTAGATTTCTTTGGCCCTTTCTATATCAAAGAGGGGCGTAAAGAGCTTAAAAGATTTGGAGTGCTCTTTACTTGCATGGCATGTAGAGCTGTGCACACAGAGACAGCCAACAGCATGGATACAAGTTCCTTCCTAAGTGCATACCGTCACTTTGTAGGACGAAGAGGGCCTGTAAGACAGTTGAGATGTGACCAAGGAACTAACTTTGTAGGAGCCAAATCAGAGTATGAGAAATGCTTGAAAGAATTAAATAACAATAAAGTCAGACAAGAACTCATGAAAGATCAGTGTGACTGGATTGTTTTTAACATGAATGTACCCAATTCCAGTCACATGGGAGGTGTTTGGGAGAGGCAGATACGCACAGTGAGAAATGTACTCTCTGTGTTACTTGATCAGCATGGTACCCAGTTAGATGACCAAGATCTGAGAACCTTCTTAGTTGAAGCGGAAAATATAGTTAATGGTCGTCTCCTAACTGTGGACCATCTTAACTCCCCAGAAAGTCCTACACCGTTGACACCCAGTAATTTGTTAACTATGAAAACAAAGGTAGTACTGCCTCCTCCAAGCATTTTCATTAAGAAGGACCTGTACTGCATAAAGAGATGGCGCAGAGCACAATACCTGGCCAACCAGTTCTGGTCCAGGTGGAAAAAGGAGTATGTGCAATTCCTACAACTTAGAAATAAGTGGACAACACCAAAGAGGAATCTCAGTGTAAATGACATAGTTATCATCAAAGATCAGAATTTAGCAAGGAACCAGTGGAAACTGGGAAGAGTAACAGAAGTATCTCCTGATCATGATGGCCTAGTAAGAAAGGTTAAGGTCCTGGTTTCAGACTGTAATCTCGACAACCAGGGAAGACACATAAAGACAAACAGGACCATCATAGAGAGGCCAATACATAGTCTAGTATTGCTGTTAGAAGGTAATGCATAATAATAGACCGGAGCATCCCCGCCAAGGAGCCAGTGTAACAAAACATATTATGTGCTAATCCTAGTTTTAAGGTACATACTAATCTTAATTTAAGGTAAATTGTTACACAATTTAGGGGAGCCATGTTACTGTATATAAAGCGTATGTACCTCACGGCATTATTCCTCGGCATTTATAAGTGAAATGTTCAATAGTTTTCTATTTGCATGAAAACGTGTAATATGTGTAAGTATCAGTATTTAATGCTATATTAAGCACCGAAGCCGATGCTCACTTGTTAGTAGTGTGGGGTTAACCTGCTAGTCGCCTGCGGGCATCACTCACGGCCAAGTCGCGCTCAGACAAAGATGGGCAGGATGGTGACCGAGGTAAATACTTTAATTTTGTAGTAAAAACTGATTGTCATAGTGCTAAGTTAATTGCATGTATTGTTAATGAATATTGTAATATGTTGAAAGTGTTTAATATCAATGTATAATGTTATTTTGTTAGAAATTGAGACCGAGAACTTGTTCGCAGTTCTTACGGTCATGCCTACCTCATCAATAAACGTCAGAGAGAGAACTGCCTTTCCTCGACCCTACGATGATGGGTGTGATCAGTAAAACAGATCACCTGAGAGCCAATTGATGCCCAGCCGGTGCGGCTACAATATTGATGTCTGGTGAAGCTCCTCATAAAATTTTCCCTCGAATCAATTAACCACAGTTCTTCTGGCGCCCCACGCTCATCAAAGCCTGCTTCCGCCAGTTCTCCCACCATGCTGCGCACATCGTGGCCTGCTTCCGCTTGTGGAGTGTCTGGGAAGAAAAAAATAGAAGTAGCAGCGACAGTTTATTATTATTATTATTATTATTATTATTATTATTATTATTATTATTATTATTATTATCATTATTATTATTATTATTGTTATTATTATTACTAATATTATCATTATTGAATTGATATTTACCTTGTGTAGGTAGTGGGGGACTTGAAGTCTTGGAAGAATTGAATACGTCCTCCGATAATCCACTCGGTCCTGGCCGTGGCGAGTCTTAAAAAAAAGAATATTAGTAGTGGCAGCGGTACCGTATTTATTGGTTTATTATTTGTAGTGGATTTTTTTTTTTCTCACCTCTTCCCCCGCCTCCGCGTGGGATGTTGGCTTGTGACGCTTGCCGATGTGTGTGTTCTACTTCACCGTTCTGCTCAACCTCAATCGAGTGTGAGCCTGTACAGGAAGATGTACTCAGAGCTAAAACTTGTAAAGATTGACAGTCATTTCATCTTTATTATTATACATTCCCGCCAAAATAAGTAATAATGCTTACCAGAAGAAGCAGGATTGCCAACTTCGCAGGTGTGTTCTGGTGGAGGATGTGGAAACAGAAGCCCACACCGCTCACATAAATCACACTGGATTGGTGTGCTATCTCCCACACACTTCACATAAACTTCCATGGCGACTTCCATGGCAACGCTGTCAGAGTCCCCTAAACCACGCGTGTGATGTCGACTTCCACGTCTAGCTGTCAGCCACCCCGGCCGCCTGCCTGCCTGATGCATTCAGTCCCCCCCCACCCCTCCACCCCCTTTCCATTCAATTATTTTCCACCCACCATCATTGATTCATTTAGTCATTCCATAGCCGCCGAAGGATAAGGACACACGCCCCCACCTCTCCGTCAGTGGCGCCGTCGCCGTCCCCCTCCCCCTTAACATGTCCCCCTGGTGACGCCGTCATGAATTCCCCCCTCTCCCCCCATCCCCCCCAGCCCCCACTAATTTACAGCCAGGGTCTCCATCCTGAAATGGACTGCCACTGAGGTCTCCGGAAAAGTGCCACAGAGTTGACATTCGCAATATGGCATGCTGTGAGAGTCGCTCCCAGGGGGTCCCCCCCAGGGGGGAAACCCCCTGGGAGCGACTCTCACCGCATGCCAAATTGCGAATGGCGACTCTGGTGGCAATTTTACAACTACTCTGCCAGACACTGCTTCCCAGCCAGCAGCAAGAGGAGTACCACAATGATGACCAACCATCCTGCCCTTTTGAATCTGTGTCTACTGACCACTTCAGTGTGGCAGGGAAGGCCTTCCTTGTTATAACAAACAGGACGTCAGGATGGCCAGTTGTCTTCTCATGTGGCAGGGACACTACCGCAGCTATTACCATTTGACAGTTTAGCAGACTCTTCGCAAGATAAGGCGTTCCTGTCCACCTCAGGACTGATGGAGGACCACAGTTCACGAGCCGAGAATTTGCTGTCTTTCTGAAATGCTGGAGCGTCCGGCATATGGTTACCTCACTCCACTATCTGCAAGCCAACAGTCATGCTGAGGCATCAGTCAAAGCTATCAAGCACCTCATCATGAAGGTCGCTCTATCAGGCAACATTGGCAGCAAGGCGTTTGACAGTGGACTCATGGAGGTGCAGAATACACAAAGCCACACTGGACGTTCTCTGGTACAAGTGTTATACAGCCACCCCCTCCGCATCTGCGTGCCAGCCCATCCTACATTGTACAAAACAAAGTGGCAACCAGCCGAGGACTGTGCACTGTGCGCAACACAGCGGGAACAGGAAGTTATCTCCTGTTACAATAAACGTTCCCCATATGCTGCCTGCCCTTGACATTCACCAGCAAGTACTAATCCAGAATCCCAGGACCAACCCCTGAGACCAAGTGAGCACAGTGTTGTCATGCCATGAACTGCATCAATACGACATCCGCCTACTGTGTGGCTGTGTCCTGAGATGGAATTGTCGCTTTCTGTGCCCAGGCACCGCCTCTGTGGACCCCTTGACAGACGCCCCTGCAACCCTCGCCCCACCATCACTTCAGCATTCCGGGCGCCTGCGCAGCCAAGAGGCTACAGCAACCAGCCGGTCACAAGTTCAAGACTTCGCTATGAACTTGGTGGGGGGAGGGAAGTGTAGGAATATAATTTAGTTAGATAAGACAGACACAGACAACACCTAACACAACACACATATCCTACACACGCATACTAGCTATGTCTGGCAGCCACACTTGGTGAGGGGAGAGAAGTGTAGGAATATCATTTAGTTAAGACAGACACAGACAACACCTAACAGAACACACATATCCTACACACACATACTAGCTATACCTGGCAGCCACACTTATACCCGTAAGGCACCAGATGTACTCAGACTGTATCACAGAACACATATTTACAGTCTGGCAAAGGATGGGAAAGTATCACCTAAACATGGTAAAACCTGGGGAAGAGAGGAAACAACCTCTGCTCAACAGAGAATCTCTATATCCTCTGGCTTCAAAGCTCCCAACAGAACTCTGAATTCCAGTAACATTTAGCGACACAAAATGATGATAACTCAATTGAAATACAATACATGGCGCCCAAGAAAATCAGATAACCACATCTGGCTCCCTAACACCAAACAACAGACGCAGGGACAGCGAACGAGACTTGTGGTCACCACAAGTCTATCTGGCACAACATTCAGTCAGCCTTATGGCTGGTGTTGATCCTACTTAATCGGCAAAGCGTTCTGCCGCTAGCTCATATGCAATACTAGCTAATAAGCGCCCTATGCCAATACTCTGTCCCTTGTAACAACTTATGTACATCTGTCCCACATGCAACTAGAGGCCCTGTCATAGGTTTTTGTGGCCAAGTGCGCATACAGCCCTATTTTCACTGCCAGACGTACAGCTCATTTTTTCACAGCCATGGCAATGCACAGACCTCCCTGGACCCTTCTTAAGAGCACTAATCTAACCTAGCATTACCTAACCTAACCTTACATTACATAACCTAACTTAAATGATGTGTAGCATTACCTAACCTAACTGGAGGGTTTTGCTTCTGCTGGAGTCCCCCTTAAGGGCACTAATCTAACCTAGAATTACCTAACTTCAATGACATGTAACAATACCAAACCTAACCTAACATGAAAGACACGTAGCATTACCTAAGTGGGGCCCTTTGCCCATGCTGGATCCCTCTTAAGGGCACTAATCTAACCTCGCATTACCTAACGTAAATGATGTGTAGCAATACCTAAGCTAATCTAAAATTACCTAACCTACATGGCATGCCTACTTCTGTTGCTGTTGAATGGTGTCGGCTGAAGTCAGTGCATTGCTGTGGCTAGGAGTGAATGCGTCTAATGTCTGGCAGTAAAAACAGGGCTGCGTGCGCACTCGAAAGTGATGGTCACTTGAACTTAATACAGCCCCACTACTCAACAAAAGGATATCCCACGTGGCTCAGAGGAAGATGCGTGCGCAGCCAAGATCATGTGATGTTGGGGGGAGAGATGAGTGGTGGACAAAAAGGGGAGGAAGGGAGGGTAGTGAGAGGCTCGCTTCGCTTTCTACACACCTTACAAACTTTACATAAAGAAGAACATAATGTTTAAAAAAATATTATGGGCTAACTACAGGATCTGGATGGGACCTGATTACTCGATATGCAAGGTTGATTCTTCTACTATGTAATACATCGGACTCAACATGAACTAGGGGATGGCTACTGACATTAAGTTAAGGATTATATAATATACAATTATAAAGAAAGAATTAAAGAAAAAAAGTACTCATTATATTGAATGTTCTTAATAATATCGAGTGGAAATAGGAGGTGATGCAGTTCCACAGTGCCTATACACAAGCAGCTACTGCTAAATAGAAACTTCATGTCTAGCTAAACTAGCTTCTATAAAGTTAGGTGTTCTGAGTCGTCTCTGCCAGTTTTTCTCCTCCGCACCTGTACAGGAGCCTAATCCTTCTATGCGTATGGAGTACACTTCACATGTATGGGGGAGTTCCATTCCTACTACTTTTCTAGACAGGGTGGAATCAAAAGCATTTTGTCTTATTAACTCTCTTCCAACTGATTGTCTTCAGCCTCTTTCTCATCACCTTAATGTTGCATCTCTAGCTATCTTCTACCGCTATTTTCGCCCTAACTGCTCCTCTGGTCTTCCTAGTACTACATTGCATTTGCCATCCATCTGTCTGTTAGTCAATCTTATCTAAGTCTGTTTTGAAGAATCTAATTAACTTACCTATCTTTCTGCCTTCTGTAAATTTACAAATATCGTTACTAATTGTATTAGTTACTTTATTAATATATATTAAAAATAATAGTGTTCCTAAAACTGATCCCTGTGGCACTCCAGTAATTACTTGACTCCACTCGGATTTAGAGGCATTAATTAAGACTATTTCATACGTTCAAGAGCCTTTGGTAGAATACTTTATCAGACGCCTTACTAAAATTAAAGTATATTAAATTATATTAAATTATATTAAATTGTATATATTAAAGATAATAGTGTTCCTAAAACTGATCCCTGTGGCACTCCAATAATTACTTGACTCCACTCGGATTTAGAGGCATTAATTAAGACTATTTCATACGTTCAAGAGCCTTTGGTAGAATACTTTATCAGACGCCTTACTATTATCTGGTGACTCGCACAGTTTATCCCCCCCCCAAAAAAAAAAAAAAAAAAAACTCAACTGGGTCGTGAAGCTCGATTCACTTCCTTTTTGTGTAGCCATGCTGTGAATGTGTGTCAACATATGCTTGTCTAAATGATTCCTAACGGTCCTCGCACTTACAGGTTGTGTTACTTTAACTTACGAACCATTAAAGTTAAGCTGACTTAACTTGCCTACTTACTTAGGTACTTACTTATCTGAATTTGTTTTGTATACCATGTAACAATCAAATATATGTCATTTCATACAACTTCTTTGAAGGAGCTTCAACAACATCGAACGATGCTGTTGGTCACTGACTTAGCAAATAGTGTTATGGTATATAAGTTCATTTTCACAGAATTCAGTCTACTAAATTTTCTGGATCATTGTCTTCACCACGAACTATTAAAAGTTCTACATGGTAATGTCTTTGGACTATCTAATTATTCTTATGATACATAAACGATATGACTAATATTTTTCTAAATCTAAAATAATATTGTTTGCTGATGACTCGACATATATCACAAGTGAAAATCATTCTATTATGATATACGCAGCACAGATCTAGAATAAATAAATAAATAAATAAATAAATAAATAAATAAATAAATAAATAAATATTGGTGTATAACTAACAGGCTCATCCTAAAATCTATCTAGCACGACCACATAATAAAAAATAACTAATGAACATACACTGTTAGGGGTAACATTTGTTGAGAAATTTGCTTTCAAGCCACATATATCAAATTTAATTATCAAGTTATCAAGAATTTTATTTGCTATATCTAATAACGTTTTTTTTTTTTTTTTTGCCAAATTTCTTACTTAAGACATTTTATGATGCTTATATATAGCGGCACCTGATCTATTGTACCCCCATCTGGTGTGAAACATATCCCACGCATTCACTACCTCTGTTCAGACTACAGGAAAAAAAAAAAAAAAAAAAAAAAAAAAAAAAAAAAAAAAAAATATATATATATATATATATATATATATATATATATATATATATATATA
Organism: Scylla paramamosain; assembly: GCF_035594125.1. Classification (NCBI taxonomy): domain Eukaryota; kingdom Metazoa; phylum Arthropoda; class Malacostraca; order Decapoda; family Portunidae; genus Scylla; species Scylla paramamosain. Next base: position 11,573,781 of record NC_087175.1, read on the forward strand.
TATATATATATATATATATATATATATATATATATATATATATATATCATTAGGATAAGCGACAGTTTTGCACCTACTCAGCCTTTTTTTTTTTTAAAGAATTTAATATCTTAAATTTCTTTCATGTGAATAAAGTACAAATTGCAATCTACATGTTCAAGTCTTCCAAGAGCGAAAACAACACAGCACAACTATTACATGACTATTCCACCAGTATTCCCATGTAGGGTATAACGTCCTTACTTTGTTTTGTATAACATGTAACAGTCAAATATATGCCATTTTAAACACCCTCTTTGATGGAGCTACGACAATATTGAACGATGTTTTAGATCACTGCCTTGGCAAACAATACTATAATATACAAGTTGATTTTCATTTAATTACGATTATGATTATTGTTATTGCAATTATTCTTATTATTGCTCATTATTTATTTATTGATTCATTCATTATTCAGTGTATTTTGTTTGTTACTTATTCTTGCGCCTTTGTTGTCGTGCCCGCCTCCACCGCTCTATTAAATTTTAAGAGAGTCTAGAGAGCAACAACGTTCAGTGCTTCTTTCTCCGTCCGCTACAGGTGGCCATTGTGTTCCTGAGATATTAAATGTGATAGACCGCAGTGCTGTGTTTACCGCTCCCTACTATATATTGTTGACAGCGGTGCCACTAGTTTAATAATGACCTAATGTTCCTTTAGATTTATGTATATGTAATATAGTCCTCTACACTATAATCATATAAATCTACAAAATACTACACGAAAAAATTTTTCTTTATATGGGTTGCCTTTGTTTACAATTACTGTATTCTATCTAAGCATTCAATGTTCACTTTGGGCATAATAAATGTTCTCAGTGTTTTCCATTATTTTTTCGTTTGTCTTTCTCTTCCATCACCTAGCATCCTCTTCACTACACCACATCTTTATACTTCCCCCTCTTCCTTCCCCTTTTTCCTAATAGTCAACACTCCTTTCCATCTCTGTGCTTTTCCTTTCACTCAATATTTATTCCCCAGTTTCACCATACATTTCCTACCTTTACACAACCTCCGTATTTTTTTCCTGTCCTACATCTCTCTCCTTAAGCCTCAATACCTCTCGCCCGCCCTCACAGTCCCACTACCTTACTTAACATACTACATTGCCTCGTGTATTATAGTTTTATTCTACTTCATCCGTTTCAACAGATCCTTACTTTAACCTCTGAACAATTCCATTACTGTTCCAGTCCACAGCATTCCCACAGTCTAAACAGGCATTCGAATCTCAATGTACTGATATAGTGATTTTATGTTCCATGCATTTCTTTCTAAAAAATATATAAATGCTCGCAAACTCCATTACTGTTCTACACATAAAATTCTGATCTTCCAAGCACACTCTCAAATCTAGCACATTCCCCTCATCTTTCACACTACTACCAGCCCCACATCCTGTTACTAATTCATAATCTACTACGTCCCTCTTCGTGTCCTAATACTACATATCCTTCCTATTTTACACACATGGCGATTCACATTCTTCCTACTCTTCGACCATATAAACACCAAACTCACAGCCTCCTATTATTACTACTCTCTACATCACTATCTCTCTTACACTAACTCAAAATTGTCTGATTACAACCACTTATGGACAATATCCTGTTATTACTCGACATGTCCTTTTTTTCTGCCTTATAAACCCTAAACACTCCTTTTACATCCTCCCACGATCCCATGTCTTCTCCTTTCATCCTTCTATCCCACTCCATCGATCTTTCCGAAGCGTTTCATAACACCCCGGCACGCTCTCCCGTCCTCGCTCTGCATATGTCCCAAAGAGGCTTCTATGAGATTGAACTGGGCCAGCTCTGTGTCTGTCGGTCCCTGAGGTAATACGGAAATTTGATGTGTGATGTCCGTGCCACCTGGTGAGAGAGAGAGAGAGAGAGAGAGAGAGAGAGAGAGAGAGAGAGAGAGAGAGAGAGAGAGAGAGAGAGAGAGAGAGAGTAGTAGTAGTAGTAGTAGTAGTAGTAGTAGTAGTAGAAGCAGCAGAACTGGTGGTTGTAAGATTAGCATCAGTAGCGGCAATAAGCTAGTCAGAAATAAGACTTTCTCCTGAAGAAAGAGATTGCCGCAAAATAATATAATAATAACGTCCAAAGTAAACATTAAAGCTATTTATTTTTAACCCTTACGCGATGCAAACACACTCGCATTTAAAAAGAAAAAAAAAACCCGCCTCGTCACCCATTAAGTAACACACTGACATCAATAATCTTCTGCGCTCTAGTCTTATGTAACGTTTTATTTATTTTTTTTATTTTTTTATTTTTTCACCTTCAACTCCACGCATCGCTCTCCCCGACCCGTAATTAGAGAGACTTCACCACCCCTTTCCATTTCCCATACCTCTCCTGATACCTAAACCAATCACAGCCTCATCTCTGACATCATCACCTCTCGGGACCATGATGTCAGTGTTCGATGCGCGCCGATTGGTTAAAATTTCACAGGTGGGCTTTCAGTGGTGGAGAGGAGGAGGAGGAGGAGGAGGAGGTAAGGCAGGTCTTGATGGCTCCTCTTTCATTTCCCCATCTCTTCCAACTGCGGCAGGGGAAGGAAGACTGCGCATGCGCGCACACACACACACACACACACACACACACACACACACACACACACACACACACACACACACACACCACACACAAAGAGAGAGAGAGAGAGAGAGAGAGAGAGAGAGAGAGAGAGAGAGAGAGAGAGAGAGAGTTCTTTCCATTTTTTTTTGTTTTTTGCTTTTGTTTTTTCATACCTTACTCCCTATCGACATTCCTGCATTTTTATATACACATCCGTACAAGTTGCGCGGGACGAGTGGCTTCCGGTCTGACTGATGAGAACCTAATTAAGAGGCTTACCAACGCCTCACACAGGTAGCGGTTACTGAGAAGTGTGAGTGAAAGGAAAGACGGGAAAAAGTAGGTGATTATTATAGATGCGAGGGATTAAGGTAAGGTGTAGAAAAGAAGGTAAATTCCGGCTGCTTCAGATAATGTAAAGGAGGAGGTGCCTGAGAAAGAGTAGAAATAAGATAAGAGCATATGTTGGAAGAAGCCAGTTAACCTAGACGTAGCACCTTCGTGGCAGTCTCAGTATAATACAAACGTGTATACTAATTACATACACCCATTTATCCTCCCTTTCTAATCTCATCTTAAAGCTTTGCATTAACGCTACCTCAACAATCTGATAACAGAGTCGATTAAGGTCACTTACCACCCTATTCAGGAACTAATTTCTTGAATCTATTGCTTCTTGTCTTATCTCGATTATACTAATCATACGAATTTTGGTTTATATATCCCTTATTTCATCTTTCATGCCACTTCAATGTTTCATTCAAATTTCCTCTAATTCTATGCCTTTCCAACAAATGTAAGTTTAAAAGCTTCATTCTCCTCTCGTGAGAAGATACATGTATCATTGTATTACTTTCGTCATTCCCCTCAGCACCGCCTCCAGCAGTCTTTTATTCATTCTGTAATACATGGGAAGATGAACGAAGGAAGAGACAAGGTAAAGTAAAGGTAAAGTTGGGGGTATGCGCTACAGCAGCTGAGCGTGGGCCTCAGTGCTCAACTCACTCATTGCCTTACAGTCTGTGTTGAATCATACCCCTAAAGATCAGTCAGTCAGTACACGTTATTTGCTGCAATACAAATACAACTATACTGATTATATAGTTACCATTACGTATATCGCCGCTTCATCTCTAGCTAAAACAGCTTCTATGAAGTTAGGTGTTCTGAGACGTCTCCGCCAGTTTTTCTCACCCCCCCAGCTGCTAACTCTGTACAAGGGCCTTATCCGTCCATGTATCGAGTATGCTTCACATGTCTTGGGGGGTTCCACTCATACTGCTCTTCTAGACAGGGTGGAATCAAAAGCTTTTCGTCTCATCAACTACTCTCCTCTAACTGACTGTCTTCAGCCTCTCTCTCACCGCCGCAATGTTGCATATCTAGCTATCTTCTACCGCTATTTTCATGCTAACTGCTCTTCTGATCTTGCTAACTGCATGCCTCCCCTCCTTCCGCGGCCTCGCTGCACAAGACTTTCTTCTTTCTCTCACCCCTATTCTGTCCACCTCTCTAACGCAAGAGTTAACCAGTATTCTCAATCCTTCATTCCTCTCTCTGGTAAACTCTGGAACTCCATGCCTGCTTCTGTATTTCCACCTTCCTATGACTTGAATTCCTTCAAGAGGGAGGTTTCAAGACACTTATTCATCAATTTTTGACCACTGCTTTGACCCTTTTATGGGACTGGCATTTCAGTGGGCATATTTTTTTACTGGATTTTTGTTGCCCTTGGCCAGTGTCCTTCCTACATAAAAAAAAAAAAGATCACCTAAATATCATCCTTCATGATCACACTTTTAATAGTCTAAGAAGAACCATTCATGAACCATTGCTTAACAGATTTCTTCACTTTCGTTACTTGTTTAACCCGCTGACTTTTGATAATAGCACGACATTTGTTACCTCATTTGAACACCTAAAGGGGATTTTATTGTGCAAAATAATAATAATAATAATAACAATGATAATAATAATAATAATAATAATAATAATAATAATAATAATAATAATAATAATGACATTAAGAAGTTTGTATCACTCGATTACTCATTTTGTGTCAATGATATATTTCGAAAGTATGTTATAAAAGTTGCAGCAGAAGAAATATTCATGGAGTTTTTTATCTTATCCCGATTGATTGATTGATTAACTCTTTTACCGTGATATAAAACAATTCACTGCATTACAGGCATATTACAGAATGTTTAAAAGTATCTACAAGAAAGGAGAGGTAAGAAAAGAATGGATTTTTCAATTTCTAACCAGTATCCTGTCTAGGGGTGGTTATAGAAAAAAATCAAAGTAATTTGTGATTACGAAAGAATGCCCAACATAACAGTAAAGGGGTTAAAACCAAAATCAGTGAGGAGTAGAAACTGGACGTGAAAGGTAGATAGCTAGTGTTTTCTCTTTCTTAATCAGCTTACTGTAAAATCAGTTACCAAGATTCCGACAAAAGCTATAAAAACTGTGCTGATCAGCATTTTTTTTTTTTTCATTATTAAAGAAATTTCCCTTGCCTCTACTACTCTGCTCTCTACTCCAATGTTCCTGTGCAAGTACATTACGAGTCAGAGAACACGGCGAACAGAACAAGACTCCTCCCGGCCCACCCACACATCTTACAGGAAACGAAGACTATACTTAATAGTGAAATAAGAGGGACATACCATATTGGACTATCAATAAACAGACAGACAGACACACACCCATTTGAGCATGGAAAGTAAAAAATATTTATAGTGACATTAGGAGAATGTATATCAATAACGGTAGAATGTTTTTTCAGTAGCAGTGATTAAAAGAGAGAGAGAGAGAGAGAGAGAGAGAGAGAGAGAGAGAGAGAGAGAGAGAGAGAGAGAGAGAGAGAGAGAGAGAGAGAGAGAACTTTCATCAGGCGGGATACCAAGAGGCTTTATAAAGAGGTGATCTTTTTATTGCTTTTAGTGATCATCAACAGGAAAATAGGATAATAATAGAATAAGACTTACTTCCCTTTTACCTCTCTTTCTCCTCTCATTCTGTCCTGTGCAGACGGTGTGCTAGGGGCACATAGAGAGTCTTTCAGGTTGTCCAGGTGGAGGGGAAACACCAAACACTGTGTAGAACGGCACTGTATTAAGAACGTCTGCGGTACAGAGCACGTGCCTAAACGATGACTGAGGAACAAGGGCGAGCGGGACGTTGACAAAAGCTCACAAACAAAATAATAAAGGGAAGCGTAATAAATTAATAATGATAAGTAATAGGAATAATGATAATAATGATAATAATAATAATAATAATAATAATAATAATAATAATAATAATAACAACAACAACAACAATAATAACAATAATAATAATAATAATAATAATAATAATAATAATAATAATAATAATAATAATAAAAAGAAAATGAACTTATACATGTACACACTGTCATAACGAAAAACCGGTGAAAACACTTAATAATTTGTTGGAAACATGAAGAAAAATATTCTATTGTTAAAATTAACGGGACACCATATACTATATGTCACCAATGTTGATGCAGCCTGGAGGGAAGGAACTTTAGTAATATCAATCAGGTATTGTTGTTATATTTTTCATTTGGAGATAAGAGGAGGAAAAATACTACGGTAAAATGAAAAGTCGACAAACACACACACCCATCCACTCACCAACACACACACACACACACACACACACACACACACACACACACACACAGAGAGAGAGAGAGAGAGAGAGAGAGAGAGAGAGAGAGAGAGAGAGAGAGAGAGAGAGAGAGAGAGAGAGAGAAGTTACAATGACTCCAGCTGAATAGAACATGAAATTCCTCCACCCCACCCTCTCTCTCTCTCTCTCTCTCTCTCTCTCTCTCTCTCTCTCTCTCTCTCTCTCTCTCTCTCCTTTATCTTTTTCTTTCTTTTCAGTTTTCCTGGATATCCAGTTCCATCTTCTATTAGTTCATTACTCAAAGCTATCTTTATTAATTTTTCTTGCATCAAAACACGTGTTTTCTTCTATTAACCGTACCATTCCTTCTGTTGACTTTTACTTAGCTAATCCTATATTTCACATACTTTGTTCTCCTAATATCCTTGTCATCATACTTTGTCATCATACTAATGTCATCATACTTTTTTACTGATTTTTTTTTTTTGCAATATGCTCCTTTCTTTCGCATACTCCTTTACTCTTTCTTTTTACTCTTCGTTAACCATTTCTTAATCAGTACATAACTGTTCCCCTCTCCTTTTCCATACGTATTCATTTCTTTATTCTTTTCTTATCCTTCCTCACGCCTTTCTTATCTGCCGGTTGTGTATTTCCTTTTCGCATACTCTCTCTCTCTCTCTCTCTCTCTCTCTCTCTCTCTCTCTCTCTCTCTCTCATGAGATTCACGTAAAAATTATCAAAGAATGTTGCGATTTAAGTGCTCCACTTTTAGTTTTCATTATAAATAAATCTTTCTCAGACGCCATCTTTCCTAACCACTTAAAAATTGCAAGAAGTACCTCCTATATTCAAGAAAGATGATGACTCCTTACCTTAGAATTATAGACCTATTTCAATTCTGCCAAGTTTTAGTAAAATTTTTGAGAAAGTCATGGTTGTAAGACTTGTGGAGTACCTATCACAACATTCTCTTTTATCGTCTGCACAGTACGGATTTCGTGCTAAGTTTTCCACATCGTCTTTCACAAAATATATACACTGCCATAGATTACAAAATGTTTCAGATAACTGTATTTTGTGATTTCACCAAGCCATTTGACACTATTTCCCATACCATACTATTACAGAAACTTCATACTTATGGAATACGTGGTTTGCCATGAGTGGTTCAAAACTTATTTAAGCAATAGAAAACAATGCATCCTATACAAAAATGTAATTTCTCCTTACAGTACGATTACTTACGGAGTACCAGAAGGATCTGTTCTTGGACCAATTCTCTTTTTGATTTATATTAATGACATTGTACGCTGTAGTAGCCAAAAAAAAAAAAAAATATTGTATGCTGATGACACAACCATTTTTGTAAAAGTATATTAAATGAGGAATTAGACAAAGTTTATGAGTTCATAAACATTAAATTAATTTCAAATATTGATAAAACTAAATACATGATTTAAAGTCCACTAATGTCTTGTCCAATTTCAACAGAGATAAAGATAAACAATTTCGCATTGACTGGTTTCTGAATTTAATTTTTAGGAGTGATCATTGATAGAAAATTAAAATGGAAGGCTCACATTGATATCATTAACTCTAAAGTATCATTATTTACTGGAATAATGAACAGATTAAGGTTATGCCTGCTTGTAAATTGTTCACATAATATCTATTTAACTCTGATATATCCACATTTTCTCATAGGAGGAGGCAGCAGACACCTGCCGAAACGATAATTACTCCCAGTGAGGTCTAAAGCACTGTTCAGGGGGTGCTGTGAACTTATCATTAAACCCAGCTGTGACCTCACTGAACGTTTCCCTTTGTGTCTCACAACACAAGGGAGCAGTCACAGCCTGCCTTCTAAAGACAACTCTCTTCCTCCACACAAAAGTACAAGCACCTAATAACACACACACCCTTCACTCAAAAATTTTAAAATCATCATGGCGACTCCTACACCAGCCTCGGAGTCCCCATCTGGGGAGGGGACCATAAGTTCTTCATTAACTTCTGCAACATTCGCGGTCTAAGATCTAATTTTCAATCTGAGGGGACCATAAGTTCTTCATTAACTTCTGCAACATTCGCGGTCTAAGATCTAATTTTCAATCTGTAGAACACCACCTCTCCTCTTCTAAACCTCACCTTCTTTTCCTCACTAAAACTCAGGCAACTGACAGTAGTCCCTTTTCTGTTCCCTCCTACTTTCTCTATCCTCATTTTCGATCCAAAGCTGGATGCTACGTTTATGTGCGCAGCGACTTAACCTGCTCTCGTGCCCACGCTCTTGAATCTTCCGAGTTTTCCACCATCTGGCTACAACTACAGAGTCACTCTCAAACTAAATTTATCTGTGCTGTATACCCTTTTACCTAACTCCTCTGACTATAAGAAATTCTTTGACTACTTAACTTCCAAAGTGGAGCACATTCTGACCCTCTTCCCTTTGGCAGAGATCTCCATTCTTGGAGACTTCAATGTTCACCACCAGCTTTGGCTTTCCTTTCCCTTCACTGACCATCCTGGTTAACTAGCCTTCAACTTTCCTATCCTCCACGACCTAGAGCAATCGGTGCAACACCCTACTCGTATTCCTGACCGTCTTGGAGATACGCCCAACATTCTTAACCTTTTCCTGACCTCTAATCCTTCTGCTTATGCTGTCACCCTTTCTTCTCCGTTGGGCTCCTTCGATCACAATCTCATATCTTTATCTTGTCCTATCACTCCAATCCCTCCTCAGGATCCCCCTAAGCGAAGGTGCCTCTGGCGTTTTGCCTCTGTTAGTTGAGGGGACCTGAGGAGGTATTTTGCTGATTTTCCTTGGAATGATTACTGCTTCCGTGTCAGAGACCCATCTTTGTGTGCTGAGCGCATAACAGAGGTGATAATGTCTGGCATGGAGGCGTACATTCCTCACTCTTTTTCTCGTCCTAAACCTTTTAAACCTTGGTTTAACACAGCTTGTTTTCGTGCTATACATGATAGAGAGGTGGCCTTCCATCACCAGAATCTCACGCTCTTTATATTTCTGCCTGGAACCATGCCAAGTCTGTTCTCCAACTAGCCAAAAACTCCTTCATTAACAGAAAGTGTCAAAACCTTTCAAGATCTAACTCCTCTTGTGACTTCTGGCATCTAGCCAAAAATATCTTCAATAACTTTTCTTCTTCTTTCCCTCCTTTATTTCAACCAGATGGCACCACTGCTATCATATCTATTTCTAAAGCCGAACTCTTCGCTCAAACCTTTGCTAAAAACGCTACCTTGGACGATTCTGGGCTTGTTCCTCCCTCTCCTCCACCCTCTGACTACTTCATGCCACCTATTAAAATTCTTTGCAATGATGTTTTCCATGCCCTCGCTGGCCTAAACCCTCGGAAGGCTTATGGACCTGATGGGGTCCCTCCTATTGTTCTCCGAAACTGTGCCTCCATGCTTGCACCTTGCCTAGTCAAACTCTTTCAGCTCTGTCTGTCAACATCTACCTTTCCTTCTTGCTGGAAGTTTGCTTACATTCAACCTAAAAAGGGTGACCGTTCTAATCCCTCAAACTACCGTCCTATTGCTTTAATTTCCTGCCTATCTTAAGTTTTCGAATCTATCCTCAACAGGAAGATTCTTAAACATCTATCACTTCACAACCTTCTATCTGATCGCCAGTATGGGTTCCGTCAAGGCCACTCTACTGGTGATCTTCTGGCTTTCCTGACTGAGTCTTGGTCATCCTCTTTTAGAGATTTTGGTGAAACTCTTGCTTTTGCCTTGGACATATCAAAAGCTTTTGATAGAGTTTGAATTCCAAACTACCCTCCTACAGCTTCTATCCTTCTCCTGTAACTTCATCTCAAGTTTCCTTTCTGACAGTTCTATTGCTGCTTTGGTAGACGGTCACTGTTCTTCTCCTAAACCTATTAACAGTGGTGTTCCTCAGGGTTCTGTCCTGTCACCCACTCTCTTCTTATTATTCATTAATGATCTTCTAAACCAAACTTCTTGTCCTATCCACTCCTACGCTGATGATACCTTCCTGCAATTTTCCACGTGTTTTCATAGACGTCCAACCCTTCAGGAGGTAAACATTTCACGCAGGGAAGCCACAGAACGCTTGACCTGTGATCTTTCTAAAATTTCTGATTGGGGCAGAGCAAACTTGGTATTGTTCAATGCCTCAAAAACTCAATTCCTCCATCTATCAACTCGACACAACCTTCCAGACAACTATCCCCTCTTCTTCAATGACACTCAACTGTCCCCCTCTTTTACATTGAACATCCTCGGTCTGTCCTTTACTTATAATCTGAACTGGAAACTTCACATCTCATCTCTAGCTAAAACAGCTTCTATGTAGTTAGGTGTTCTGAGACGTCTCCGCCAGTTTTTCTCACCCCCCCAGCTGCTAACTCTGTACAAGGGCCTTATCCGTCCATGTATGGAGTATGCTTCACATGTCTGGGGGGTTCCAGTCATACTGCTCTTCTAGACAGGGTGGAATCAAAAGCTTTTCGTCTCATCAACTCCTCTCCTCTAACCGACTGTCTTCAGCCTCTCTCTCACCACCGCAATGTTGCATCTCTAGCTGTCTTCTACCGCTATTTTCATGCTAACTGCGCTTCTGATCTTGCTAACTGCATGCTTCCCCTCCTCCCGGGGCCTCGCTGCACAAGACTTTCTTCTTTCTTTCACCCCTATTCTGTCCACCTCTCTAACGCAAGAGTTAACCAGTATTCTCAATCATTCATCCCTTTCTCTGGTAAACTCTGGAACTCACTGCCTGCTTCTGTATTTCCTCCTTCCTATGACTTGAATTCCTTCAAGAGGGAGGTTTCAAGACACTTATTCAGCAAGTTTTGACTACTGCTTTGACCCTTTTATGGGACTGGCATTTCAGTGGGCATTTTTTTTTATTGGATATGTGTTGCCTTTGGCCAGTGTCCATCCTACATAAAAAAAAAAAAAAGTAAATTATCGCAATAATCTATTGCGATAGCAATATCGGAATATTGGTGTTATTGATTCATTGATATCGCCGATACCTTTTTCCACACTCGCGATAATGGATAATTTTAGTTTAAGGAACATGAGCATGTTGAAATTTCAAACTTTCAAAAGCAAATTTTACTTAAAACAAAACTTTTAATTAGTGAACAGACAGGATAAACAATGAATCTCAGGTTTTACTAAGATTTTTCTAAGTTTTCTCAAGGTAAAAGATAAAGATATAGATCTGGATTTATCACTTTTTAAAGAAAATTAAAATAACAATATCGTTATCGCTAATATAGGAATTTTGGATCAATCGGTTTATTGGTTATCGGTTATTGGGCGATAAATGTATCGATAGTTACCAATTATCGATTATCGCCGATAAGATTACTGTTATAGATTTATCGGTTATCGTGGTAATATTTTTAGTTATCGCACCCAGCTATGCATTTTCTTTATTGTTGTCTCCTATGGGGAGGCGCCTACAAGATTTGTATCAATAGTATTTTCATAGCACAAAAGAAACTCATGCAAATTATGTCCTTTAAACAGCGCTTTGATCACACCAATTTTATCTTAAGATAATTTAAATTTCTAAAACTACCAGACACTATCCATTTACAAACTATTTTATTTGTACATAAATCCTTACATGTATTTCCTGGTTTCATTCCCTTACAAAATAATTCTGCCACCAGAAGACTACATCAGCTACGTATGTGTCTGTGCAGGACGTCTCATGCTCAACAGAGGATCAAAGACCTGGAACGACCTAGCACAATCTCTTACGGCTGATACATTCTCACTCTTAAGCGTGAATTACCTCAAAATCTACTTTGTAAATACGATGGAAATATATAACTGTTAAAAATTTAGTTTTATATTATAAGTAGAGCTTATATATACTACCTTAAAAAAAATTCATGCGTAACGACGCATTATGTAATATTACTTCTTTTTCAATATTTCTTATTTTATGTATATTAGGTTGAATGTATCTTAGTCAATTCTTTTTACTTTTTCTTGTAAAGTAAATAGGTTTACTGTATCATACCCTAAATTCATTACTTGCTATGAGTTCCTTGCTATATATATATATATATATATATATATATATATATATATATATATATATATATATATATATATATATATATATATATATATATATATATATATATATATATATATATATATATATATATATATATATATATATATATATATATATATATATATATATATATTTTTTTTAGGGTCATAGTAAAAACTTCGGTCTGATGGACCCAGCCTCGTTACGTTTTTTTTTGTATTTTTTTTTTTTCATATGAACTACTATGGCTAAACGGATAAAATGTATCAAATGTATCTCTCTCTCTCTCTCTCTCTCTCTCTCTCTTTTACGCTTATCCTTTCTCAACGTCTTCTCAATAAACTGCTTATGTACATACGTAAGTTTTCCCGTCTTCCTTTCACATACTCTTTCTCATCCCCTCTGATGGCAGGACGGCACGCCCTACCATTTCCCTTTGATTGTCTCACTCTCCGACCTGCGCTGCAACCCTTACTATCGGTGAGACCAACAGATAGAGGGATAGACTCCGGGCGATATGTTCCCGCCAACTTACTATTACTACGCCCATGCAGCTTCCCTTCAACTAATCAGAGGTGACTTGTTGTTCTCAGTTTCCATCTCCAGAGTGATTCAGCAGCGGGGGGGACGAATAACAGGGGAGTAGCGGGAAGACAGTGGTAGAGAGAGGAGTGGCGTGAGTGCTGCAGTATTAGCGGAAGATGTAGGAAAGAAAGTAAGGACTTTTTTTCTTAGCATCTTTCTTTCTTTCTTTATTATTATTATTATTATTATTATTATTATTATTTTATTTTATTTTTTTTTTTACCGTTATTTTCTTGATACTATATATATTTACGATTTCCAGGAAGGACAGGATAAGCGGTTAGCGGAAGCCGAGTGACAGAGATGAACGGCAGGGGAAATGGACGGGAAAGAATGCGCAAGTTAAAATAGGGTGGGTGGTACGGTTGACTGGCAGGGCGCGAGCGGCAAACTATTAGTGACAGAGGATTGTTGCTAGGGTTTCCTTCCCGGGATCCCAAGATCCCGGGATCCCGGGATCCCGGCCATAAATGGGCTTTTTTTCCTTCCCGGGAAATATGTGAAATCCCGGGAAATCCCGGGAAACTTCTTTTTATTATTTTTTTCTTATGTCAGCTAAAAAATACGAAAATGTATGAGAGAGAGAGAGAGAGAGAGAGAGAGAGAGAGAGAGAGAGAGAGAGAGAGAGAGAGAGAGATGCCTGGGCTGGAAGCGAGACAGCGATGAGCTGAATCAGCTGACGAGCGACGACACGTACCGTTCTTGTACACTTCTTTGCTTTGGTGGGCTTCTGGCGCTGAGTCAGGTTAGTCTGTTCTATTCTATCCCTGCGTTAATTGTGTAATGTGAAATTATTTCCTGTGGCCTGCTTCATGCTGATTGCTAACATCCTCATTCCTTTGTCCTTACCATAATTCTACTTCGGTGGGGTGAGCCTGAAATAATACAGTGTAAAAACTAGAAAATAAGTCGCCTGTTCCTCATAACTGTGTCTCTGAATGTGAGTTCGTTATTGAATTTTCGTGTTACAGACTACAAATACGGGGTCTCTCACATGGATATGATTTATTGTGACAACAACATCCTTATAGGGAATATAGAGAATGATTTTTTTTTTCAGGTGATTTACTGAATTATCTGACTCTACATAACCATTAAAATGGCAGACGAGGCAGAAGCAACAACCAGTACTGAGTCTTATGCATGGAAATATTTTGAAAACTTAAATGTGAAGAATCGTCACGATGTAAAAAGTGTCATGCAGTTATAAAGTGCAGAGGATGGTCTACCAGTGGTATGATCCGTCATCTCAAGAGCAAACATTCAATTGAAAAAAACAGAAAATCTCAAACGTCCTTCAGACAGGTCTCATGATAAAGATACGAGTGAGGTGAAGAGGAATTCTGTGCAACAGAAAATGACTGATTTTTTGAAAAAGGAGGAGACGAAGGAAAAAATCGTTGGGAAGCTAGCTGCAGTAGATGGATTTTCCATAAATGCCATTGCCAAGAGTGAGTTCATAAAGACATCAATGCTTGCAAGGGGATACAAATTGCCTCAAAGTCCAACTCTTGTTATGGATCTTGTACATAAGCAGTACAATGTTGCAAAAGAAAGGGTGATATTTGATATTAACAAAAGGAAGAATGTTGGGGTTAGGTTTGGATTATCTCTTGATGAGTATACTTCACTAAAAAACAAGAGATACATGAACATAAATTTACATACTAGTGATACCTTTTGGAATCTAGGAATGGCTAGAATTACAGGTTCACTACCAGCAGAGACTGCAGTTGAGGTAGTTGAGAATAAGTTAGCCGAGTTTCAGGTAAACTTGGAAAGAGATGTAGTTGCATGTGTAACTGATGGAGCCAGCGTCATGGTTAAATTTGGCAAACTGATTAAGACCTGTCATCACATGTGTTATGCTCATGGAATACATCTTGCTGTTTGTGATGTTCTTTACAAGAAAACAGATGGTAACTTAGTTAGTTTGGAAAGGAGAAATGTTACCCATCTCCAAGAAGAGGAAGCTGATGATGTGGAAGCTGTGCCAGAGGAAGAAGAGTTGAGTAGTATGATAGAGGTGGTATCAGATGAGGATTTGGAAAATATTAGGTTAGAGGATCTGGAAGATGATGAAGTAGGGAACATAGATTTGTCTGTCACCATCAACAAAGTCAGGAAAATTGTAAAGATTTTTAGAAAATCACCCACAAGAAATGAGAAGCTGCAGATGTATGTTGTTAGTGAATATGGCAAAGAACTGATGCTAAAACTCGACTCAAAGACAAGGTGGAACAGCTTGCTAGACATGCTAGAGCGATTTCTCAAAGTAAAAAACTCAGTTGCTAAGGCTATGATTGACTGTAATATGGAAATGAACATCACAAATGGGGAATTAAAAGTGCTGAATGACTTAGTAACAGCACTGCAACCAGTGAAACTAGGGGCAGAGAGGATGGGATGCAGAGGTACAACTATTCTTAGTGCTGAAGGTGTGTTTTCATTCATGTTGAAAGAATTGAATGAACAAAAGTCATCATTTTCAATGAAGCTGCAAAATTCTCTCTATAGCAGAATAAATGAAAGGAGGAGTGCGGTTCTCGTAGGCCTTATGAAATACCTGCATTGTGGTAAGGCTTATAACAGCTGTGAGGAAAGATTACCATTAGCTTTACCCCGTAAGTCTGCCATCGTGGAGTCAGCTAAACAGCTGTTAGGAAGACTGTTTCAAGTAAGTGATGAAGAAGCTACAACTAGTGATAATGTGGAAACATCTGTAAATCAACAAAGCTCACTCACTGATAGACTCCAGGCAGCCATAGATCAGATTCAGACACAAAGTACAAAAAAGAGAAGTGAATGTAACTACATTGGGAAGGAATTCAGTGTATTTGAGGCAACTGGGGACAGAACACAGAATTTAGAAAAATTGTTCCAGGCTCTCAACTCTGTACCACCAACATCAGTTGAATCTGAAAGGGCTTTTTCAGCAGCTGGCCTTTTTATTACCAAACTAAGATCAAAGCTCAGTGATCGTAGTATTGACTGTTTGTGCTTTTTGAAGAGTTATTTCAAAAATAATTCTTAGGGTGTATGACTGCATTTGCAGCTGTGATTTTTTTTTTTTTTTTTTTTTAATCTACAGGCCATTCCATACTCTAGCATTGGGTGTTTAAAGTCCCACTTCCCTCTTTTCGTTTACCATGTCTGGAAAGTTGGGCCTAAATTCCAAATATTCTTTTTATGATTTTGTATGTGCATTACGGAATTTTTATTTTCTTCAGCTTTATTCAAATACACTGGGAAAATACCAGATAATATCTACTCTTCTTTAATTTCAGGGCATTTCGGAACTTTCAGTATTTTCATTTATTTATTTATTTATCTATTTATTTATTTATTCACTTTTTAGGTTTTGTGGAATATGGTGTTCAAATTATTTTACATATGTTATTGAATATATGCAAAAGTTATTCCATAGTTTCATTTTCTGTGTAGTTTACAGTCTTGTGGAGCAAGATGGCTTGATGGGGGTCAGTGGAGGTGGCCAGTGCTACTGGCCAAGCTTCTATATGGATATGGTAATATGCAAAAATTCATATTCTATACGTATTAGGAAACTCTATGTCATTTAAAAATACTTATTTCACACTTTCACAGGGTAAGTAACAGCGTATTTTTTCTGTCTTTTGTTGTGCCCTTGAGTCGCTCCTGTTACGGTAAAAAAAAAAAAAAAAAAAAGTACTACTGAGGTTCATTTACGAATTACGATAGAGAAGGAGTATTAGCAAACATTATCTGCTACGGGAAATCCCGGGATCCCGGGAAATGTCTCGATTTTTCCCGGAATCCCGGGATGCTATAAAATCCCAAAAACAGGAAACCCTAATTGTTGCAGAGTATGAATTAAAAGTGGTGAACGAGATTCTCATAACGAAAGAAAATACATATAAATTAAAACACATACGGATTTGAAAATAAACGTAGGTACATTTTCAACATCAGAAAAAAGGAGACTTTTACACACATAATATCAGACATATGTCTCTTAACCGAGCAAAAGTCTATTGCACATGTGAACCTCAGATAACTGATTAATATTCCACTATTACGTTCCGATATTTGTAATCATCTTTATTACCATGTTTCTGACGCATTTAACTGGCGTGAAACAAGGGTAAATCCTTGCCCTGGGTGCGACTCCTTGTGCACAAAGACTAGCAATCATCCTCCTTTCGGTGCTCTCCAAAATCATTCTCTCAGTTTATGATTTTTTCTTCTTGTTACGGTTACATTTCCTTTAAAACTTAGTCAAAAAAAAAAAAAAAAAAAAACAAAGGTTGAAAGAAGCTCGAAAGTCATGAATCATGATAGAAGAATTTAAACTTTAATCGATAACAATACCAACGGGTGACAAAGTTTGAGGTTTGAATACTTAAAGCCTCTGGCTCACAACTATCGATTCTATCTATCGAAACTATCGATTTTACTGATAAAATAATGACAAAGTCCGCATACATCAACATTTCTTTAGTAACCTAAAAAAAAAAAAAAAAAGTGGATGCGTTCTTGATAGACCTTGTCTACATAATGTTTTCTGACCAGATAGTTTATTGTTAAAGATTACAATTAAGTAGGCTAGTAATATTCCTGCAACATTTTAGCTTCTGGCCTACAGCTCTAAACTATTAAGAACATTTGGGTTAGGCACATTATTAACTGTTGTTCTAAAATCAAGTACTATTTCCTTAGTTTTCTGTATATTGAAGTTTAAAGAATTCTCTTGGATGTGCAATAGATAGTGGTTACTGGCATATACTGTATAGGTTGGTTATTTGTACAGATTGTAAAGGGCGAAGAGCAGGGGTAATAACACACAACACGAAAATTAGTGTGTCATGGGACAAAATAGCAATTAAGAAAAAAAAAAAGGGGGAGGGGAGAAGACGATATCATCCAAATAGTAGTAATCCCATGAAAAAAAAATTTGTAGCCTAAACCTAAGGGAACGGTCATGAATATTAAAAACTTACTTTCTTCGTGGTTATGTAAGGAAAATTTTTGTATATACTTTTGAAATAAGTAAAACTTTAGAAAAAGAAAATTAAATGAACTTGTAAGCTGCAAATCATTAAATTAGTTGCTGATATTTGGAGATGGTGCGGAGTATTTACAAGGCATTGATTTACAAGGCAACTGGAAGGCAACCCTTGATTTACAAGGCAACTGGAAAATGACCATATTCCCGGGTTCTCCTGGGTCAGTCACATGGAAAATCCCAATCACAAAACATTGTAGGTTGAGAGAAAATATTTATGTATTTTGAGAGAAATTCTTTGCTAGTATTTAGATCCGAAAAAAAACATTAACAGAGTTTTAGAATCCAGGATGTCATGGATCGGGGTTCCTTTACACGTTACCACCTGCCGATCACATGCGACTCCTGGTTGAGTCTCCAGGTAGACTAGGGTAGGACACTCAAAAGAAAGCACAGTCGTAAATATTTGACTTATATTTACACAGTAATTACAACAAAGGCCTGGCTAGCTATGGCTACACTCAGTGGCGCGTGGGCCGCACACAGAAAGAAATACCTATTCCTTCGGAAGTGAGGCCAATGCCTGGTCCTTTTATGTTGTGAGAGCACAGCCTTACGTTAAGTTACTGGGTCACGGAGGTAATTAGCCGGCACTATGCACTGTATCACTATGCCGCGCAGGGAGAGACGACCATGTGGTCGCTGGGTGACTGGAAATGCAATCTTGTGAACAGGCCTTACCACAAATAACTCACCCAAGGCGTTCCACTGGTGTACTCACTCCTCCAGTCTGCTTCTATGAAAGCCAGCTTTGTCGGTCAGGGCTTCGGCTTACCGCTGCAACACGCTGTCCTTTCTGCAGGCTGGTTCGGGAGGAGTCGACGAGGGCACGTCTTGGGCGCTGGGTGACCCGGCTGGGAGTTAAACCTGGCAAGATCGTGACCCGCTCACCTCGGTCCGCGCGCATTGATACAGGCTCCGCCCACCTGCCCGCATGGCGGATGGTTCTCTCCTATGACGGGGCGGTAATTTATTGCCCTCTCAAAATCTAGTGTCCCTGTGCTCTCACATTACCCCATACAAACGAGGATTTTTTTCGGGAAAAAAAATTCTACGCCTAACTAGCTACTAACGGTTGTGTGTGTAGACTAAAAGGGGTCTTCGGGTGGAAGCTCAGGTGGCTCATGAGGGTAAAACCCCGTATTTACGTTAAGAATCTCGCTTAGGGGGAAAACTCCTGAACCAGGTGAACCTTCCTGTGCCTTTTGCAAGACGAAATATCGTCAGACTTAAACCGCCCTCCTATTGTTATGTATGTTTGTGTATAGCATAACGGAGTGTAGGTGTTCGAGCGTACGTAATATATGTGTAATAAGAGACACGCAGACGCTACACGAACACGGAGCGGTGTCTTCGGATTCATCTTGGGGAAGACGCAGCGTGGTGTCACCCCTCTCTGGGAGACACGAGCGTGTTCTGAACGGCCTTCAGGTCGGGGTTGGCCTCAGAGCCCCTCTGCCAACAAAGAGAACGTTCAGTGTCTTCATAGTACCATATACATCCCATATTCAAACACAGGACACAAGTGACAACTCATCCTGTAGTTGGGGTGTAGTAGTGTGGGTGGTTACTCGTCTCGCGGGGCCACCACATAACCTGGTCCACACTCTTCCTCTCCAGGCACCCAAGGCGTCCTCCCTAAGGATGCTGCTGCTGCTGCTAGGGGCGAAACTGGGGTGATTATGTGCAGGTACCCACACATTTCCTCAAACCTGTCGCGTATGACTAACTCCCGCAGCGCTTCATACGTGAGGTAAATCCCTTCCTTTTGCACTCGCTCGTCAAAGAGACGGGAAATTCTGGCGTGAGCCTGAACGGCGGTTTCGTTATCGCTGATAGCGGCAATGCGAAATGCCTGCTTGGCTGCCTCCGCCGTTCTGCCAAACGCCTTCAAAAGAGCGCATTTCATGTGCTCGTACGAGTTATCTTCGGGCCCTAGCCCATGTACGATGGACAAGGCTTTGCCTGTAAACAGGCTGTAAAATTCGATGGCCTTCTCTTCAGATTCCATCTGATACAACTTGGCCAGCCTCTCGAAACGGGAAATGAAAGCATCAATGTCTTCCCCTTCACGGAAAGCGTTAAGTTTCACCCTATGTAAGGCACGAAGAGTGCTTCCCTCAGAACTTCGACATCGAGTCTCTTCTGCCTCCGCACGGCGAAACTCCATTTCAGCCATCGCCTTCTCGTGTTCCCGTTCTTCGGCACGAATCATTTCCTGCCTCACACGTTCCTGCCTTTCCTCCTCCCGCTGGCGGTCCTCTCTCTCACGTTCCTCGGCACGTAAGCGGTCCTCTCTCTCCTCAGCTAGCCGCTTCTGTATATACTCACTAACCTTCGTCGCTGCTGTTATGTTCAGCGCCGCGATTTCAGGCCTAAATCTCGCAAAGGGATCGAAAGATTGACTGTGACCCTCGGACGCCATTGTCTGCAGCAAAAGATATCAGCAAGGTACTCGGTACCAAAGAATTACTCTACCGTGACTGAGCTTAGTATGAGGTCCCTGTTCGGGCGCCAATTGTCATGGATCGGGGTTCTTTTACACGTTACCACCTGCTGATCACATGCGACTCCTGGTTGAGTCTCCAGGTAGACTAGGGTAGGACACTCAAAAGAAAGTACAGTCGTAAATATTTGACTTATATTTACACAGTAATTACAACAAAGGCCTGGCTAGCTATGGCTACACTCAGTGGCGCGTGGGCCGCACACAGAAAGAAATACCTATTCCTTCGGAAGTGAGGCCAATGCCCGGTCCTTTTACGTTGTGAGAGCACAGCCTTACGTTAAGTTACTGGGTCACGGAGGTAATTAGCCGGCACTATACACTGTATCACTATGCCGCGCAGGGAGCGACGACCACGTGGTCGTTGGGTGACTGGAAATGCAATCTTGTGAACAGGCCTTACCACAAATAACTCACCCAAGGCGTTCCACTGGTGTACGCACTCCTCCAGTCTGCTTCTATGAAAGCCAGCTTCGTCGGTCAGGGCTTCGGCTTACCGCTGCACCACGCTGTCCTTTCTGCAGGCTGGTTCGGGAGGAGTCGAGGAGGGCACGTCTTGGGCGCTGGGTGACCCGGCTGGGAGTTAGACCTGGCAAGATCGTGGCCCGCTCACCTCGGTCCGCGCGCATTGATACAGGCTCCGCCCACCTGCCCGCATGGCGCATAGTTCTCTCCTATGACGGGGCGGTAATTTATTGCCCTCTCAAAATCTAGTGTCCCTGTGCTCTCACACAGGAGTACGTGGGACCATTAGTCAGAATGTTCAAGAATATTTTTTGAATGTAGGAGTCTATACTATTAAGGATGTTGCATAATTATGTCTTTTAGTATAGGCGGAGGACTAATTTTTTTTATGGTAAAGCGTCCTATAGAAGACTGGGCGCGAAATTTCGGCATCAGAGCATAACTGATTTCGTTGTCCATAGATACGTTCGTCAGGATTGTTTATACGTGGTTTATATGAAAATAATAATTTTTGTATCTATAAGTATTAATTATTTGTGTGAGAGCCTAACTGACATCGTTATCTACAGAGAAGGATGTAAAATTCCCTTTGCCAGTCATTTATTTATTTTATTCTATTCTATTTTATTTATTTTTTGGGGGGTAGGGGCGCAAAACTTAGAATGTAAACATATTAAGGTAAATTGTTCTTTAATAAGGTAGGAGTCAAACACCTGTGATGCACACACAATTGAATGTAACACCTACTCAATTAGGATGTTTCCCACCAAAAATTAAGGTAAACCCCTGTCGCACCCATTAATTGTTTTAACATATTCATTTATATTTTATCATTATTAACTGATTAGTTATCACTGCTGCCGGTATAGGTCCCACAACTAACAGAACTAATTTCTAAAAAATCATTGTGAATCAGAGGAGAAAAATAATTCGAAAACTTTATTTTGTTATTTAGAAGGTAAGTTCAATAAAACTCAATCTGGTTGTCATGGAGTTTTTCCAGTGACTTATAGACCTCCGGTTAAAACGCTACCATATAAAGCAAGGTCAAAATTATTTGGTAGAAATCATGACTGGTGGTAGGTAATCTAGTATTTCTACATCTATTAACAACAGCTAAATCAAAACTAAATTGAACAGTAAACTAAATCAAAGCAAAAGTAATTTAATATTAACTTTAAATAAATACCTCAAAATTCAGTTAAACCTTTTCATTAAAGTAAATAAGAAACAACAACTATAGATCAACCTTGACCCTCCCACTCACGTGACAAGTGCATATGAAGCCAGACTAGAATTTTTATTTTAGTATATTATCTTTTGGAAAGCTACTCTTTTCACGATATTACTCTTGATTATACACTATCTTTCACTCTCAATAATTTGTTATGTAAGACATGGAATTAACATGTGTTAAAGTCATTACTAAAATCCACAACTAAAAATCTAGTATTAATTATTAGTAATGATTGATGCATTAGTGTTAATCCAAGGACCTGAACATTGCTGCTCTGTCAACAAGCAGGCTGCAATGGATTCTCATAACGTTTTAGTACTTTTACAAATATGTTTCTTTAAAACATTATTTTATCTTATAATTGAAGTTAAGGTTATTGGTCTAAGATCACTGAATTCCTTTGAATGTTTTTCATTATGACACAGGAAAAGTTCTGAATTTTTCCATACATCGGAAACCTAGTTTTGGCCAAGTGAGCTTTGGAAAAATTTATTAAAGGCAGGTTTACACGGGGCAATTTTTCCACCCGGCTAGTTCCATTCACCCGGAAGAGCCGACAGGTTTCAGTTGAAAGCATCCACATGGTCGAGAGCAGCCGCTGGCCAGCTGCATCAAAACATAAACAATCAAGATGGGGTCCTCCGATGAGTTGGTTGTTATGACTGCGATTTTGCTGTGCTTGAAGAGAAAACAAAAAAAATAAACGGTTGTGGACTTGTTCCTGGCTAGCGAGAAGGAATACAAATAGAGTTTATTACCAACTCTTGCGAGAACTTATGGAATGTTTGGTATACATGGGATCTTTGGGATCCCATATATATATATATATATATATATATATATATATATATATATATATATATATATATATATATATATATATATATATATATATATATATATATATATATTTCGGACGCATGCTGCTCATGAAGCATTCCGGTAGAGTACACACTTGCTGGGCCACTGCTTAATCAGTGACGATGTAAACAAACCAATTCCGCATGTTTTCCAAAATTTTTATAAATAAATTTAAATATTTTATTTATTGCATATAATGATGGTCAATGGGTAGTACTTAAATACTTATAAACAATATTCCTCCTATTTTCAATTTGATTTTACTAGCTGTTCTCATTTTACCTTGGAAAATGCCGGGAAGGCAGCCGATTCCGATAGACGGGGGGTTTTCCCGGCTGCACCGGCAATTCAGCAAATCCCGGCTGCATATTCTCAGCTAAAACTAGCCACGAATTGCCACCTTTAAGCCCGCCTTAAGTGGGTCAGCCAGCTGTTTTGCACATGATGTTAGGAATTCAGAAGAGATGTTTTCATAACCATTTGTTTTTTCACATTAATGTCTCAATTGATTTAGCACGTCTTCAAGAATTACTACTAATCTGTGTGCAACGCTGCTCTTTACAAGTGACAATACGTTTTCATATTCCGCTTTGAAATCGTGGATATCAAACCAAAGAGTTCAGCTCATTATCATATTTCTTAATAACTTCACCTCCACAACACTCCAAAAATCTCCTGTTTTATTTGATCGAAAAAGATATTCAATTGTATCTTTGCAGGTACGTTTGACATCTGATATTTTCTTTTAAAGTTGTTTCAGCATCAACTCCAGCTGCTCATGATCACCATTTACAAGAATTTCTTTTTCAGGAAACGGGAATGGGACTAAAAATATTCAGTGAACAAGCGTAATACGATTGTTCACTAAACATTTTTGTTGCCATTGTTTTGACGGAAAATCTCGTCAAAACCCAGGACCAAGGACTTTGAGATACACATTTGCCTTATTTTCCATTATTTTAAATCTGCGTGTTTTAATAGTAAATATTAAGTTTATCAAAAGATTGCAATAATTTTGTATCACTGAATGCATGATGATAATGATTCTTGGCAAAATAATAACATTTAATAATCTATTTTGAAATACCCAGTAAACATTATCACTAAGAATGTATCACAGCAGACATTTGTAAATGTTTCTTTTATACATATAAAGGAAGGGTTAATGAATGAAACTGGTGATAAGTTCTACATTTCTTGCTGTTGAAGTCTTTGTTTTTTAAATATCGCCATTCATTTTTTCCTTTTTTTTTTTTTTTTATGTAAGGGCAACGAAAATTATGAAAAAAAACACTTATTGCCAGTTCCCATACAGATGTCAGATAGAATGGCAAAAAAAAAACACACACACAAAAAAAAAAAAAAAAAAACAGGATAGATGTCTTGAAATCTCCCTCTTGAAAGAGTCCAAATCATAGGAAGAATGAAATACAGAAGCAGGCAGGAAATTCCAGAGTTTATCAGAGAAAGGGATGAATGATTGAGAGTACTGGTTAACTTTTCCATTAGAGAAGTGGACAGAATAGGTATGAGAGAAAGGAGAAAGCTATGTGTAGTGAAGCCGTGGGAGGAGGGGAGGCATGCAGTTAGCAAGATCAGAAGAGCATGAAAAAAGCTGTAGAAGACAGCAAAAGATGCAGCATTGCGGCGATGAGAAAGAGGCAGTTAGAGGAGAGCTTTTGATTACACACTGTTTAAAAGAGCGGTATGAGTGCAACCCACACAGTCATATGAAACGTACTCCATACATGGACGGATAAGGCCCCAGAACAGAGTTACCAGCTGGAGAGGATTCAGAACGCCTAACTTCATAGAAGTTGTTTTAGCTAGAGATGAGATTTGCAGTTTCCAGTTTAGATTATAAGTAAAGGACAGACTGAGGATGTTCAGTATAGAAGATGGGGATAGACGAGTGTCATTGACGAAAAGGGGATAGTTTCAGGAAGGTTGTGTCGAGTTGAAAAATGAATGAATTAAGTTTTTGAGGCATTGAACAATACTAAGTTAGCTCTGCTCCAATCAGAAATTTTTAGAGAGATCCGAAGTCAAGCGTTCTTTGGCTTCCCTGAGTGAACTGTTTACTTCCTGAAGGGTGAGACGTCTATGTAAAGACGTGGAAAAGTGCAGCGTGGTATCATCAGCATAGGAGTAGATAGTGCAAGAAGTTTGGTTTAGATCATTAATGAGTAATAGGAAGTGTGGGTGACAGGACAGAACCCTGAAGAACACCACTGCTTATAGACTTAGGAGAACAGTGACCGTATACTGCAGCAGCAATAGAACGGTCAGAAAGGAAACTTAAAGAAGTTACAGAGAAGTTACCCTCCTACAACTTAAATCGTAGGAAGATAGTTTGGAAATCAAAGCTTTGTGCCAGACTCTTATCAAAAGCTTTAGATATGCCTAAGGCAATAGCAAAAGTTTCACCAAAATCCCTAAAAAAGGATGACCAAAGCTCAATAAGGAAAACCAGATCAACAGTAGGGCGACCTCGACATAAATCATCCTACCGATCAAATAGAAGTTTTACATGTTTAAGAATCTTCCTGTTGAGGATAAATAGGTTGGAAATTAAAGCAATAGGACAGTAGTTTCAAGGATTAGAACGGTCACCCTTTTTAGGAACAGGCTGAATGCAGGCAAACTTCCAGCAAGAAGGAAAGGTAGATGTTGATAGACAGAACTGGAAGAGTTTGACTAGGCAAGTTGCAAGAATACAGGCATAGTTTAGGAGAATAATAGGAGGGACCCCATCATGTCCATAAGCCTTCCGAGGGTTAAGGCCAGTGAGGATGGAAAACATTGCCGCGAAGGATCTTAATAGGTAGCATGAAGTAGTTGGAGTGTGGATGAGAGGGAGGAATAAGCCCTGAATCATCTAAGGTAGAGTTTTTACCAAAGGTTTGAATAAAAAAAGTTCAGCTTTAGAAATAGATGAGGTGGCAGTGGTGCCATCAGGTTGAAGTAAAGGAAGAAAAGATGAAGAAGCAAAGCTATTGGAGATGTTTTTGGCTAGGTGCCAGAAATCTCAAGGGGATGTTAGATCTTCAAGATCTTCAAAGATTTTGACAATTTCTTTTAATGAAGGAATGTTTGGCTATTTGTAGAATAGACTTGGTATGATTCCGGGCAGAAATAAAAAAACACATGAAGTTCAGGATATATATATATATATATATATATATATATATATATATATATATATATATATATATATATATATATATATATATATATATATATATATCCTGAATTTCATGTGTTTTTTATTTCTGCCTGGAACAGGCTGTAACGTGAGTTTCTGCAAATACTGGAAGAGGTGAAAGAATATGTAATTCTAAGTAGAAAATGTTCTATACACATATGCATTTTAAGGCATATGTGTATAGAACAGACTCAGAGGAGTTAAAAATGTATGGGTGTACTATGCTATGAGGTGATGGACAGACAGTTGCATTGTCCCGGCCTCGGAGGTGCCATTTGCTCAAATTACGAATGGTTTTATCTCATTTTTTGCAGGCTGTGGAATATTACAGTATCTTATAACAAGATTAATGGTGTTAAAAAAGCATGTAATTTACCGATAATCATTACACGACAGCATTATTACAGTGATTAAAAGTACTCCTGTAAAATGCAAAGTGGCATCATCACTCAGCTGTTTTCAAGGTCGCTCGGACTCGCTCCCCCCCCTTTGTCTCTCACTTTGATGATGCTGAGTAACATTTTCCAGGAGTACTTTTAATCACTGCAATAATGTTGTGCAATGCTTATCTGTAAATTACATGGTTTTTTAATACCGTTTGTCTTGTTACAAGATATTGTAATATTCCATAACCTGCAAAAAATAAAACCATTCATAATTTCAGTAAGTGGCACCTCCGAGGCTGCGACAATGCAACCGTCTGTTCGTCACCTCAGCTTCAGGCATAGTACACCCATACATTTTCAACTCCTCTGACAGGTAAGCAAAGCCTTTAAATGCATATGTGTATAGAACATTTTCTACTTAGAATTACATTTTCTTTCACCTCTTTCAGTATTTGCAGAAACTCGCGTTACACCCTGTATATATATATATATATATATATATATATATATATATATATATATATATATATATATATATATATATATATATATATATATATATATATACATATATATATATATATATTGTTACGAGAGGACAAGATCATGAAGATACCCAGACTGAGTCCCAGCGGAAGTGGAGGATGACGTCGCGCTACGTCACCTCACCGACCGCCTGCTAATTGGTTCGGGAGGATGACGTCACACTACGTCACCTCGCCGGCCGCCTACCCTGGGGCTCGGGAGTATCACGTGACGTGTAGCAGCCCTGGGATTGGTGGCGGAACAGTTTGGGAGACAGAGTGGCGGGAGAGCACTGGTGAGGGAAGGAAGCCCGCGCATCGCCGACACTGCCTCCTGTACTTGTATGTGCCTTTGTGAGCTGGAGCGAGGCGTCAAGAAGCCTTCCGAGGGTCGACAAGAGGCCCGGGGTGCCGAGCTACAGCATAGGACTACTGTGTAGTGTGAGCAACGGAGAATAGAGGGCCAGAAGCCGACAAGTGTGTTTTACTACTCGCCTTCTGAGGGGAGCCAGGGGAGAACACGGAGCGCCGCAGGGTAAGTTCACTGTCACGTATGCAGGAAGCACCGGACCCTAAAAGTGTAAGTGTGACAGCCCACGGGCTGGTGAAGTTACAGTGGTGTCAGGAGTGGGATGAGTTAAGTGCTAAATGTGTGCGTCGCGGTGTGTTACCGAGTGTGCGTGTGTATTGCACAGGGGAGGCGAGCAGCGGTGGTACGGGTAACGTACTTGTGGATCGCAGCGGGCGGGCGGACGGTGCAGTGTGTTTTGCCATGGTAAGCTGCATGTTGTATTAAGTTACGGTGCCTTACAGTAATTAAGTCAGCATGGCGGCGAAAGAAATCACACTAGCGGATGTTATGAGTGCCCTGAAGGCGCAGGGAGAGGTACAGCATGCTGAGTTGCAAGCGGTGACGAGCAGTGTAGACCGTGTATTTAAGGAGGTTATGGGGCTCGTGAAGGAGGAGTGTTCACGGGTTAAAGACGAGGTGTTAAGTGAAGTGTTCACCAAGGATCAGGTGAAGGGAGAGGTGGAAAAAGCGGCCAGTGAACTGAGGAGATATGTGGATGAGGTTGTGGCGGCACAGGCGCCTCCTGTACTCTGTCAGCATAAAGGCACGCTGTTCCGGTCAAGTGGGCGTGCTAGTGAGACTGAGGGGGGGAGTGACGAAGGGGAGGAGGATAATAGTTGTCACGGAAGCCTAAACAGCCTTTCTCCATTGGCCAAGGTGATACCGTCTCCCCTACGCTCTCCTGTAAACGTCTTATCACCTCCACCATCCCCGCTAGCCTCAGTGAAGTCGTACCCCTCTGCTGCCAGCTCCACGTCACGGAGGCTGAAGGACGGGACGAGGCGCCGGCCACAGGAGTTCGATGGAACAGTGTCTTGGGAAGCGTATAAGACACAGTTCGAGCTCTTGGCCAGCGCCCGCCAGTGGAGTCGCCCTGAGATGGCCATGCAGCTGGTGTGGGCACTCAAAGGACCGGCATTAGAAGTCCTGAACCAGCTGCCAGCTGCCCAGCGGTGCTCGTATAGTAAAGTGACGGCGACACTGGAGAGGAGGTACGGGTACCAGCACCAAACCGAGGTGTTCAGGACAAGGTTCCGGGCCAGGTTACGAGGCCCGGGGGAGACCCTGACACGCCTGGCGCAGGATTTGGAGGTGCTGGTGCGGCGTGCGTACCCGGAGGCCAGTGAGGAGATGATCACCATTCTCCTGCGGGATCAGTTCGTTGATGCCATCGATAACCAACAACTGAGGATATACGTCCAGCAGGCACACCCCAAGGACCTTCAGGAGGCCCTGGCGAGGGGCCTGGAGATGGAGTCATTTCTCCGGACGACGCGGGAGCGACCCAGCGGGAATTATGTCCCGCAGAGAGTAAAGGCAAAGAAAGGGGCCGTGCAGAAGGCCTACTCTAGCCCTTCACCGCCCCTAGGTGAGTTCAGGGGTAAGTGCTACTCTTGCGGGCAGCAGGGGCACACCAAGAGGTACTGCCCGCAGGGATCGAGTAGCGGAAAGGCTGTCAACGGCAGAGCAGGGCAGTACCAGTACAAACCCTGTTGTTGGAACTGCGGTCAGGGGCACAAGACGGCAGAGTGTGCCCTCGTCTCTCCCAGGGATAGCAAGGAGGCTGGGGGAAACGGAAAGAGGCTGGTGGAAGGGCTCGAGCGCCAGCCAGAGAGCCAGAGACCCCAGTCCGCCTAAGTTGCCGCGCCGAGGGTGCCCGGACAGTGCAGGTGGGCGGGCAAGTGGATGGCAAATCTTGCTGCCTCACTGTGGACTCGGGCGCGGAACGTACCTTCGTGCAGGACGGGGTGGTGGCAACTGGACAGCCCCCGGTGGCCCAGCAACAACTGTGTGGTATTACAGGGCACTGCACACAGCTGAGGGGACCAGTGCATGCCAGGATTGCGGTTGGCAGCACGGAGGAGCATCTTCCCGTCTTTGTAGCGGACGTCGGGGAGAACTTGCTCGGCCTAGACTACCTGAAGCAGAGCAGGGCGGTGCTGGACTTCGGGGAAATGACTATGTCGGTCAGAGGTAGTGTGGTGCCGCTACAGGAGGGCGGTGTTGACGCAGAGGAGTGTGAAGCTTCAATTGAAACTCACCGAGCCCATACTGCGTCCCTACCCGAAGCCAGCCACCGCTGCCGTCTCAGTAAGGAACAGAAGGAGGAAAGTCAAGGGTCGGAAGAGTGTGAAGGTGTACAGACGACTATGGACCCGGAAGGTCATTGCGAGGACATGCAGGGGAGTAGCACTGGGGTTCCACCTCATCTGCAGGATCTATTGCAGAGGAGTTCGGCATGCCTGTCTGGGGAACAGGTGGACGAGGTGAAGGAAGTGTTGACTCTGTATGCAGATGTCTTCTCGCAGGGAGATAATGACCTGGGCCGGACCAGTCTGGTTAAACACCGCATTCACACAGGGGATAGTCGGCCGGTTAAGTTGCCGCCCCACCGGATTGCGCCTGCTCGTCGGCTGGAAGTGGAAAAAGCCGTGGAGGAGTTGCGCGCGCAAGGGATAATCGAAAAGTCGGCTAGTCCCTGGAGTGCTGCTGTTGTCCTCGTTAAGAAGAAGGATGGGTCTACCAGGTGTTGTGTGGACTATCGGGGCCTTAATGCGGTGACGACAAAGGACTCTTACCCTCTACCGAGGGTGGATGACACGCTTGACGTGCTCACGGGGGCCCAGTGGTTCTCCACCTTAGACTTGAAATCAGGTTACCATCAAGTTGAGGTTGCGGAGGAGGACAGAGAGAAAACGGCCTTCTCGTATGGGCAGGGACTGTATCAGTTTAAAGTGATGAGTTTTGGTCTGGTGAATGCCCCGGCCACCTTTGAGCGTCTAATGGAGCGTGTGTTGGATGGATTGCTGTGGAAAAGCGCCCTGGTGTACTTGGACGATGTGCTAGTGTACGGGAATTCGTTCAAGGGGGCTCTGGAGAGGCTTAAGACAGTGTTGGACAGGTTCAGGGGGGCAAATGTGAAACTCAGTCCAAAGAAGTGTAGCCTGTTCCAGAGGGAAGTGCCATTTCTGGGTCACATAGTGAGTAGTGAGGGAGTGAAAACAGACCCTGGTAACGGAGAGTCAGTTAAGGAGTGGCCAGTGCCGCGTAGTGTGACGGAAGTGCGCGGGTTCCTTGGGTTGTGTACGTACTACCGGAGGTTTGTGAAGGGTTTTGCGCAAATTGCGGTGCCACTCCATCACTTGACTCGTAAAGGGGCATGCTTTCACTGGAGCGAGGACTGTCAACGGGCCTTTGAAACTCTGAAAGAGGCTCTCGCTAACGCCCCTGTGTTACCGTACCCGGATCCAATGAAACCATATGTGTTGGATTGTGATGCGAGTGCTGAGGGAGTAGGAGCCGTCTTGTCCCAGGAGAAAGACGGACAAGAGTGGGTCGTCTCCTACTTCAGCAGGAAGTTCTCAGCCCCTGAAAGGAACTATTGCGTCACTCGTAAGGAGTTGTTGGCAGTGATCCTGGCCATTGATCACTTCCATCCTTACTTGTACGGGGCCAGATTCAAGATTAGGACAGACCATGCTGCTCTGAGGTGGCTGAAAACCCTCAGAAACCCGGAGGGGCAGCTGGCCAGGTGGATTGGCAAGCTGGAGCAGCATGACTACAACATCGAATACCGGCCTGGAAAAATGCATAGCAATGCTGACAGTTTGAGTCGCCGTCCTTGCGACAGTGACTGCAGGCATTGTAGACGCCATGAGACTGAGCCTGTGTGCGTGAAGGCTGCCGGTCTTGTCAGTGACACTGAGTGGGGAGAGGACCTCAAACAGGCCCAGCGACAGGACGCTGATATCGGGCCCATAGTGACACTGCGGGAAGAAGGCGAAGAAAAACCGCCATGGGAAAGCGTGGCCCCGCTAAGCCCTGCCGCCAAGGCGTTGTGGCAGCAATGGGCAGTGTTGCGAGTGAGTGACGGTGTGCTGCAACGGCGGTGGGAGTCATGTGACGGCGGTGTGGCCTTCTGGCAAACAATTGTCCCTGTGAATATGAGGGAGGCCTTAATGCGCGAGGCTCACGGTGGAAATGCAAGTGGTCACTTCGGTGTGAGGAAAACGCTAGGGCGGTTAAAGCAGCGGGTTTATTGGGTAGGCATGCGGAAGGACGTTAGTGAATGGTGCAAAGTGTGTGACGTGTGCTGTGGGGAGATGGGCCCCGGGAGAAAGACAGTTGCTCCCTTACAGGTGTATCAGGTTGGGGCACCTATGGAGAGGGTGGCAGTGGACATCCTGGGTCCGTTCCCTCAGACACTGAGAGGTAACCGCTTTGTGTGTGTGACCATGGACTACTTCACTAAATGGCCGGAAGCGTATCCGCTGCCAAACCATGAGGCTGCCACCGTGGCAGGTGTGTTAGTGGACGAGTTCTTCGCCCGGTTTGGCGTGCCGCACGAGCTGCACTCTGACCAGGGCAGGGAGTTTGAGTCGGCAGTATTCCGGGAGTGCTGCCAGTTGCTGGGCGTCAAGAAAACTCGTACTACACCCCTGCGGCCGCAGTCGGATGGCATGGTGGAACGCTACAACCGCACGTTGGGGCAGGAGTTGGCCAAATATTGCCAGGAAGGGCAGGAGGACTGGGACTTAAAAATCCCCCTGCTTCTCTTGGCCTACCGGTCAGCCGAGCATGAGGTGACCGGTTACACGCCAGCCCGGCTGATGTGTGGGCGGGAACTCCGGCTACCAGTGGACCTCGTGACTGGCAGGCCGCCGGACGAAGACCTGCCCACTACCATCACCCAGTACGCTACAGCCCTACAGGACCGTCTCCGGGAGGTGCACCATCAGGTGAGGGGTAACCTGAAGGTGTCCGGTGAGGCGATGAAGGACCGGTACGACCGCCGGGCAACGGCACCACCCTTTACCGAGGGGGATCAGGTGTGGCTGCACAACACTCGGCGTAAGAAAGGATTGTCCCCTAAGCTCCAGAGCCCCTGGGAGGGGCCATACGTGGTGGAGAAGGTCATCTCGGACGTCACCTTCAGGATACGCCAAGGGCCAAGGAAGCGGGCACTGGTGGTGCACGCTGACAGGCTCTGGGGTTACCATGGCCCTGGAAGCTTCTCCTGGGGAGAGCGAGCTGCTCTCCTGACCAGTGACGAAGAGGAGGACAAGGACAAGGGCCTTGGGGACGACGAGCCCCTGGTGATGGAGGATGACGGAGACCTGGACCTGAGAGAGCCTGAGCCGCTGGTGATGGAGGAAGGTGGAGCGGATGAGTTGTGTCCCTTGGAGGGGGCACTGGCGGATGTCGACGCTGGACCTGTAGTAGGGAGACCCAGACGGGAGCGGCATCCACCCAAATGGAGTGAGGATTATGTTCTTTGTTGATTTTTGATATACCTAAAGTTGAAGTATTATTTTCTTGTTTTTGGGGGTGTATCTGTAACCTAAAGGGAATAGAGAGAGTTGGGGAGCGAGGGCGCTCAGTCTCTTTACAAGAGGGGGTAGTGAGGACAAGATCATGAAGATACCCAGACTGAGTCCCAGCGGAAGTGGAGGATGACGTCGCGCTACGTCACCTCACCGACCGCCTGCTAATTGGTTCGGGAGGATGACGTCACACTACGTCACCTCGCCGGCCGCCTACCCTGGGGCTCGGGAGTATCACGTGACGTGTAGCAGCCCTGGGATTGGTGGCGGAACAGTTTGGGAGACAGAGTGGCGGGAGAGCACTGGTGAGGGAAGGAAGCCCGCGCGTCGCCGACACTGCCTCCTGTACTTGTATGTGCCTTTGTGAGCTGGAGCGAGGCGTCAAGAAGCCTTCCGAGGGTCGACAAGAGGCCCGGGGTGCCGAGCTACAGCATAGGACTACTGTGTAGTGTGAGCAACGGAGAATAGAGGGCCAGAAGCCGACAAGTGTGTTTTACTACTCGCCTTCTGAGGGGAGCCAGGGGAGAACACGGAGCGCCGCAGGGTAAGTTCACCGTCACGTATGCAGGAAGCACCGGACCCTAAAAGTGTAAGTGTGACGGCCCACGGGGTGGTGAAGTTACAATATATATATATATATATATATATATATATATATATATATATATATATATATATATATATATATATATATATATATATATATATATATATATATATGATGTGAACAGGGAAACATGCAGAATTTCT
This sequence comes from Scylla paramamosain, assembly GCF_035594125.1. NCBI lineage: Eukaryota > Metazoa > Arthropoda > Malacostraca > Decapoda > Portunidae > Scylla > Scylla paramamosain. Next base: position 11,607,617 of record NC_087175.1, read on the forward strand.
CCTTCATTTTATTGCTTGCAACGTTTCATCTTCACAGAAGACATCATCAGGCTAAAAAGCAAATAAAATTTAGTATATCATACTATACATTAAAAAAAAAAATCTAGTAACTCATAGAATTATATATATATATATATATATATATATATATATATATATATATATATATATATATATATATATATATATATATATATATATATTGTTGCGTACAACAAGATAAAGCTATATAAAATGAAGAAAGTAGAAAGAATGAATGAAAAAAGAATAATGAACGAGAGATGAGAAGAGAGACGGGGTCTGGGGTCTGGGACGAGACTTAGATGTGTCCCAGACACGGAGCTACCAAGACTGAAGTTTCTACAATGATATTTATTCAAGCAGTCACTCATATTCCTCACGTAAATTTCCTTGCTTCCCTTTGTCCATTGAATCTGAGTTTCACCCAGTATTTAGTAGAAGAGTTGCTCTTGACATTAAAGTAATCAGTATTCATCTAGCCTCCCTAGTTTAATCAGTAGAATTTTTAGAAGTAAAGTGTTTTATTCGTGTAAAAGACAGCGCCGGTAGCAGGGTGTGGGCGAATGTATGTATGTATGTGTGTCGCCTCACACCTTCCTTGTACCTCCCCCTTGTAGCAGAGTGGGAAAGGACGTGGCACACTTTCCCGAAGTCAGTCAATACCCAGCTCTTGGAAAGAGCAGACGTATTGAGACGAGCCCTAATATTTGAAGGAAACTGATGCGGGATAAGAGTTAGTCGGGCCAATTGCCTTAAGGGAATAAGTGAGTCATTACCAGCTGTACGCCCGGGCCTACTTATATGGAATAGGAGTCTCCATAGTAGTCTCCCAGAGAGGGTAGTTGTGTATAACACACTCCATACCCAAGTAAGTGACTCTTCGGCTGTGTGAGGTTTTGTATAGTTAGCAGTGAATGACCCTCCTGCGTGTTGTGTTCGTAGGCACTCATTTCTGGTCGTGTCTCTTGTTCGTGAGCTTGTTTAGTGTTAAATGCTACTGTGTCAGGCTCTTGGATGGTACTTGACTTGCAGAGGATTTAAGTAAATAGCTGTGTAGTGAACTTTACTCCCTCGTCAGGTCCTGACAAGACCTACTTTCCAGGAGGCAATAAACAACACTACTCGGCTTTAGACTATAACAGTCTGTTGGACAGTGGGAGACTTGTTACGGAGGGCGACTGTCCAGCGAGGTGTTATACCTCGACCATATATGTATTATTCTATGTTATAACAGTTTTTCCTCTATGTGGTTGTTGATCCTTTTACAGCTGTAAGTGTTGGTGTTATACCTCGACCATATATGTGTTATTCTATGTTATAACAGTTTTTCCTAGATGTGGTTGTCGATCCTTTCACAGCTGTAGATGTTAAGTGTTGTTAGAATATTTCCCTTGTCTGTAGGTCGGTAAAACAGACTGGCGATCTCAATTAGTGTGACCTGGTGCTACGACCTGTTGTGAAAAGGGTGTAGGAGTCACAAGGGACCCTGTACACCTGTATTGAGCCCTGCACTGCGTCCTCACAAGTGGTGGTCCAGGGAAGCTAGTCCAGATGTGGCAGCTTTGTGAAGGGGCTGGGATTTGTAGTCGTAACACACACACATACACACACACACACACACACACACATATATATATATATATATATATATATATATATATATATATATATATATATATATATATATATATATATATATATATATATATATACTCACCAACTTATTGGCCAACTTGTTGTCCTGAAGATGCCTGCAGAGAGAGACAAAACATAGCTAACCTGTTTTTCAGGGAAACTCCGAAGTTTTCTTCAACTTTTGCTATGTTTCGTCTTTCTCTGCAGGCATCTTCAGGCCAACAAGTTGGCCAACAAGTTGGTGAGTCCTCGTTGCAGGACACAGCCTGTCTTGAAATCCACCTTCCCTAGTAGTGACTGAAACCCTCCTGGTGGTTACTTGGTTCTTGTTCCCTGGGCTAGTAGTTGTATCTTCATGGTGTAAAGGTCTTCTTGATAACTTGTATTTCAGGGAAATTCCGAAGTTTTCTTCACCTTTATTCATTTCTTACGTTTCGCCTCTTTCTGCAGGCATACTCAACATGTTGGTGTCACATCTAATTTTCAATCTGTAGAACACCACCTCTCCTCTACTAAACCTCATCTTTTCCTCAATGAAACTCAGGTGTCTGAGGCAACTGACAGTAGCCTCTTTTCTGTTTCTTCCTACTTTCTCTACCATCATTATCAATCCGAAGCTGGATGTTGCATCTATGTGTGCAATGACTTAACCTGCTCTCGCGCCCACGCTCTTGAATCTTCAAAGTTTTCCATCATCTGGCTATGACTACAGAGTCACTCTCAAACTAAATTTATTTGTACTGTATACCTCTCACCTAACTCATCTGACTATAAAAAATTCTTTGATTACTTGACTTCCAAAGTGGAGCACATTCTTTTTTTCCTTTTGTGGAGATCTCCATTCTTGGAGACTTCAGTGTTCACCACTAGCTTTGGCTTTCCTCTCCCTTCACTGACCATGCTGGTGAACTAGCCTTTAATGTTGCTATCTTCCAACACCCTACTCATATTCCTGACCGTCTTGGGAGACATGCCAAACATTCTTGACATTTTACTAACCTCTAATATTTCTGCGTATACTATTACCCTATGTTCCCTGTTGGGCTCCTCCAATCAGAATCCCATATCTGTATCTTGCCCTATTACTCCAATCCCTCCTCAGGATCCCCCTAAGCAGAGGTGCCTCTGGCGTTTTCCCTCTACTAGTTGGGGGGAGCTGAGGAGGTATTTTGTTGATTTTCCTTGGAATGACTAATGCTTCCGTGTCAGAGACCCATCTTAGTGTGCCGAGCGCACAATAGAAGTGATATTGTCCAGCACGGAGGCGTACATTCCTCACTCTTTTTCTCAACTTAAACTTTCCAAACCTTGGTCTAACACAGCCTGTTCTCATGCTATACATAACAGAGAGGTGGCCCACAAAAGATATTTGAGCTTTCAATACAACTAGCCAAAAACTCCCTCATTAAAAGAAAATGTCAAAATCTTTCAAGATTTTGACTTCTGGCATCTAGCCAAAAACATCTCTAATAACTTTGCTTCTTCTTTCCCTCCTTTATTTCAAAATGATGGCACCACTTCTATCACATCTATCTCTAAATCTGAATTCTACATTTAAATTTTTGCTAAAAACTCTACCTTGGATGATTCAGGGCTTGTTCTTCCCTCTCCTCCACCCTCTGGCTATTTCATGCTACCTATTAAAATTCTTGGCAACGATGTTATCCATGCCCTCGGTGGCCTAAACCCTCTGAAGGCTTATGGACTTGATGGGGTCCCTCGTATTGTTCTCAGAAACTGCGCCTCTGTGCTTGCACCTTGCCTAGTCAAACTCTTTCAACTCTGTCTGTAAACATCTATCTTTCCTTCTTATTGGAAGTTTGCCTAAATTCAGCCTGTTCCTAAAAAAAGTGTGACCGTTTTAATCCCTCAGACTACCGTCTTATTACTTTAAATTTCTGCCTATCTTAAGTTTTTTAATCTATCCTCAACAGGAAGAACCTTGAACATCTTTCACTTCACAACCTTCAATTGGATCACCAATATGAGTTCCATCAGGGCCGCTTTACTGGTAATCTTCCTTATTGAGTCTTGGTCATACTCTTTTAGAAATTTTGGTGAAACTTTTGCTGTTGCCTTAGACATATCAAAAACTTTTGATAGAGTCTGACACAAAGCTTTGATTTCCAAACTACCCTCCTTCGGCTTCTGTCCTTCTCTCTGTAACGTCATCTCAAGTTTCTTTTCTGACCCTTCTATTGGTGCTGTGTTAGACGGTCACTGTTCTTTTCCAAAATCTATTAAGAGTGGTGTTCTTCAGGGTTCTGTCCTGCTACCCACTATCTTCCTATTATTCATCATTGATCTTCTAAACCAAACTTCTTGTGGTATCCACTCATATGCTGATGATACTACTTTGCACTTTTCCACGTCTTTTCAAAGACGCTTAACTCTTCAGGAAGTAAATAGTTCACACATGGAAGCCACAGAACGCCTGAGTTCTGATCTCTCTAAAATTTTTGAATGGGGCAGAGCAAGCTTAGTATTATTCAATGACACAAAAACTCAATTCCTCCATCTATCAACTTGACACAACCTTTCAAACAAAAATCAGGCCGCGGGAGGAGAGAAGGCAGGCATTTAGCAAGATCAGAAAAGCAATTAGCATGAAAATAGCGGTAGAAGATAGCAAGAGATGTAACACTGCGACAAAGAGAAAGAGGTTGAAGACAGTCAGTTAGAGGAAAGAAGTTAATGAGACGAAAAGCTTTTCATTTCACCCTGTCTAGAAGAGCGGTAGAGTGGAACCCCCTCAGACATATGAAGCATACTCCATACATGAACGAATAAGGCTCGTGTACAGAGTCAGCAGCTCGAAGGGCGATGTCTCAGAATACCTAACTTCATAGAAGCTGTTTTAGCTAGAGATGAGATATGAAGTTTCCAGTTCAGAGCATAAGTAAAAAACAGACCGAGGATGTACAGTGTAGAAGAGTGGGAGAGTTGAATGTCATTGAAGAACAGGGGATAGCTGTCTGGAAGGTTGTATCGAGTTGATAGATGAAGGAATTGAGTTTTTAAGGCACTGAACAATACTAATTTGCTTTGCCCCAATCAGAAATTTTAGAGAGATCAGAGGGCAGGCGTTCTGTGGCTTCCCTGCGTGAACAGGTTATTTACTGAAGGGTTGGATATCTACGAAAAGATGTGAAAAAGTAGTATCATCAGCATAGGATTGGATAGGACAAGAAGTCTGGTTTAGAAGATCATTCATGAATAATAGGAAGGAAGTGGGTGACAGGACAGAACCCTGAGGAACACCACTGTTGATAGATTTAGGAGAGGAATAGTGACAGTCTAACACAGCAGCAATAGAACGGTCAGAAAGGAAACTTGAGATGAAGTTACAGAGAGAAGGATAGAAGCCGACAATGACCGTCTACCACACCATCAATAGAACGCCGAGAAAGGAAAACTGATATGAAATTACAGAGAGAAGGATAGAAGCCATAGAAGGATAGCTTGGAATTCAAAGATTTGTGCCAGTCTATCAAAACCTTTTGATATGTCTAAGGCAACAGCAAAATTTTCACCAAAATTTCTAAAAGAGTACCAAGACTCAGTAAGGAAAGCCAAAAGATTACTAGTAGAGTAGCCTTGACGGAACCCATACTGGCGATCAGGTTTTAAGTGAAAGATGCTTCTAAGAATCTTCCCGTTGAGTATAAATTAAAAAACTTTAAATAGGCAGGAAATTAAAACAATAGGACGGTTGTATGAGGGATTAGAACGATCATCCTTTTTAGGAACAGGCTAAATGTAGGCAAACCTCCAGCAAGATGGAAAGGTAGATGTTGACAGATAGAATTGAAAGAGTTTGACTAGGCAAAGTGCAAACAAGGCGGAGCAGTTTCGGAGAACAATAGAAGTGACGGCTTCAGGTTCATAAGCCTTCCGAGAGTTTAGGCCAGCCAGGGCATGGAAAACATTACTGCGAAGAATCTTAATAAGTAGCATGAAATAGTCACAGGATGAAGGAGAGAGACGAATAAGTCCTGAATCGTCCAAAGTAGAGTTTTTAGCAAAAGTTTGAATGAAGAGTTCAGCTATAGAAATAGATGTGGTGCCATCTGTTTGAAATAAAGGTGGGAAAAAAGAAGAAACAGTTATTGGAAATGTTTTTGGCTAGGTGCCAGAAGTCACGAGGGGAGTTACATCTTCAAAGATTTTGACACCATTGACATGAAGAAGTTTTTGGCTAGTTGGAGGACAAACTTGGCATGCTTCTGGGCAGGAATATAAAGCGCATGAGATTCTGGTGATGGAAGGGTCAAATATCTTTTGTGGACCACCTCTCTATTAGGTATAGCACGTTACCAGGCTGTGTTAAACTAAGGTTTAAAAGGTTTAGGTCCAGAAAAAGAGTGAGGAATGTACGCCTCAATGCCAGACTCTATCACCTCTGTTATGCGCTCGGCACACAGAGACGTGTCTCTGACACGGAAGCACTAGTCATTCCATGGAAAATCAGCAAAATGCTTTCTCAGGTCCTCCCCAATTATCAGAGGCAAAACGCCAGAGGCACCTCCGTTTATGGGGATCCTGAGGAAGGATTAGAACGATAGGAGAAGATACAGGTATGAGACTGTGATCGGAAGACCCCAACGGAAAAGATACGGTAATAGCATAAGTTGAAGGATTAGAGATGAGGAAAGTGTGCCTTCGTGCTTGCACCTTGCCAAGTAAAACTCTTTCAACTCTGTCTATCAACCTTTCCTTCTTGCTGGAAGTTTGCCTACATTCAGCCTGTTCCTGAAAAAGAGTGACAGCTGTAATCCCTCGAACTGCCATCCTATTGCTTTAAATTTTTGACATTCTAAAGTTTTTTTTTTTTTTTTATCAATCCTCATCAGGAAGATTCTTAAACGTTTATCACTTCACAATTTATATTTGAGCGCCAGTATGCGTTCCTTAGTGACCAGTCTACTGTTGATCTGGCTTTCCTTGCTGACTCTTGGTCATCCTCTTTTAGGGATTTTGGCGAAATTTTCGTTTTTGTCTTAGACATATCAGAAGCTTTTGATAATAGAGTTTGGTACAAAGCTTTGATTTCCAAACTACTCTACTACTGCTTCTATTCTTCTCTGTGTAACTTCATCCCAAGTTTCCTTTCTGACCGTTCTATTGCTGCAGTGGAAAACGGCCACAGGATTTACAGGATTGTGTCCTGTAAACCACTCTCTTTCTATTATTAATCAATAAATCAAACTTTTTGTCCTATCGATCCTTTCGTTGATGATATCACCTTATACATTTTCACGTCTTTTCATAGACGTCCAACCCTTCAGGAATTAAACACTTCACGCAGGAAACCACAAAACGCCTGACTTCTGATCTCTCTAAAATTTCTGATTCTGATTGGGCAAACGTCCTATCGTTCAATGCCTCAAAAACACGATTCCTCTACCTATCAACTTGACACAACATTCCAAATAACTATCCCCTCTTCAATGACATTCAACTATCCCCCTCTTCTACACTAAACATCCTCGGTCTATCCTTTACTTAGAACCTTAACTGGAAACTCCACATCTCATCTGTATCTAAAACAACTTCTATGAAGTTGAACGCTCTGAGTCGTCTCTGTCGTCTCTGTTTTTCTCAACCCATTCCCTTCCCCAAGCTGCTAACTCCATGTATGAAGTGAGCATGAATGGAGGATTCCATTCTCACCACTCTTTTAGACAGGGTGGAATGAAAAGCTTTTCGTCTTATCAACTTTAAAGGAGGAGGCAGTAGACACCTGCCGAAACGATAATTACTCCCAGTGAGGTCTAAAGCACTGTTCAGGGGGTGCTGTGAACTTATCATTAAACCCAGCTGTGACCTCACTGAACGTTTCCCTTTGTGTCTTACAACAGAAGGGGGCAGTCACAGCCTGCCCTCTAAAGACAACTCTCTTTCTCCACACAAAACTGCAAGCATCTAATAACACACACACCTTTCACTCAAAAATTTCAAAATTATTATGGCGACTCCTACACCAGCCTCGGAGTCCCCATCTGGGGAGGGGACCATAAATGTCCTCAGGTCGGACTGCCTTTATGTTGACGACCCTAAGTGTCTTGACACCCTCCTCAACTTTTTCTTCATTAACTTCTGCAACATTCGCGGTCTAAGGTCTAATTTTCAATCTGTAGAACACCACCTCTCCTCTTCTAAACCTCATCTTCTTTTCCGCACTGAAACCCAGGTGTCTGAGGCAACTGACAGTAGCCCCTTTTCTGTTCCCTCCTACTTTCTCTATCCTCATTTTCGATCCATTTGCGTTTATGTGCGCAGTGACTTAATCTGCTCTCGTGCCCACGCTCTTGAATTTTCCAAGTTTTCTACCATCTGGCTACGACTACAGAGTCACTCTACGAGATACGCCCAACATTCTTGACCTTTTCCTGACCTCTAATCCTTCTGCTTATGCTGTCACCCTTTCTTCTCTGTTGGGCTCCTTCGATCACAACCTCATATCTGTATCTTGTCCTATCGCTCCAATCCCTCCTCAGGATCCCCCTAAGCGAAGGTGCCTCTGGCGTTTTGCCTCTGCTAGTTGGGGGAACCTGAGGAGGTATTTTGCTGATTTCTCTTGGAATGACTACTGCTTCCGTGTCAGAGACCCGTCTTTGTGTGCTCAACATATAACAGGGGTGATAGTGTCTGGCATGGAGGCATACATTCCTCATTCTTTTCTCGACCTAAACCTTTCAAACCTTGGTTTAACACAGCTTGTTCTCGTGCCATACATGACAGAGAGGTGGCCCACAAAAAGGAACTTAAGCCTTCCAGCACCAGAATCTTATGCACTTTATATTTCTGCCCGGAACCATACCAAGTTTGTTCTCCAACTAACCAAAAACTCCTTCATTAGTAGAAAGTGTCAAAACCTTTCAAGTTCTAACTCCCCTCGTGACTTCTGGCATCTAGCCAAAAATATCTCCAATATCTTTTCTTCTTCTTTCCCTCCTTTATTTCAACCAGATGGCACCACTACTATCACATCTATTTCTAAAGCTGAACTCTTCGCTCAAACCTTTGCTAAAAGCTCTACCTTGGACATTTCTGGTCTTGTTCCTCCCTCTCCTCCACCCTCTGACTACTTCATGCTACCTATTAAAATTTTTCGCAATGATGTTTTCCAAGGCCTTGCTGGCTAAAACCCTCGGAAGGCTTATGGACCTGATGGGGTCCCTTCTATTGTTCTCCGAAACTATGCCTCCGTGCTTGCACCTTGCCTAGTCAAACTCTTTCAGCTCTGTCTGTCAACATCTACGTTTCCTTCTTGCTGGAAGTTTGCCTACATTCAGCTTGTTCCTTAAAAGGGTGACCGTTCTAATCCCTCAAAGTACCGTCCTATTGCTTTAATTTCCTGCCTACCTAAAGTTTTTGAATCTATCCTCAACAGGAAGATTTTTAAACACCTATCAATTCACAACCTTCTATCTGATCGCCAGTATGGGTTCCGTTAAGACCGCTCTACTGGTGATCTTCTGGCTTTCCTTACTGAATCTTGGTCATCCTCTTTTAGAGATTTTCATGAAACTTTTGCTGTTGCCTTGGACATAATTATCAAAAGCTTTTGATAGAGTCTGGCACAAAGCTTTGATTTCCATACTACCCTCCTACGGCTTCCATCCTTCTCTCTGTAACTTCATCTCAAGTTTCCTTTCTGACTGTTCTATTGCTGCTTTGGTGGACGGTCACTGTTCTTCTCCTAAACCTATTAACAATGGTGTTCCTCAGGGTTCTGTCCTGCCGCCCACTCTCTTCTTATTATTTATTAATGATCTTCTAAACCAAACTTCTTGTCCTATCCACTCCTGCGCTGATGATACCAACCTGCACTTTTCTACGTCTTTTCATAGACGTCCAACCCTTCAGGAGGTAAACATTTCACGCAGGGAAGCCACAGAATGCTTGACTTGTGACCTTTCTAAAATTTCTGATTGGGGCAGAGCAAACTTGGTATTGTTCAATGCCTCAAAAACTCAATTCCTTCATCTATCAACTCGACACAACCTTCCAGACAACTATTCCCTCTTTTTCAGTGACAACTGTCCCCCTCTTCTACACTGAACATCCTCGGTCTGTCCTTTACTTATAATCTGAACTGGAAACTTCACATCTCATCTCTAGCTAAAACAGCTTCTATGAAGTTAGGCATTTTGAGACCTCTCCGCCACTTTTTCTCACCCCCCCAGCTGCTAACTCTGTACAAGGGCCTTATCCGTCCATGTATGGAATATGCTTCACATGTCTGGGGGGTTCCACTCATACTGCTCTTCTAGACAGGGTGGAATCAAAAGCTTTTCGTTTCATCAACTCCTCTCCTGTAACTGAATGTCTTCAGTCTTTCTCTCATCGTCGCAGTGTTGGATCTCTAGGTGTCTTCTACCGCTATTTTCATGCTAACTGCTATTCTGATCTTGCTAGCTGCATGCCTCCCCTCCTCCCGCGGCCTCGCTGCACAAGACTTTCTTCTTTCTCTCACCTCTATTCTGTCCACCTCTCTAACGCAAGAGTTAACCAGTATTCTCAATCATTCATCCCTTTCTCTGGTAAACTCTGGAACTCCCTTCCTGCTTCTGTATTTCCACCTTCCTATGATTTAAATTCCTTCAAGAGGGAGGTTTCAAGACACATATCCATCAGTTTTCGACTACTGCTTTGACCCTTTTATGGGACTGGCATTTCAGTGGGCATTTTTTTAATTGGATTTTTGTTGCCCTTGGCCAGTGTCCCTCCTACATAAAAAAAAAAAACTCCTCTCCTGACTTTTTTCAGTCTTTCAGTCATCGCCACTGTTGCATCTCTTGACATCTTCTACCGCTTCTTTCACCACATCTGCTCTTCTGATCTTTCCAACTGCATGCCATCCCTCCTTCCGCGGCCTTGTTGCAGAAGACTTTCTACTTTTTCTCACCCTTTTTCTATCCCCCTCTCTATTTCAAGAGTTAACTAGTATTTTCAGTCATTCATTTCCTTTTCTGGTAAACTCTGGAATTTTTAGCATGCTTATGTGTTTTGTTTTTGCTATGACTTGAAGTCTTTCAAGAGCGAGGTTTCAAAACACTTGTCCTCCTATTTTTGATGTTTCTGACTGTGTTTGGGAAATGGGACATCATGGGGGATCCTTTTTCTTCTAAGTGCGTTTTGCCTTTACCAGGTGCCTCTCCAACATAAAAATAAAACTAGAATTTTGATCGTCATGCAGATTCCCAACCTCCTATGATCAATGATCTAAGGAAAGATGCAACCCCTAGGTTTATTTTGATATTCAAGATGATACAGTGTCCTTATGCCCTTTTCCCCTTACGTTCTTCTGTTTTCTTCTTTTGTTAACCTATCCAATTTTCCATGATTTTTTCACATAGCTTTTAGTTCTCTTCTCTTTGATACTGCTTTTTTATGTTCTGTTATGTTCTCTCTTTTCTTTTTTTATCTTCTTGCATCTTTTCTTCCTTTTCTCTTCTTTTTTCTCCTATCCGCTCTTCTGTTTTCTTCTTTCGTCTCTTCTTATTCCCTTTTTCCTTTTCTCTACTTTCCTGCCTTTATTCTCCTCTTTTTTTATAATTTCCTCTCATCTCGTATTTCTTCTCTCTTCTCTTCTCCGTTCATATGCTTTCCTCTTCTTTCTTACACTAACATTTTCTCTCCTGACTTAATTTTCCTTTCTTATTCCTTGCTTCTTAATCTCATTTTCTCTTTTTTTCTGATCCGGTCTTCCATTCTAATCTTCCCTACTGTCCACTCATTTCTCCTCGCTGTTGTCGCCCTTCTCTTCGTTCTCCTCATCCTCCCCCATTCTCCTTATAGAATATTTGATACCTGATACCTGATAGTCTTAAGTCGCGCTTTTTTACATAATGCTATTGAGAATTTTGACAAGTAGGTGTCTGAGCACAAAGGAAACGAAAAAGCGTTAAGTAAATTGAACTGATGGGAAGAAAGCTCTTGTAACATTAAGCCTTCTCATAGTTGAAAGAAGACTCTCTCTCTCTCTCTCTCTCTCTCTCTCTCTCTCTCTCTCTCTCTCTCTCTCTCTCTCTCTCTCTCTCTCTTTCTGTGTGTGTGTGTGTGTGTGTGTGTGTGTGTGTGTGTGTGTGTGTGTGTGTGTGTGTGTGTGTGTGTGTGTGTGTTACCTTTTTGCCGCCACCTACATTTTCCTCGAACCTTTCTTATGGTTTTCTCATTCTTCTTCCTCGTACACACTCTTCTATCCCCCCCCCCCTGCACGCTTTCCCATAACCTCCTGCACTCCGCATTCCCCATCACTCTTTCTCCTACACACTTTCTTTTTCTGCCCTGTGTTCTCTACTCTTCATTCCAAGCATTTTCAAGAGCGACATACGACCAGAGACGGAAGAACAGTAGGTGAATAGGGAGTTCATCTTTACCTTCTGTGGTGTGCAGCGCGGCTGGCGGTGCGCGTTTGTTGTGGTGTGCGGTGCCGCGGCGAGCCTCCCGGAGTGAAGGGAAACAGTAATTGCGACAGAGGAGAGAAAACGAGGAGGGAAGAAAGAAATAAGAGGCAGTTTTGTGTTATTTTTAAGGCTTGCCGTCTGTCTTTCTGTCCTCTTTTCTTGATTGAGAGAGAGAGAGAGAGAGAGAGAGAGAGAGAGAGAGAGAGAGAGAGAGAGAGAGAGAGAGAGAGAGAGAGAATTACAAGTTCCGTGGACTGATTCATTACCTCAGCTCAAGGGGTAATGGTTTATGGTCTGTGTTAAGCGCAATTTCCATTATACGTTGTTCCCTTGTGAGCTGCTCCTATTACCATAACCGTTTGGTATACTCGTAAAGTCGTTAGCTGCTCATTGTTAACCTGTACGTTGCCTCGTGAACTATCAGAAATGGATATTATTCATGACTTATTAAATCAAAGGTAGAGTGATGTGTAACCTGCCTGACTTCGTGTTACAGGTCACCCTCACCTGTCAGGCAACCACCGGGAAACATACCTCATCTCAGTACACCCTTCGTTGACATTTCAGTTAGCACATATACATCTACTCAGGATGAAAAGTGTACAATAGCGTTTGAAATTTTTTTTTCAATTTTTTATTTTATGTATGAGGGACACCGGCCAAGGGCAACAAAAATTCAATAAAAAAAAAAAAAGGCTTTTTAAGATGCCCGTCCCCGAATAGGCTCCAAAGCGATAGTCAGAAATTAAAGGATAAGTGTCTTGAAACCTCCTTCTTAAAGGAATTCAATTCATTGGAAGGTGGAAATACAAAAGCAGGCAGGAAGTTCCGGGGTTTACCAGAGAAAGGGATAAATGATTGAGAATACTGGTTAACTCTTGCATTAGAGAGCTGGACAAAATAGGGGTGGAAGAAAGAGCATCTTGTGCAGTGAGGCCACTAGAGGAGGGGAGGCATGCAGTTAGCAAGCTCAGAAGAGCAGTTAGCTTGAAAATAGCGGTAGAAGATAGTAAGAGATGCAACACTGCGGCGATGAGAAAGAGGTTGAAGACAATCAGTTGGAGGAGACGAGTTGATGAGGCGAAAAACTTTTGATTCCACCCTGTCTAGAAGAGCGGTATGAGTGGAACCCCCATACATGTGAAACATAGTTCATACATGGATGGATAAGGCCCTTGTACAGAGTTAGCACCTGGAAAGATGAGAAAAACTGGCGGAGTCGTCTCAGAACGGCTAATTTCATAAAGGCTGTTTTAGCTAAAGATGAAATGCGAAGTTTCCAGATTAAATTATAAGTAAAGGACAGACCGAGAATGTTGACTGTAGAAGAGGGGGACAGTTGAGTGTCACTGAAGAAGAGGGGATAGTTGTTTGGAAGGTTGTGCCGAGTTGAAAGATGGAGGAATTGAATTTTTGAGGCACTGAACAATAATAAGTTTACTCTGTCCAATCAGAAATTTTACACACAAGTTCGCACCGTTACTGTTAATCTTTATTGGTAATTTAACTTTATGATAATGTTTGGTCTCTTGCAATGTTCTTTGTTATATTCATAAGTTATTTATTTATTTATTTTTAAATTCAACCCATGTGTATATTCTAGCCATGAATGATTCTGGGCTGCATACTCGTTCAACCTTATCTATCTTGTCTAGTTTTCTAATTTATTCTTTTTTCTGCTAATGACGAGGTTCACAGAAAAAAAAAAAAAAAAACTAATTTACTTTTCAAAATCGGCAGTGTTTCTGTTCATGAATGACGACTGTGACTGGTGATGAAACTGACTTAACTGTGCATGAGTTGAGATTTAGAGATGATGGAGTTGTGTTATCTGGAGACTCGGGTATTCTGTGTCACCATATAAATCCTCAACAAACCTGGGCACACGTGAATCCTTCTGTGCGTAACGAACAAATCCTAACCAGCCTACTCATGATGGGTCTGAATGCAAATAACCGTGTCGTGAGATGATTTCTAATATAAAAATTGCTAACTTTGAAACTGCGGTGATATCAAGTCGCCTCAGCATAATAAGCCATTGAACATCAGGTGTTGCTAACATAACCACGGCATAAATACCTGTTATCTGGGATTACTGATCATCCTAGCTGTCCTTTTCTTGAGGCGGTATATATTTTGAACGTAAGGGGAAAAGGGCATAAGGACACTATATCATTTTGAATATCAGAATAAACCTCGGGGTTACATCTTTTTCTAGATCATTGATCATAGGAGGTTGGGAATCGGTAAGACAATCAAAATTTTTGTTTTCTTTTTATGTTGGAGGAGTACCTGCCAAGGGTAACAAAATTAAAAGAAAAAAAGATCCCCTGAGGTGTCAATTCCCAAAAACAATCAGAAACGTCAAAAATAGAAGGATAAGTGTTTTGAAATCTCGCTCTTGAAAGAGTTCAAGTCATAGGAAGAAGGAAATACTTAGGCATGCTGAGAATTCCAGAGTTTTCCAGAAAAGGAAATGATTGACTGAAAATAACTGACTGAAATAATAGAAGTAATGGTGTCTGGCATGGAAATGTTTATTCCTCACTCTTTTTTTTTCGAGCTAAACTTTTCAAACCTTGATTTAAAACAGCCTCTTCTCATGCTATACATGATAGAGAGGTGGGCCACAAAAGGTACTTGAACCTATCACCACCAGAATTTCTTGCGCTCTATAATCCAACCCGGAACCATGTCATGTCTGTTCTCTAACTAAAAAAAAAAAAAAAATCCTTCATTAATAGAAAGTGTCAAAATCTTTCAAGATATAACTCCCCTCGTGTCTTCTGGCAACTAACGAAAATCATCTCCAGTAACTTGGCTTCTTCTTTTCTACCTTTATTTCAACTAGATGGCACCACTGCTATTACATCTATCTCTAAAGCTGAGCTCTTTGCTTAAACCTTTGCTAAAATCCTCTCCTTCATCCTGTGACTGCTTCATGCTACCTATTAAAATTCCTCCCATTGATGTTTTCCATGCCCTCGCTGTCCTAAACAGTTGGAAAGCTTATGGACATGATGGGATCCCTCCTATTGTTCTCCGATTCTGAGCATCCATGGTTGCACCTTGCCTAGTCAAACTCTTTTAACTCTCTCTGTCAACATCTACCATTTCTTTTTGGTGGAGGTTTGCCTATATTCAGCCTGTTCCTTAAAAAAGGGTGATTGTTCTTATCCTTCATACTGATCGCCAATATGGGTTCCGTCAAGGTCACTCTACTAGTGATCTTCTGCCTTTCCTTACTGAGTCTTGGTCATCCTCTTTTAAAGATTTTGGTGAAACTTTTGCTGTTACCTTGGACATATCAAAAGGTTTTGATAGAGTCTGGCACAAAGCATTGATTTCCTTCCTTCTGTAACTTCATCTCAAATTTCCTTTCTGGGCATGCTATTGCTGATATAATAGACGGTCACTGTTTTTCTCCTAAATCTATTAACTGTGGTGTTCCTCAAGGTTCTGTTCTGTCACCCACTCTTTTCCTATTATTCATCAATGATCTTCTAAACCAAACTTTTTGTCCTATCCACTCCTACGCTGATTACACAACTGCCTTTTTCGTAGACGTCCAACCATTCAGGAAGTAAACAGTTCATGCAAGGTAGCCACCGAATGCCTGACTTCTGATCTCTTTTAAACTTCTGATTGGGGCATAGCAAACTTAGTATTGTTCAACCCCTAAAAAACTCAATTCATCCATCTATC
>NC_087175.1:11628392-11685892 GCF_035594125.1 Scylla paramamosain
GAACCTTTCTATCAGTAATACAAGACTATACTGTTTTCATTCTCGGAAGAACGTTTAGGCGTTGGCCGAGATCCGTTGGCTACTCTGCCACATCACACAATTTTTCTTTAATATATCAGTTCTTTTACTTTTTATTGAAATTCAAGTACTAAGTATGGATTATTTAGCTTTTCAAACTATGCAGTGCTACGAATGGTTCGGGTTTTAAGATAATATCCTGGGTTTTACAGAAATATCACATTTGACAGCACAGCTCTGCGACGTTGTCACGTAGGTCAAGAGCAGCTGGGGTGCTTATCACTCGGGTCAGGTGATTCAGATCAGAGAGAGTGGGTCATCGTTTGAGGATCATTCCCTCATAGGCCGTCACCCAAGCGCTCGCGTATTCTCCACAGCCGGGAGAAAACACTTATTTATAACGTGAATAAGTATTCCTTAGAGAAGGCCAATACAGTTCCTATCATTGCACCCTCAAGAGCAATAGCTCGGAAAGCCAAAGCCACCAATGTGAATGAGATGACGGTGCGACGAATCTGCTCTGCCCGCAATCGAGATGATGCAACACAATTGCCACCAGAACAGCCTGTATTTTCGTCACCAAACAAGAAGCACAAAGCACCTGTAACAAATTTGGATGATTTTGACAGGCTGAAACGAATCGTCTTGGGACTTTATGAAAGGAAGGAAATCCCTGCACTCCACAAAATAAAGGAGGAACTCAAAGAAAATATTTCCTTCTATGGCTGCGTCGCGTCGCTTCGCAAGATTTTACTGCAGATGGGATTCTAGTATGCCAAGGTCGATAGGAGAACATTTTTTTCATGAAAAGGAGCGATGTGGTAGCAACCCGGGTCAGCTTTTTAAGAGAAATGCGTAAGCTCAAGCAGTCTTTCCACAACATTGTGTACCTTGATGAAACCTAGGTGAACCAGAATTATACAGCTGGAAAAAGCTGGATCGACGCAATATCCCCACAAGCGACTGAAGTACAGCCACCTACTGGAAAAAGAAGTCGTCTTATATTTCTGCATGCAGGAACCAGAAAGGGCTTCGTCAGCAATGTGAAATTAATTTTCCGAGCAAAAAACGATGGGGA
Source organism: Scylla paramamosain (assembly GCF_035594125.1). Taxonomy (NCBI): domain Eukaryota; kingdom Metazoa; phylum Arthropoda; class Malacostraca; order Decapoda; family Portunidae; genus Scylla; species Scylla paramamosain. Next base: position 11,629,489 of record NC_087175.1, read on the forward strand.
TTATCATCTCCAGATGAATGCCACTGTTTTCAATATATGGTTCAGAAAACAGTTATTACCAAACATCGCACCACACTCGATCATCGTAATGGACAATGCCCCCCACCATCAAGCGCTCCTGGAGAAAATGCCAAACACATCATGGAGGAAAGCTGACATTATGGACTAGGGTAATCAAGAAAGGAGTTCAACCCAGTCTTGACCTATTCAAGGCGGAGCTGTATGAGCTTGCCAGGAAAATGATCAGTGGCAAGAAATATGTAATAGACACGATTTTTTTTTTTTATGTAGAAGGGACAGCGGCCAAGGGCAACAAAAAATCTAATTAAAAAGAAATCCCTCTGAGATACCGGATACTGAATAGGGTCCGAAGCGATAATAAAAAAAACTGAAGGATAAACGTCTTGAAACCTCCCTCTTGAAGGAATTCAAGTCATAGGAAGGTGGAAATACGGAAGCAGGCAGGAAGTTCCACAGTTTACCAGAGAAAGGGATGAATGATACTGGTTAACTCTTGCATTAGAGAGGTAAACAGAATAGGGATAAAAGAAAGAAGAAAAGCTTGTGCAGCGAGGCCGCAGGAAGAGGGGAGACATGCATTTAGCAAGTTCAGAAAAGCAGTTAGCATGAAAATAGTGATAGAAGATAGTAAGAGATGCAACACAGCGGCGATGAGAAAGAGGCTGAAGACAGTCAGTTTGAGGAGAGGAGCTGATGAGGCGAAAAACTTTGGATTCCATCCGGTCTAGAAGAGCGGTATGAGTGGAACCCTCCCAGACATGTCCATACATGGACGGATGAGGCCCTTGTACACAGTTAGCAGCTGAAGGGGGGGGTGTGATAACTGGCGGAGACGTCTCGGAACACCGAACTTCATAGAAGCTGTTTTAGCTAGAGATGAGATGTGAAGTTTAGATCATAAGTATAGAAGAGGGGGTCAGTTGAGTGTCATTGAAGAAGAGGGGATAGTCGTCTAGAAGGTTGTGTCGAGTTGAAAGGCGGAGGAATTGAGTTTTTGAGGCATTGAACAGCGACCGTTTACCGCAGCAGCAATAGAAACGTCAGAAAGAAAACTTGAGATGAAGTTACAGACAGAAGGATAGAAGCCGTAGAAGGGTAGTTAGGAAATTAGTGCTTTGTGCCAGACTCTATCAAAAGTTTTTGATATGTCTAAGGTAACGGCAAAAGTTTCATCAAAATCTCTAAAAGAGGATGACCAAGACTCAATAAGGAAAGCCAGAAGATCACCAGTAGAGCAGCCTTGACAGAACCCATACCGGCGATCAGATAGAAGGTTGTGATAGATATTTAAGTGATTACATAGTAATTACACACACACTAGTTTCACACTCATCCATCACTCAAAATTCAAAATTATCATGGCAACTCCTACACCAGCCTCGGAGTCCCAATCTGGGGAGGAGACCACAAATGTCTCCAGGTTGGACTGCTCTTCTGGTATCGAAGTGTCTTGACACCCCCCCCAATCTTTTTCTTCATTAACGCGGTCTTAGATCTAATTTTCAATCTGTAGAACACCACCTTTCCTCTACTAAAGCTCACCTTAATTTCCTCACTAAAACACAGGTGTCTAAGGCAACTGACATTAGCCCCTTTTTTGTTCCCTCCTATTTTCTCTATCCTCATGTTCATCCAAAACTGGATGTTGCGTCTATGTGCGCAACGACTTAACCTGCTCTCGTGCCCACTCTTTTGAATCTTCCGAGTTTTCCGCCATCTGGCTAGAAAAACAGAGTTACTCTCAAACTAAATTTATCTGTGATGTATACCTCTCACCTAACTCCTCTGACTATAAGAAATTCTTTGAGTACTTATCTTCCAAAGTCCATTTTTGCGGAGATCTCCACTCTTGGAGATTTCGATGTTCACCACCAGCTTTGGCATTCCTCTCCCTTCACTAACCATCCTGGTGAACTAGCCTTTAACTTTGCTATCCTCTATGACTAGAGTAAGTGGTGCAACAGCATACTCGTATTCCTTACAGTCCAACATTCTTGACCTTTTCCTAATCTCTAATTCTTATGATTATGCTGTTACCATATCTCCGTCGGGCTCCTACGATCACATTCCCCTATCTGTATTTTCTCCTATCCCTCCTCAGGATCCTCTAAAGCGGAGGTGCCTCTCGCGTTTTGCCTCTGCTAATGAGGGGGAACCTGAGTCGGTATTATACTGATTTTCCTTGGAATGATCACTGCTTTCGTGTCAGGGAACTGTCTCTGTGTTCTGAGCACATAACAGAGGTGAAAATGTCTGGCATGGAGGCGCAGATTATGATAGGATGTCCATGTATATATTATAAGCTTATTTTCTTTTTATTATAATTATTATCTTTATCATTATTACTAAATGTATTCTTATTTAACATTTATTTACTCATTTGTTCAGGACGCTTATCGTCCTTCTTTTGTCCTACAGGATTGCTGTGCGTCCTCCCGCGCACTCATTGTGGTAAGCAGTAAGCAGGCAGTCAGCGGCCGGCCTCCGGGCCATGAAGTTGAACGTTGTACCTGGCAGTGTTTTCGATATAGAGGACCCTTTTCAAAGTGTTTTGCTGTTATCCCTGGATCTTGGACATTGCTATATGTGCTAGCACACCACCTTAGTACATATTTGATGCCAGCGGTGCTCCCTCAGTGCCTCCTGTAACTATTTTGGTGATTTTCCGTGGCTGTCCTACTCTGAGTAGACTCCCTTTGTTTACAGTACCCCAAGCTCCACACCACGTGGTCCCACCTCGTGCTTTTGCCACGTCTGTTCTTACTTTGGCCGTGCCTTCCTAGTGAGCCACCTGCTACCAAGCTGCCTTGTGGTGTCTTCCGCCTGTGCTGTGTGTTCTTGGGATTTCTGAGCTGCCGTCCTAGGCACACCACCACGTGCTCTGTCGTCTCTTGACGCATGCATCACTGCCCTGCACCGCCACCTCGATCCACTTCGGTTTTCCTGTGCCCACACTTCCGCTGTTTTTGCTGAGTGCCTTATGGGCTTTGCGGCCTGTTCTACGATTTGGATCTTCCTACACGCTTCGAGGAGTCTGCTTTTGTCTCCGGCTCTTTCCCTGCCTGCTAGGGCTGGGCGGGAGACGATTATTGGATTCGAATCTGTAGAATCCTGAGAGGTAATACGAATCCGATTACTGCGTCAGGATTCTAGAATCTGGTATAAAATCCTGTCCTCAGACGAGGTCTCTTAATTCATGAGTAAAAATAGTTATGGAGAACAACGTAAGAGTAGACTGATTTGTACATTAATATAGTCTGTATGATGTTATTAATCATGCTTTTAGAGCATATAAACAATGAGGTCTGAGGGGCTAGTTATGAAATTTACTTGTGTACGCTAGCGACATGTGGAAGCTTAGTGTTGTCAGTCACCATCTTTTTCGTTAGAGCTGATTCGTCAATTTCATGTGACGTCATACCATGCCATACATACATATATATATATATATATATATATATATATATATATATATATATATATATATATATATATATATATATATATATAGACGTGACGTAGACGGAGCTCTCAGTCGAAGCTGAGGACTGATGAGGGGGGGGGGGGACCCATGGTAGTCGCTCCCATTGGTATATGCATACCTAATATGATTAATTATGTATAGTTACTTATAACACTGTTTTACAGCAACTTTTTACCTGCATAATAATAGCCAAAATTTATTTCAGTAACTATCCAGCTTTTACGTAGGTCTTTCCAGAGCCGTGCATCTCGAATTGAGTACTCTACTTTCGTTTTAAGGGACTTTCTGTTAATACCCTAAATTTAATAAAAACAGTGGTTCTGCATGATGGCAGCCAAGCGTGGCAGAAATGCGCCCATTTGGGATTATATGGAGTTATCAACTCCAGAACAAGCAATAAGTTTTTTGTGTAAAGACACCTTTAAGTTCATTGGAAGCACAACTTCCAACCTGATCAAGCATCTTCGTATAAAACATCCGATTGAGTACGCAGAGCATAAGGAAGAAAATGATCGTGCTGTGGCTGCTAAGTCACTAAAACCATCCACATCCAAAGTGCAGCCTACACTCATGGAAACAATATCCAGAACATAAATGTACAAAAAGGACTGTAATTGTAAGGAAATATTAAGGAAATTAATGTAATGAAATCCAATGTAATATTAAGGAGATTATTGACTGTGATAAGGAGAGAAGTATTTTGATTTATGGAAATAGGCTGTGATGTCTGTGAACAATATGATTTTCTTATTTTTATTTTTTTTTCTCATTTCCAAACTTTAGTACGGGAGGACTCTTTTGTTACTACTTTCTTACTGTTATTCTTAGAATAGCAAAAACAATTATGATGCCAAAAATAATGTTAATGTAACAAGACAACATTTGGAAATAATGTAGCCTATTTGTCAATAAATGGAAAATCTATCATAAATGTGTATGAATAACTATAACATCCTTGTATCACTTAGGGTAAATTAATGAAAGTAATAGAAAATTGAATGGTTACTTATAGTGTGCACCCTTCACCACCCTTCACCTTGCTGCAGTGTGTCTCACTCGACTATAACTGGATATGTATTTTCATGATTGCATATTTATATCATGGAAATCCTCATATAATATTATATATATATATATATATATATATATATATATATATATATATATATATATATATATATATATATATATATATATATATATATATATATATATATATATATATATATATCCTTGGTGAGCATCATGGGAAACACGGTCTGCATCTCGGCAAATTCTAGCCAAAGGGCGAGAGTCGTCATGTTTGTGACAGGTGGAGTGGAATCCTGCATTCTTTCCATGCTTGGATTCCCTTGCAAACACTAACTAATCTCGCGCCTGGCAGACAATAGGAAGAATCTCGAGCGCCCGGGGTTTGTTAAGAACTTAAGAGTACATAGGATTCGTGGAGGATTCAAATCCCACGAATCTAACAGGGCAAGTAATCGGATTCGCGATTACCCGTTTTATAGAATCCTGCCCAGCCCTACTGCCTGCCTCCCCGCCCCAGCGCTTTGTCCTGGTCCTGCCTGCTGTGAACGTCCAACGGGGTCTTCCTGCCTGCCGCCCTGTCTACAGCTAGCTCTACAGCTCTTATCTAAGTATCTGGCGTTTATTTGCTTTGGTGTAGTTCTCATATTTTTTTCTGGTTAATACTACTTTTTTTTTTTATTTCCCTTATTTGTTTCTCTTTTGTCGTTCATTTTCACCAGCAACTTTTCTGGCTTTTGTCGCTTCCTTTCATTGGTCTTTGGCTTTTGTTTGCTCATTCCTGCTCTCTGACTGGCCGTAGCACTTTACTCCGGTTCAACGGAGGAGGCAGTAGGGACCTGCCGAAACGATAATTACTACCAGTGAACTCTAAAGCACTGGATCAGGGGATGCTGTGAACTTATCATTAAAGCCAGCTGTGGCCTCACTGAACGTTTCCTTTTGTGTCTCACAACACAAGGGAGCAGTCACAGCCTGACCTCTAAAGACAACTCTCTTCCTCCACACATAACTACAAGCACCTAATAACACACATACCCTTCACTCAAAATTTAAAAATTATCATGGCGACTCCTACACCAGCCTCGGAATCTCCATCTGGGGAGGGGACCACAAATATCCCCAGGTCGGACTGCCCTCCTGACAACGACTTTAAGTTGAATGTCTTGACATCCCCCTCAACTTTTTTTTTCATAACTTCTGCAACATTCGCGGTCTAAGATCTAATTTTCAATCTGTAGAACACCACCTCGCCTCTTCTAAACCTCATCTTTTCCTCACTGAAACTCAGGTGTCTAAGGCAACTGACAATAGCCCTTTTCTGTTCCCTCCTACTTTATCCTCATTTTCAGTCCAAAGCTGGATGTTGCGTCTATGTGTGCAACGACTTAACCTGCTCTTATGCCCACGCTCTTGAATCTTCGGAATTTTCCAATCTGGCTACGACTACAGAGTCACTCTCAAACTAAATCTATCTGTGCTGTATACCTTTCACCTAACTCCTCTGACTATAAGAAATTCTTTGACTACTTAACTTCCAAAGTGGAGCACTTTCTGACTCTCTTGCCTTTTGCAGAGATCTCCATTCTTGGAGACTTCAGTGTTTACCACCAGCTTGGTGAACTAGCCTTCAACTTTGCTATCCAACACAATTTAAAGCAATTGGCGCAACACATTACTCATATTCCTGACCATTTTGCAGATACACCCAACATTCTTGATCTTTTCCTGACCTCTAATCCTTCTGCTTATAATGTCACCCTCTCTTCTCCGTTGGGCTCCTCCGATCACAATCTCATATCTGTATCTTGTCCTATCGCTCCAATCCCTCCTCAGGACCAACCCCCCCTAAGCGAAGGTGCTTCTGGCGTTTACCTCTGCTAGTTGGGGGGACCTGAGGAGGCATTTTGTTGATTTTCCTTGGAGTGACTACTGTTTCCGTGTCAGAGACCCGTCTTTGTGTGCTGAGCGCATAAGAGGTGATAGTGTCTGGCATGGAGGCGTACATTCCTCACGAATTTTCTCGACCTAAACCTTCCAAACCTTGGTTAAATACAGCTTGTTCTCGTGCTGTACATGATAGAGAGGTGGCCCACAAAAGGTACTTAAGTCTTCCATCACTAGAATCTCATGCACTTTACATTTCTGCCTGGGACCATGCCAAGTCTGTTCTCCAACTATTAAAAAAGTCCTTTATTAACAGAAAGTGTCAAAATCTTTCAAGATCTAACTCCCTTCGTGAAATGCGGCATCTAGCCAAAAATATCTCCAATAACATTGCTTCTTCTTTCCCTCCTTCATTTCAACCAGATAGCACCAGTGCTATCACATCTATCTCCAAAACTGAACTCTTCTCTGAAACCTTTGCTAAAAACTCTACCTTAGACGACTCAGGGCTTGTTCCTTCCTCTCCTCCACCATCTGAGTAATTCATGCTACCTTTTAAAATTCCTCGCAACGATGTTATCCATGCCTAAACCCTTGGAAGGCTTATGGACCTGATGGCGTCCCTCCTATTGTTCTCCGAAACTGTGCCTCCGTGCTTGCACCTTGCCCAAACTCTTTTAGCTTTGTCTGTCAACATTCCTACCTTGCCTATATTCAGCCTGTTCCTAAAAAGGGTGTCCGTTCAAATCCCTCAAAATACCGTCCTATTGCTTTAATTTCCTGCCTATCTAAAGTTTTTTAATCTATCCTCAACAGGAAGATTCTTAACATCTATCACTTCACAGCCTTCTATATGATCGCCAGTATTGGTTTCGTCAAGGCCGCTCTACTGGTGATCTTCTGGCTTTCCTTACCGAGTCTTGGTTATCCTCTTTTAGAGATTTTGGTGAAACTTTTGCTGTTTCCTTAGACATATCAAAAGCTTTTGATAGAGTCTGACACAAAGCTTTGATTTCCAAACTACCTTCCTACGGCTTCTATCCTTCTCTCTGTAACTTCATCTGAAGTTTCCTTTATTACCGTTCTATTGCTACTGTTGTAGACGGTCACTGTTGTCCTAAATCTATTAACAGTGTTGTTCCTCAGGGTTCTGTCCTGTCCCCCACTCTCTTATTATTCATCAATGATCTTCTAAACCAAACTTCTTGTCCAATCCACTGCTATGCTAATGATACCACTCTGCACTTTTCTACGTCTTTTTCATAGACGTCCAACCCTTTAATAAGTAAACATTTCACGCAGGGAACCACAGAATGCCTGACTTCTGATCTTTCTAAAATTTCTGATTGGGGCGGAGCAAACTTGGTATTGTTCAATGCCTCAAAAACTTAATTCCTCCATCTATCAACGTGACACAACCTTCCAGGCAAGTATCCCCTCTTCTACAGTGACACTCAACTGTTCCCTCTTCTACCTTGGACATCCTCGGTCTGTCCTTTACTTATAATCTGAACTGGAAACTTCACATCTCATTTCTAGCTAAAAGAGCTTCTATGAAGTTAGGTGTTCTGAGACGTCTCCGCCAGTTTTTCTCACTCCCCCATCCGCTAACTCTGTACAGGGCCCTTATCCGTCCATGTATGGAGTATGCTTCACATGTCGGGAGGGGTGGTTCTACTCATACTGCTCTTGTAGACAAGGTGGAATCAAAAGCTTTTCGTCTCATCAACTCCTCTCCTCTACCTGACTGTCTTCAGCCTTTCTCTCATCCCTGCAATGTTGCATCTCTAGCTGTCTTCTACCGCTATTTTCATGGTAACTGCTCTTCTGATCTTGCTAACTGTATGCCTCCCCTCCTCCAGCGTCTTTGCTGCACAAGACTCTTCTTTCTCTCACCCCTATTCTGTCCACCTCTCTAATGCAAGAGTTAACCAAAATTAACCTTTTATCAAGGCTACCTTGATCGAGTCATACTTTGTCCGACCGCCGTTTACCCGCGCTTGGTAACAAGCAACAGATAGCACGCGGCCAAGATAAACCCTTTGGGGGGACGACATGGTAGTGGGTTCTGCCAACACTACTCACACCTACCTCCCTACGGACGGCACAAGTGATGCGAAACCTACCTGCCGAAGTCGTCCCCGACATTATTCCAGCTGAAGACGCCACCCTCAGACCAAGCGGTTGGCTACCTGAATTACTAGGGCTGCCGCAGCATGAAACACCATTCGCAGACGTACGCCTTCTGCTAGAGCGCCTCTTGTCCTAGAGACGAACGCAGAGGCTCTATGCCCGCCCCTCGGACCAGGGGGGTACTGGTACCGCATCCGCACCGTGTACCCCTTCATCAAAGCCATGAATCCACTGGTCTTCAGGCAGGAAGAGCGCTACCTTCCCTCCAGCGGGCCGTCATCCCGGAAGCGCCAGTGACTACCGATGCCGAGGGTAAGTGGGTTTGGCCCAACGACGCGGCAAATCACCTCGACAGCCCCCACCCCAACAGGGTAGAGAACCCGAAGGAGCAGGAAGACTCCGGATCAGTGAAGCTGTCAAGGGCTCCGAAGCCTGGCGGAACCCCATTGCTCTATGAACGTTTGATAAGGAAGGATGGAATCTTGTCCAACTCCCCGCCTCACATTCATCTCGTGGGGAAGCACTTTAGCCGTAGGCCCAATCCTGCCTAGGCAGGCTTGTTCCTACGGTACCAGCGGGCGTAACTAAGTCTCAAAGAGGGTTTCCACGTCACTCGGGGAGTCACGGCATGACACGAACCCTGCAGGAGTCATAGTTACTCCCGCCCGTTAATCATTCATCTCTTTTTCTGGTAAACTGTGGAACTCCCTGCTTGCTTCTGTATTTCCACCTTCCTATGACTTGAATACCTTCGAGAAGGAGGTTTCAAGACACTTATTCTTCAATTTTTGACTACCGCTTTGGACCCTTTTCTGGGACTGGTATCTCAGTAGGCTTTTTTTTTTTCTTTTTTTTTGTTGCCCTTGGCCAGTGTCCCTCCTATATAATAATAAAAAACAAAAAAGGCTGCTCCAAATAGTGCTGTCATTTTGTGCATCCTTTTAAATTTTCTTTTTCTTAGGCATTTGTGTTTGTTGCTTTTTCCATTGCGCTGTATCTTTCTATTGTCTGTTACACAATTAACCACGTTTATACACGCATCTTTAAGCACATACACCTACATTTACGGTCTCTTTGCCTGTGTTTAGTATTTTTTTATACACACATTTTCTTGCCTTTTTTTCGATTTTTCCCATATATATATATATATATATATATATATATATATATATATATATATATATATATATATATATATATATATATGTTTTCTTTTTTTTTTCATTTTTATTTACTTTAGACCGTTTTGCCTATCTGATCTGTGTGCTGTCTGTGTTCTGGTGTTCCCTGAGACTGTGCCTTTGTCAACCCCTGGTCCCTACGGTTTCCCTGTGGCACTCTTTACTTTACACCTGCCACAACCTGTGTCTCTCCTTGCTAAAGCTGTTGCAACATTCCTGTTTTTGCAAGCTCCATCTACACACTACTCCTGCTGCACCCCCCAATCCTACACCTTATTCAGTTTGGGTTGTGTCATGAGTTTTGCTTATTTATTGAGGCCGAGTTAGCGTAACTCATTTTTTTGTGTTCACTCCTGATACTTTTTTATTGTACCATTTTATCTTTTGTACTTGTATCCTTTTTTTGTGTGTGTGTGTACCTTTGCAAATATTTATTATAAGTTCACTTTGCACAGCAAACCAGTATTTGCTCAATTTTTATTTTCCCAGCAGTTGCTTAGATTTTCTTGTCACTTGCTTACATTTCACTATTGGGCACATTATTGCTCTGCTTATCACATTATTGCTATGTACATATATTTCATTACTGACAAATTGTTCCATTTATATTTAGAGTTTTTGTGTCTACTTTTTGTGTACATTTCTTTTGTGTGTGGGTGTGTATATATATATATATATATATATATATATATATATATATATATATATATATATATATATATATATATATATATATATATATATATATATATACTTTTTGTGTACATTTCTTGTGTATTTTTTTGGTATATATATATATATATATATATATATATATATATATATATATATATATATATATATATATATATATATATATATATATTTGGGGTAAGGTAGTGAAGGCTTTTAAAAAATGACAATTCTACAATGTCTAATAATCCTAGCATTGCTTCTACTGTACCTACTGCTACTGCTCTGTTACTGCTTCTATGGCTCTTCCTTATTCCTTCACTATTAAACTCCTGTACCAGGACCCTTTCTTTGGGGTTTTTGTTATGCTGAGTCGCTTACAACGCAACTTGTAAATGTATGTCACATGGTTGATCAAGTTCATGCTACCGAGTATGCACATGATGTCATTGAATCTTTGAAGTCTGGAAACTGGATAGAAAATGGTCAGATAAGTCTAGATAAGCTACAAGTCTTCTTAGAATTCACAAAGTATGTTGCTTCCACTACTGATATTAAATCCACTGACTCCCTTTTTGATTTTGCCATGAAAATCAGTAACAAACTGCAGGAGTTGCCTCATTCTCATTGCCTGTCACCTGTTGTTACTGACCCATCTGCACCTCCACCTCAGACAGCTCCTGTTGAGCGTGTTTTCTCTCAAGTGTTGTCTTCATTCCGGTGTCCAGTTTTCTCATGCACTTATTTTCGCAAAGATCGTCACACTTACTCATACTGCTTCTTTCTTAAAAAGATCTCAAGTCTGTTCGCTTATCGCCTCCACCCGAGCGTGACGAAACTTCTAGGAATGTGTATTCTAAGCAGTTTTCGGGCCACTGTCGTCCTAAACCTTCATCACCTGGTCGTTCCAATCATTTTCATTCCTCTGATCAGACAAGTTATACACGCTCGCCATCTCCAGCCCCAAGACCTCGCATGCCTCTTGAGTGTTCCGTCTGCTTCCACTCCTCTTGCTAAGACACGGTATATGCACTCGTCCTCTCCAGCCCCGAGACCTTAAATGCCTCTTGAGCATCTGTCTAAGTTCTGCCTTTTTTCATGGACATAGTAACCACATGACAGCAATGTTTCGAAATTCTAGAATGCCAGCAGCAGCAAGTTGTGACAGCCTCTCCATCAAATTTTCAGAGCCATCAAACTCAGAGCTAGAAAGATTAGTACCTGGTCTACCGTCTTGTCCAGAACACTCTCTCGCTGTCTTTGTCATTGCTGCCTTTCAAGGTATGCAGTTTTACCAACGCTTTTCTTATGATTCTTTCCTTGGGAGTTGACACTGGTTCTTCTTGTAATCTCTTGAGTGTCCTGGCTTATTCCAAATTTAAGGACTTGACCTTCCTTTACAGCCTACTGACAATAATCTTTTCAGTGTACAAGATTCTTCCTTACATGTCGTTGTCACAGTTCTCCTTTAGTCTCTTGTCAATAATTAAATACCATTTGAAGCAAAAGTTCTAGTAACTTCTGATTTTATCATCAACAGCGATGGTCTAATAGGACTTAACTCGCTTGTGACTCATGGTATTGTAACGAAACCCTCCTTTGTCCTCGGTCTCGTTGATCCCTGGCCCTCGGTACCCTGGCCAGCCCAACCTTTGTCCTCGGTCTCGTTGCTCTCTGGCCCTCGGTACCCTGGCCAGCCCTGTTCGTCGTGTGTGCACGGTCGTGACGGCCCTGTCTCCAGTGGCAAAGTGACCAGTAACTCACCTCTTTCTCTGCATGAATCACCTCGCCATCTGGCCTCGCTCCCGGTGTCCTCGCCCTCGCCTACCTGCCACCCTTTATTCCTTGACAGGTCGGTTAAATAAACACTATCTTTTCAATTTCCGTGTATTGTCCATTATCTGTGTACAGACACCTACTGCGAGTTTGCACCCCCTTCCTGGATCACTTGCCGACCCTCGAAAGAGTTCTTGAAGGAGCACGAACCGCTTACAGAACTTTCGGGCGACTCAAATCGGAGCGCAGGTCCACACGCTGCTGCTGCGGTGTGTCTCACTGCCCACCGGCGCCGGCTTTTGTCTGCCTGCCTGCCGCGTCCCCTCGCTGCCCCTCATGCAGCTTCCAATCAAGATCCAGCTCTCGACCACGTGACTTCTGTGGCCAATCAGCGGCTGGGGAGCCCATCACGCGATCAGAGATGGCGGGAAACTTGCTCCCACCTGTTGAAACAGCAGGAAGGAGGCGATAATGGCTGCCATCGCTACAGTACTGATGTTTTTCCTTAACATGCTATTTCATATTAGGGCATTGTTGACCTTTTCCTAACCTTTAATCCTTCTGCTTATGCTGTTACCCTATCATCTCCATTGGGCTGCTCCGATCACAATCTCATATCTGTACCTTGTCCTATCGCTCTAGTCCCTCATCAGGATCCTACTAAGCGGAGGTGCCTATGGCGTTTTGCCTCTGCTAGTTAGGAGGACCTGAGGAGGTATTTTGCTGATTTTTTCTTGGAATGACTATTGCTCTCATGTCAGAGACCCGTCTCTGTGTGCCAAGCACATAACAGAGGTGATAGTGTCTGGCATGAAGGCGTACATTCCTCACTCTTTTTCTCTACCTAAACCGTCCAAACCATTGTATAACACAACCTGTTCTATGCTATACATGATAGAGAGGTGGCCCACAAAAGGTACTTAAGCCTTTCATCACCAGAATCTCATGCACTTTATATTTGTGCCCGGAATCATGCTAAGTCCGTTCTCAAGCTAGACAAAAAAAATTCCTTTATTAATAGAAAGTGTCAAAATCTTTCAAGATCTAACTCCTCTGATGACTTCTGGTATCTAGCCAAAAACATCTCCAATAACTTGACTTCTTTTTCTCTTTTATTTCAACAAGATGACACCACTGCTATCACATCTATCTCTAAAGCTGAACTCTTTGCTCAAACCTTTGCTAAAAACTCTATCTTGGATGATTCAGGGCTTGTTCCTTCCTCTCATCCATCCTCTGACTACTTCATGATACCTATTAAATTCTTCGCAATGATGTTTTCCATGCCCTCGTTGGTCTAAACCCTCAGAAGGCTTATGTTTCTGATGGGGTCCCTCTTATTGTTCTTCGAAACTCTTCCTCCATGCTTCCACTTTGCCTAGTCAGACTCTTTCAACTCTGTCTGTCAACATATACCTTACCTTGTTGGAAGTTTGCCTACATTCAGCCTGTTCATAAAAAAAGAGTTACCATTCTAATTCCTGAAACTACCGTCCTATTGCTTTATTTTCCTGCTTATCTAAATTTTTTGAATCTATCCTTAACAGGAAGATTCTTAAACATCTATCACTTCACAACCTTCCAGATTTTCGCTAGTATGGGATCCGTCAAGATTGCTCTACTGGTGATCTGGCTTTCATTACTGAGTCTTGGTCATCCTCTTTTAGAGATTTTGGTGAAACTTTTGCTGTTGACTTAGATATCAAAAACTTTTGGTAGAGTCTGCCCCAAAGCTTTGATTTCCTAACTACTCTCCTACGGCTTCCATCCTTCTCTCTGTAATTTCATCTTAAGTTTCCTATCTGACCGTTCTATTGCTGCTGCGGTAGACGGTCACTGTTCTCCTAAATCTCGCAGTCAATTGACTGTTTATACTTATTACTTCTCCAAGGGTAAAAATCTATCAGGTCGTCTCGACAGATGGTTTGTTATAGTCAATGAATTTAACCTGACAATCGAGTATTTTCCTGATAAAGCAAATGTGGCTGCAGACGCTCTCTCTCTCTCTCTCTCTCTCTCTCTCTCTCTCTCTCTCTCTCTCTCTCTCTCTCTCTCTCTCTCTCTCTCTCTCTCTCTCTCTCTCTCTTTCTCTCTCTCTCGAAATGTTGATGTTGCTTCTGTGTCAGAAATTACTAATTTCTCACGAGAGGAACTTTTAGCTGCAGTGGTATATGCCTTAGAATCAGGAGGTGAGTCTGCTTTACCAAAATTGCATATTCCTTTGTCTCAATTTTTCCTTACTGATGGTATATTATGTCGTGCTGTTTTATTTCATGAGCAAACAGTTACCCAACTTGTTATTCCCACTTCTTTAGTTACATCAATACTTCTGCTCATTCATGACGCTCCCCAGTCCGGTCATCCAGCATGTGAAAAAATATTTAACTAAAGTAAAGTAAAGCTCGTAAGCGTTATTACTGGCCTACGATGAGGTTTTACATCACAAATTATGTAGCTCAATGTATTTTGTGTGGACAAATTAAAGGTACCACTCACACAGCTCCTGCTGGTCCTTTCGATACTGTTGCTATGGACCTTCTGCAATTACCTCGCAGTCACTAAAGATTTTGTTATGTTCTAGTCTGTGTTGGTCATTTTAGTCGCTTTGTTATTCTTGCATTTTTGCCTAACAAATCTCCTTTAGTTGTTGCCCATGCTTTAGTGTCCCACCTCCTTTGTCCATTCACTACACCTTTCTGATAATGGGTCAGAGTCTAAGAATGAGGTGCTTAATACTATTTGCTAGTAGTACAAAATTTCCCAATGCTTTATTACTGCTCGCCACCCACCTTCTAATGGACTTAATGAACAGACTAATAGAAAAATTTTGGAGATCCTGCACTTTATAAGTCATGGGAAGATAGGCTTCCACGTGTAGCTGCTTTCATTATTGGATCTGTGAATTCATCTATGGGAAAGACTACTTACTATAGTGTGTTTGGCGAAGAGAAACATTTCCCTTACGACATACTAGTAGCCCAACGTGTGTCAATGAATTATATTGATGACTATGGGCAGTCTCATATCTGCACGTTTCAGATTCTCCATGCATCTGTGCGAGAAAAACTACAGGCTTTACGCGCGGAGATGATCAGTCGGCAGCACAGTAAAGCCACGCCTGCCGCTTGGTGTTGGTGACACTGTCTTTAAAGCCTCACTTCTGCGTCAGTCTAAATTAGAACCTAAATTTTCAGGCTTTTTTCTCATTACAAAGAGCCTTTCTGGTAATACATTTATTTATTTATTTATTTATTTTATTTTTTTGTTTATTTATTTAATTTTTCCAGATCTTAATATTTCAGAAGTTGTCCATGTTGACAGGTTGAAGAAGGTTCGGGACCCCACTTCCTCTTTTTCTGCTTCACCAATGCCTCAGTCTCCACCTGTCTTTCATTCTTCTGTCCATCCTATCCCTATCGTAGTAGTGCTGTGTAAAAATATTTTTTGGGACCCCATTTCGTATTTGTCATTTCTTTCTCTTTGTTGTTCCAAGGGTTTATCTATTTTGTTCTGCCCTTTGGATGGGTTATTATTTTTCTACCTCATGTTAGGATCAGATTAATTATTGTTTTGTGCTGTCCTGCTGTGATATTTCTTTTTATCCTGCAGGAGGGATGTTTTCTTAACATTTTTGTATTTATATGTTTATACTGTATCGTATTTATATGTCCTTATACTGTATCGTCTCATGTATCTTACAAAGATAAGTCCACTGTACATCCATATCCATATATATTTATTATTATTATTATTATTATTATTTTTGCATTTTGTGATTTTTTTTTGTGTGTGTGTGTTCTACATTCCTCACTTTGTCTTTGTCGTACTTTTGTGTACCTTCCTCAATTACGCACACTTACACATTTATTCATATATATGTACACGTGTCACGTTATCGTTATTCTTATTGTGCTTTGTGGTATTTTCTCTGCTTTTTTTTTTTTTTTTTTTTGCATTTAGCCTACATATTTGTTTTGTCTATTTGTATTACTTTTGTGTGCCTTTCACAGATAAGCACACTCCACGTTCATATATCCATATGACTCATTCTTATTGTGTCTCTTCATATTTTTCTATTTGATGTGCTTGTGCCACTCATATTATTATTATTATTATTATTATTATTATTATTATTATTATTATTATTATTATTATTATTATATATGTTTTGTTCGCTGTGGGTCGCAGCATAGGTGTGGCCAAGCTATGTAATAGGATGTCCATGTAAATATTATAAGTTAATTTTCTTTTCATTATTATTATGCTTATCATTATACTACATATATTCTTATGTATAATTTATTTATTCATTTACGCAGGACGCTTCTCGTCCTTCTTTTATCTTGTGGGATTACTGTATGCCCTTCCGCACGTTCCTTGTGGTCCAAAGGCAGTCAGTGGCCAGCCTCCGGGGCCATCAAATCATACTTTGTAAATGGCAGTGTTTTCAGTATAAAGGAGCCTTTTCAAACAGTGTTTTGCTTTTATCCCTGGATCTTGGATATTATTGTATGTGCTAGCACACCACCCTAGTACAACATTCCTCACTCTTTCTCTCGACCTAATTCTTCCAAACCTTGGTTTTAACATAGCTTGTTCTCGTGCTATACATGATAGGAAGGTACTTGAGCCTTCCATCACCGGAATCTCATGCTTTTTATATTTCTGCAAGGAATCATACCAAGTCTGTTCTCCAACTAGCTAAAAGCCCCTTCATTAATAAGAAGTGTCAAAATCTTTCAAGATCTAACTCCCTTCGTGACTAGTGACACCTAGCCAAAATCATTAACTTTACTTCTTCATCTTTCCCTCTTTTATTTCAACGTGATGATACCACCGCTATCTCACCTATTTCTAAAGCTGAACTCTTCACTCATACCTTTACTAAAAGCTCTACCTTCAATGATTCAGGGCTTGTTTTTTCCTTTCCTCTACCCTCTGACTACTTTAAGGTACTAATTAAGATCCTTCGCAGTGATGTTTTCCATGCCTTCGCTGGCCTAAACCCTCGGAAGGCTTATGGACCTGATGGGATCCTATTGTTCTCCTAAACTGTGCCTTCGTGCTTGCATCTTGCCTAGTCAAACTCTTTCATCTCTGCATATCAACATCTCCCTTTTCCTTTTTGCTGGAAGTTACCCTGTATTCAACTTGTTCCTGAAAAGGATGACCGTGTTCTAATCCATTAAATTACCGTCCTCTTGTTTTAATTTCCTGCCTATCTGAAGTTTTTAATCTATCCTCAACAGGAAGATTCTTAAACATCTATCACTTCACAGCTTTCTATCTGATCACCACTATAGACTCTGTCAAGGCCACTCTACTGGAGATTTTGGTGGAACTTTTGCTATGTCTTATACATATCAAAAGCTTTTGATATGTCCTTTCTTGTCCTATGCACTCCTACGTTGATGATACCACCCTGCACTTTTCCACGTCTTTTCATAGACTTTAAACCCTTCAAGAAGTAATTCACACAGGGAAGCCACAGTATGCCTGACTTCTGATTTCTCTAAAATTTCTGATTGGAACAGATCAAACGTAGTATTTTTCAATGCTTCAAAAACTCAATTCCTCCATCTGTCAACTCGACACAACCTTCCAGACAACTCTCCTCTCTTCTTCAATGACTCAGCTGCCCGTCTCTTCTACAGTGAACATCTTCGGTCTGTCCTTTACTTTTAATCTAAACTGGAAACTTGACATCTCATCTCTAGCTGAAACAACTTCTATGAAGTCAGGCGTTTTGAGTCGCCTCCGCCAATTTTTCTCACTCCCCAGTTGGTAACTCTGTGCAGCAGCCTTATCCGTCCATGTACAGAGTACACTTCACACGTAATGGGGGCGGGGAGGGGGGTGGAGTCCACTCATATTGCACTTTTAGATAAGATAAAATCAAAAGCATTTCGTCTTATCAACTCCTCTCCTCTAACTTACTGTCTTCAGCCTGTCTTTCATTGCTGCAATATTGCATCTTTTTCAATCTTCTATTGATATTTTCATGTTAACTGCTGTTCTGATCTTGTTAACTGCATGCCTTCCCTTCCACAGCGGTCTTGCTGCAAAAAATTTTCTTCTTTCTCTTACTCCTATTCTGTCCACCTCACAACGCTCATCTTATTGTTATTGTTTCTACTAATTGTACTGGACTTTTGCTCCTACTTCTGCCGTTAGGCGTCCACACTCGTCTACTGTCTCCTGACTGTGCTGGGGTTCCTGCTCCTGGTTTGTACCTGCCAGGTAAGCTCACACTCGTCCCTTACCAATTTTCTTGTCTTCTGACCGTGCTGGACTTCCTGCTCGTGGTTTATACCTGCCACATGGGGCCGCATTCGTCGTCCACCACGTTTACCGTATCTTCTGCTGCTGCTATCGCCGCCATCTTTCTTCGTTGTCTGTGGCTTCAGGATACGATTTAGTGTGTTATTAGAGTTTTGCCAGTGCAATGTTATTATTATTTTTTTCAAATTTTTACAGCAAAGAACGCCATTTCCCTTTTGTTTGAGAGCCCCAATACTGTTTCATTCTGGCAAATGATTCGCTGTTCTGGCGTCACGAGTAGTGCAAGCCATGTGATTGGCCTTGTGCTTGCTGTTCTGACGTCATGGCTATGTGAGTTTTGTGATTAGCCAGTGCGTGTTCGGTTTTCTGACGTCACAGCTGTGTGAGCATTGTGATTGCCAAATTTTATTTTTTTTTTTTATGTAGGAGGGACACTGGCCAAGGGCAACAAAAAAAAAATAAATAAATAAAAATGCTCACTGAAATGCCAGTCCCATAAAAGTGTCCAAAACGGGTGCCAAAAATTGAAGAATAAGTGTCTTGAAACCTCCCTCTTGAAGAAATTCAAGTCATAGGAAGGTGGAAATACAGAAGCAGGCAGGGAGTTCAGAGTTTACCAGAGAAAGGGATGAATGATTGAGAATACTGGTTAACTCTTGCGTTATAGAGGTGGACAAAATAGGGATGAGAGAAAGAAGAAAGTCTTGTGCAGCAAGGCCATGGGAGGAGGGGAGGCATGCAGTTAGCAAGATTAGAAGAGCAGTTAGCATGAAAAATAGCGGTAGAAGACAGCTAGAGATGTAACAATGCGGCGGTGAGAGAGAGGCTGAAGACAGTCAATTAGAGGAGAGGAGTTGATGAGACGAAAAGCTTTTGATTCCACCCTGTCTAGAAGAGCAGTATGAGTGGAACCCCCCCCAGACATGTGAAGCATACTCCATACATGGACGGATAAGGCCCTTGTATAGAGTTAGCAGCTGGGGGGAGGGGGGTGAGAAAAAACTGGCGGAGACGTCTCAGAACACCTTACTTCATAGAAGATGTTTTAGCTAGAGATGAGATGTGAAGTTTCCAGTTCAGATTATAAGTAAAGGACAGACCGAGGATGTTCAGTGTAGAAGAGGGGGACAGTTGAGTGTCATTGAAGAAGAGGGGATAGTCGTCTGGAAGATTGTGCCGAGTTGATAGATGGAGGAATTGAGTTTTTGAGGCATTGAACAATACCAAGTTTGCTCTGCCCAATCAGAAATTTTAGAAAGATCAGAAGTCAAGCATTCTGTGGTTTCCCTGCGTGAAATGTTTACTTTCTGAAGGGTTGGACGTCTATGAAAAGACTTGGAAAAGTGCAGGGTGGTATCATCAGCGTAGGAGTGGATAGGACAAGAAGTTTGGTTTAGAAGATCATTAATCAATAATAAAAAGAGAGTGGGTGACAGGACAGAACCCTGAGGAACACCACTGTTAATAGATTTAGGAGAAGAACAATGACCGTCTACCACAGAAGCAATAGAACGGTCAGAAAGGAAACTTGAGATGAAGTTACAGAGAGAATGATAGAAGCCGTAGGAGGGTAGTTTGGAAATCAAAGCTTTGTGCCACACTCTATCAAAAGCTTGTGATATGTCCAAGGCAACAGCAAAAGTTTCACCAGTCTCTAAAAGAGGATGACTCAGTAAGGAAAGCCAGAAGATCACCAGTAGAGCGGTTCACCTTGACGGAACCCATACTGGCGATCAGATAGAAGGTTGTGAAGTGATAGATGTTTAAGAATCTTCCTGTTGAGGATAGATTAAAAAAACTTCAGATAGGCAGGAAATTAAACCAATAGGACGGTAGTTTGAGAGATTAGAACGGTCACCGTTTTTAGGAACAGGCTGAATGTAGGCAAACTTCCAGCAAGAAGGAAAGGTAGATGTTGACAGACAGAGCTGAGTTTAACTAGGCAAGGTGCAAGCACGGAGGCACAGTTTTGGAGAACAATAGGAGGGACCCCATCAGGTCCATAAGCTTTCCGAGGGTTTAGGCCAGCAAGGGTATGGAAAACATCATTGCGAAAAAATTTAATAGGTAGCATAAAGTAATCAGAGGCTGGAGAAGAGGGAGGAACAAGCCCAGAATCGTCCAAGGTAGAGTTTTTAGCAAAGATCTGAGCGAAGAGTTCAGCTTTAGAAATAGATGTGATAGCAGTGGTGCCATCTGCTTGAAATAAAGGAAGGAAAGAAGAAGCAAAGTTATTGGAGATATTTTTGGCTAGATGCCAGAAGTCACGAGGGGAGTTTGATCTTGAAAGGTTTTGACACTTTCTGTTAATGAAGGAGTTTTTGGCTAGTTGGAGAACAGACTTGGCATGGTTCCGGGCAGAAATATAAAGTGCATGAGATTCTGGTGATGGAAGGCTTAAATACCTTTTGTGGGCCACCTCTCTGTCATGTATAGCACGAGAACAAGCTGTGTTAAACCAAGGTTTGGAATGTTTAGGTCGAGAAAAAGAGAGAGGAATGTACGCCTCCATGCCAGACACTATCACCTCTGTTATGCGCTCAGCACACAAAGACGGATCTCTGACACGGAAGCAGTAGTCATTCCAAGGAAAATCAGCAAAATACCTCCTCAGGTCCCCCCCAACTAGCAGAGGCAAATCGCCAGAGGCACCTTCGCTTAGGGGGATCCTGAGGAGGGACTGGAGCGACAGGACAAGATACAGATATGAGATTGTGATCGGAGGAGCCCAACAGAGAAGGAAGGGTGACAGCATTAGACATATTAGACATCATTAGACAGATTAGAGGTCAGAAAAAGGTCAAGAATGTTGGGTGTAACTCCAGGAATACGAGTAGGGTGTTGCACCACTTGCTCTAGGTCATGGAGGATAACAAAGTTGAAGGCTAGTTCACCAGGATTATCAGTGAAGGGAGAGGAAAGCCAAAGCTGGTGGTGAACATTGAAGTCTCCAAGAATGGAGATCTCTGCAAAAGGAAAGAGGGTCAGAATGTGCTCCACTTTGGAAGTTAAGTAGTCTAAGAATTTATTATAGTCAGAGGAGTTAGCTGAGAGGTATACAGCACAGATCAATTCAGTTTGAGAGTGACTCTGTAGTCGTAGCCAGATGGTGGAAAACTCGGAAGATTCAAGAGGGTGGGCACGAGAGCAGGTTAAGTCATTGCGCACATAAACGCAACATCCAGCTTTGGATCGAAAATGAGGATAGAGAAAGTAGGAAGGAACAGAAAAGGGGCCACTGTCAGTTGTCTCAGACACCTGAGTTTCTGTGAGAAAAAAAAGATGAGGTTTAGAAGAGGAGAAGTGGTGTTCTACAGATTGAAAATTAGATCTTAGACCGCGAATGTTGCAGAAGTTAATGAAGAAAAAGTTAAGGGGGTTTCAAGACATTTAGGGTCGTCGACAGAAAGGCCGTCCTATCTGGGGACATTTATGGTCCCCTCCCCAGATGGAGACTCCGAGGCTGGTGTAGGAGTCGCCATGATAATTTTGAAATTTTTGAGTGAAGGGTGTGTGTGTTATTAGATGCTTGTAGTTTTGTGTGGAGGAAGAGAGTTGTGACTGCCCCCTTGTCTTGTGAGACACAAAGGGAAACGTTGTGAGGTCACAGCTGGGTTTAATGATAAGTTCACAGCACCCCTTGAACAGTGCTTTAGACCTTACTGGGCAAGTGTTTACTGCCTCCTTTTGTAAATGGATACGCTATATGTTTTCTACTTCTGTAATTGGCTTAAGCACAGTGTTCTTTCGCACCTCTTTTGCTCGCGTCTTTCTGTTCAGCTTTGCAGTATCTGAATGTTGTGCTATGGTGTCAATATTGTGTTATTTTCTCGTGTCTTACACTACTAAGCACGAATTACACATTTTTACACATTTCACATTTGTATTATCATTATTATTGTGTCTTTTGTTCATATATATATATATATATATATATATATATATATATATATATATATATATATATATATATATATATATATATATATATATATATATAAACACACACACACACACACACACACACACACACACACACATAAATTTATTTATTTCTCCAGGGGATGTGTCCTGCATGTTATTGTGAAGCATGAGGCCATACTTATGTGTGGCCGAACATTGTTCTTATTTCTGATGCCCCCCAGCCACGGACCTAACGCCCTGACCCCGGTGTGGCAGAATGAAATGTCCGGGATGTCCGGATGCAGTGTTCGCTGCCAGATGGGCGTTGCATCACCCACTTGCAGCCCTCTGGCGCCCGACGCATATTTCCGAAGTCTGGAAGATTAGCGGACTCCCATTGTTTACGGTGCCCCAAACTCTATAACATGTGCTCCCTCCTCGTGCTTTTGCCACATCTGTTCCTGCTTTGGCCGAGCCTCCCTAATGAGCCACCTCCTATGGTCTGACCATTCTGAATTGAGCGTTTGGGCGTTGTCATTTTTGGGGATTTCCTGGCCTGCGACGCTTACACCAAGACACACCTCGTGTCAGATGCTTCCTACCTTAAAATTAAATGGTGTTGTAGTATATATACATTGTGATGCTCTAAAGAAAGATGATTTAGTGTAATATATGTTTTTTTTTCTTTTATTAATGATACTTCCATTTTTTTATTTATTTATTTTTTTTGCAAACACCACAATACTTGGCAACGTTTCCTCCAAGCGTTGTCACTTTTCCATGGGTGATCGAGTGAGGTCACACGGTCAGACTGACCGTGTTAATTCATAGGTCACTTCCTCTCACGCCGCCAGCCAGGATAGGAGCTACCTCTCCTGCTCGTTCTCGTCAACTCCACAGCCGAGAAAAGAGCCTATTTACTCTGTAAATATGTATTTTTTTTTTAAAGAAAAGGTTAATAGGGGGCCATTACTTGACCCCTCAAGAGCTGTTGCCTGAACAGCGAAAGCCACCAATGGGAGCGAGGCAACAGTTAGAAGAATTTGTTCATCTGCCAATGAAGCTCACATGACACAGGCCACCAGCACATCCTGTGTTCTCACCAACAAAGAACCGCACTGCAACCAAAATCAACGTTAATAGCTTTGACAAACGTATGGTGAGAAGGAGAGTTTTGGGATTTGATGCAAGGAAGAAGATCCCAACACTATACAAAGTAAAGGAAGAACTGAAGGAAAATATTTCTTTCAAAGGATGCACTGAATCTCTACGGAAGATTCTCAAAGAGATTGGATTCAAATATGGAAAAAAGTCGTAACTAAAAAATAAAAACATAACATCATAGTTTAAGGGAGATATCACATCCAAAAGGAAACTTAAACGAAATTCACACTGGAGAGAGAGAGAGAGAGAGAGAGAGAGAGAGAGAGAGAGAGAGAGAGAGAGAGAGAGAGAGAGAGAGAGAGAGAGAGAGAACAGCTTGGCTGACTAACGGGCAGATTTTTTCTGATAGAAATAAATTTACATTAAATGTAGATTGTACATATATATATATATATATATATATATATATATATATATATATATATATATATATATATATATATATATATATATATATATATATACATATATATACATAGAGAGAGAGAGAGAGAGAGAGAGAGAGAGAGAGAGAGAGAGAGAGAGAGAGAGAGAGAGAGAGATGGTGTGTGTGGGGAGCGAGGTTATCAGTGACATAGGCTCTAATCTGATAATTGGCCCAGTATAAGTTTGGCACCACCGCAGGTCGGTGAATCCCCATAAACGACAACGCCCAAACGCTCAATTCAAAATGGTGTCTTCTGTGCCTGTGATGTGTGTTCTTGGGATTTCTGAGCTGCCGTCCCTGCTGCTAGGCCCAGGCATGACACTACGTGCGTTATCGTCTCTTGACGCACGCATCACCACCCTGCGCTGCTTCATAGGTCGGCTTCGATTTTCCTGTGCCCAGACTGTCGCTGAGTGGCTTATGGGCTTTGCGGCCTGTTCTACGATAGCGCCTGCGCTTTGTCCTGGTCCTGCCTGCTATGAACATCCACCGGTATCCTCTTATCTAAGTATCTGGTATTTATTTTCCTTATAAGGGAGGTTTACACGGTCAAACTGTTCGTCAAACGCGGTTCGACAGACACGTGTTTGAAGTGATGTTTGAGCGTGTGAATGGGGTATTTGATTGTCGAACACGTTGGTTAAATGGTTTGAAGAAAGTCTGTTCATGCCTGACTTTTGTGGACGTGCTTCATTGTCCACCAACCGTTTGAATGTGAGAACGCGCGTCGAACATCAAACCTCAGTCGCGCTTCAAACCAAGGAGTGGATGCATCATACCCTAGGACTGAAATATGGAGGACATCAATGGAAAGAGGAATGAGAGGGAGGTATTATTGCAGTTCATACATACCTACAGAGATTATCCAGTCTTATGGAAAGTGAAATCAAAGGAATATTCTAATAAAATAGCAAGAAGCAAGGGGATATCAGCTCTTTTCTTTTTTTTTCTTTCTTAGTGCCACCGCTAAGCCGATGGCAATTAAATCGTCCTGGTCAAGAGACATAAGGGAGGTGGTGGTAACTTTGCATCGCAAACAACGCGAGTCACACTGAACGGAGGACGTGAGGTTTGATGTACAATTAATTGGTTTGACTGTCTGACACCTCTTCGAACCGTTTGACAAATTAAAGGTACCACTGTAATTAATGTATTTCTGATATTTTTGTCTGGTGAATATATATTTTTTTTATCTTTTATTTAATTAATTATTTATTTATTTATTTATTTATTTATCTTTTTTTCATTTCCTGTCTCTGCTCCTCTGTTTTGGCGTTTTAAGGAAAATAAATACCAGATACTTAGATAAGAGGATACCGGTGGATGTTCATAGTAGGCAGGACCAGGACAAAGTGCAGGCGCTATCGTAGAACAGGCTGCAAAGCCCATAAGGCACTCAGCAAATACAGCGACAGTCTGGGCACAGGAAAACCGAAGTCGACCTATGAAGCAGCGCAGGGTGGTGATGCGTGCGTCAAGAGACGATAACGCACATAGTGTCATGCCTGGGGCTAGCAGCAGGGACGGCAGCTCAGAAATCCCAAGAACACAGACACAGAAGACACCATTTTGAATTGAGCGTTTGGGCGTTGTCGTTTACAGGGATTCACCGAACTGCGGTGGTGCCAAACCTTGTACTGGGCCAATTATCGGATTAGAGCCTAAGTGTCACTGATAACCTCGCTCCCCACACACCATCTCTCTCTCTCTCTCTCTCTCTCTCTCTCTCTCTCTCTCTCTCTCTCTCTCTCTCTCTCTCTCTCTCTCTGCATATAAAATCTACATTTCATACAAATTTATTTTTATCAGAGATCTATACATGCTTATGAATCATTAGAATTTGAGAAAAAAATCTACTGCCTGTCAGTCAGTCAAACTATCTCTCTCTCTCTCTCTCTCTCTCTTTGTATATATATATATATATATATATATATATATATATATATATATATATATATATATATATATATATATATATATATATATATATATATATATATATATATATATATACAATCTACATTTAATGTAAATTTATTTCTATCAGAAAAAATCTGCCCGTCAGTCAGCCAAGCTGTTCTCTCTCTCTCTCTCTCTCTCTCTCTCTCTCTCTCTCTCTCTCTCTCTCTCTCTCTCTCTCTCTCTCTCTCTCTCTCCAGTATGAATTTCGTTTAAGTTTTCTTTTTGGATGTGATATCTCCCTTAAACTATGATGTTATATTTTTATTTTTTAGTTACGACTTTTTTTCCATATTTGAATCCAATCTCTTTGAGAATCTTCCGTAGAAATTCAGTGCATCCTTTGAAAGAAATATTTTCCTTCAGTTCTTCCTTTACTTTGTGTAGTGTTGGGATCTTCTTCCTTGCATCAAATCCCAAAACTCTCCTTCTCACCATACGTTTGTCAAAGCTATTAACGTTGGTTTTGGTTGCAGTGCGGTTCTTTGTTGGTGAGAACACAGGATGTGCTGGTGGCCTGTGTCATGTGAGCTTCATTGGCAGATGAACAAATTCTTCTAACTGTTGCCTCGCTCCCATTGGTGGCTTTCGCTGTTCAGGCAACAGCTCTTGAGGGGTCAAGTAATGGCCCCCTATTAACCTTTTCTTAAAAAAAAAATACATATTTACAGAGTAAATAGGCTCTTTTCTCGGCTGTGGAGTTGACGAGAACGAGCAGGAGAGGTAGCTCCTATCCTGGCTGGCGGCGTGAGAGGAAGTGACCTATGAATTAACACGGTCAGTCTGACCATGTGACCTCACTCGGTCACCCATGAAAAAGTGACAACGCTTGGAGGAAACGTTGCCAATTATTGTGGTGTTTGCAAAAAAAAAAATAAATAAATAAATAAAAAATGGAAGTATCATTAATAAAAGAAAAAAAAACATATTACACTAAATCATCTTTCTTTAGAGCATCACAATGTATATATACTACAACACCATTTAATTTTAAGGTAGGAAGCATCTGACACGAGGTGTGTCTTGGTGTAAGCGTCGCAGGCCAGGGAATCCCCGAAAATGACAACGCCCAAACGCTCAATTCAGAATGGTCAGACCATAAGAGGTGGCTCATTAGGGAGGCTCGGCCAAAGCAGGAACAGATGTGGCAAAAGCACGAGGAGGGAACACATGTTATAGAGTTTGGGGCACCGTAAACAATGGGAGTCCGCTAATCTTCCAGACTTCGGAAATATGCGTCGGGCGCCAGAGGGCTGCAAGTGGGTGATGCAACGCCCATCTGGCAGTGAACACTGCATCCGGACATCCCGGACATTTCATTCTGCCACACCGGGGCACAATAAGAATAATGATAACGTGACACGTGTACATATATATAGGAATAAATGTGTAAGTGTGCGTAATTGAGGAAGGTACACAAAAGTACGATAAAGACATAATAGTGAGGAATGTAGAACACACACACAAAAAAAAATCACAAAATGCAAAAATAATAATAATAATAATAATAATAATAATAATAAATATATATGGATATGGATGTACAGTGGACTTATCTTTGTGAGATGCATGAGACGATACAGTATAAGGACATATAAATACGATACTGTATAAACATATAAATACAAAAATGTTAAGAAAACATCCCTCCTGCAGGATAAAAAGAAATATCACTGCAGGACAGCACAAAACAATAATTAATCTGATCCTAACATGAGGTAGAAAAATAATAACCCATCCAAAGGGCAGAACAAAATAGATAAACCCTTGGAACAACAAAGAGAAAGAAATGACAAATACGAAATGGGGTCCCAAAAAATATTTTTACACAGCACTACTACGATAGAGATAGGATGGACAGAAGAATGAAAGACAGGTGGAGACTGAGGCATTGGTGAAGCAGAAAAAGAGGAAGTGAGGTCCCGAGCCTTCTTCAACCTGTCAACATGGACAACTTCTGAAATATTAAGATCTGGAAAAATTAAATAAATAAAAAAATAAAATAAATAAATAAATAAATAAATAAATAAATAAATGTATTACCAGAAAGGCTCTCTGTAATGAGAAAAAAGCCTGAAAATTTAGGTTCTAATTTAGACTGACGCAGAAGTGAGGCTTTAAAGACAGTGTCACCAACACCAAGCGACAGGCGTGGCTTTACTGTGCTGCCGACTGATCATCTCCGCGCGTAAAGCCTGTAGTTTTCTCGCACAGATGCATGGAGAATCTGAAACGTGCAGATATGAGACTGCCCATAGTCATCAATATAATTCATTGGCACACGTTGGGCTACTAGTATGTCGTAAAGGAAATGTTTCTCTTTGCCAAACACACTATAGTAAGGAGTCTTTCCCATAGATGAATTCACAGAACCAATAATGAAAGCAGCTATATGTGGAAGCCTATCTTCCCATGACTTATAAAGTGCAGGATCTCCAAAATTTTTCTATTAGTCTGTTCATTAAGTCCATTAGAAGGTGGGTGGCGAGCAGTAATAAAGCATTGGGAAATTTTGTACTACTAGCAAATAGTATTAAGCACCTCATTCTTAGACTCTGACCCATTATCAGAAAGGTGTAGTGAATGGACAAGGGAGGTGGGATACTAAAGCATGGGCAACAACTAAAGGAGATTTGTTAGGCAAAAATGCAAGAATAACAAAGCGACTAAAATGACCAACACAGACTAGAACATAACAAAATCTTTAGTGACTGCGAGGTAATTGCAGAAGGTCCATAGCAACAGTGTAGAAAGGACCAACAGGAGCTGTGTGAAAAAAAGGCGGGTTTACACGGTCAAACGATGCGTCAAACCCGGTTGTCGAACCTGCTTGTCAAACGGTTCGAAGAGGTGTCAGACAGTCAAACCAATTAATTGTACATCAAACCTCACGTCCTCCATTCAGTGTGACTCGCTGATATCCCCTTGCTTCTTGCTATTTTATTAGAATATTCCTTTGATTTAACTTTCCATAAGACTGGATAATCTCTGTAGGTATGTATGAACTGCAATAACACCTCCCTCTCATTCCTCTTTCCATTGATGTCCTCCATATTTCAGTCCTAGGGTATGATGCATCCACTCCTTGGTTTGAAGCGCGACTGAGGTTTGATGTTCGACGCGCGTTCTCACATTCAGACGGTTGGTGGACAATGAAACACGTCCACGAAAGTCAGGCACGAACAAACTTTCTTCAAACCGTCTAACCAACGTGTTCGACAATCAAATACCCCGTTCACACGCTCAAACATCACTTCAAACACGTGTCTGTCGAACCACGTTTGACGAACGGTTTGACCGTGTAAACCCCCCCCCCTTATTAATGTATTTCTGATATTTTTGTCTGGTGAATATATATATTTTTTTTATCTTTTATTTAATTATTTATTTATTTATTTATTTATTTTATTTTTTTTCATTTCCTGTCTCTGCTCCTCTGTTTTGGCGTTTATTTTTGTCAGCTGCTCTTTCATTGGCTCCTTATTGTTTTTCGGTTTGTGTCGCTTCCTTTCATTGGTAATTGGTCTTTGTTTACACTTTCCTGCTCCCTGATTGGTCGCGACACCTTGTCCCGTTCTCTGGCTGCTTCAAATCGTGCTGCCATTTTGTGCATCCTTTTGTAATTTTTTTTCTTAGGCTTTTGTGTTTATTGCCGTTTCCATTTTACTGTGTTTTTCTATTGTGTGTTACACAATTAACCACGGCTATACACGCATCTTTAAGCACATAGACTGACATTTACGATCTTTTTGCCTGTCTTTAGTATTTTTTTTATTACACCTTATTCCCTTGTCTTTTTATATATATTTTTTTATTTTTTTCCCAAGGCATATATATATTTTTCTTTGTGCATTTTTATTTATTTTGAATCGTTTTGCAGTTACCGTGTGCCTGTTTTGCCTGTCTGATTTATGTGCTGTGTGTGTTCTGGTGTTCCCTAAAGGTATGGTCACACTAGCTGTTGTTAGCGCTAGCCTAGCTATTGTTTTCGCTGGCTTGCCAGCGATACGCGCGGCAGTCTGGTCACACCACATGCAAAGTCCGCTAGCTAGCTAGCTACCTGCTCATATCATAACAACACTAGCCGCTATGGAGGAAGCACTCGTTGGATTCGCTCTGTCCACAATTACTCTTGCCACTTGTTCTGTAGTTAGTGAAGACTTAAAGAACAAAAGAAAAGTGAAACGAAAGTGGATAAGACCATGGCTGGCAAGGAAAGACCGAAGTGTGTTCTCCACCCTTGTGAGAGAGTCGTCCCTTGAAGACAACAGTACCTTCTATGATATCCACCGCATGCACGTGAATAACTTCCAAGAACTTCTACGGTTGGTGGGTCCCCAAATCATGAAGCAGAACACAAGGTTCCGGGACGCCATATCTCCAGTCACACTACGATATTTAGCTACAGGTAAGAGATACTTCTTCCTTAATATCTATTGAAAGCGTATATATAAACAATTACAAAGGGGGAAGTTAGTGAGAAGGGTGGATCTAGGGCTGGGAAGAGATGTCTAGATCAGATTTCTATTTAAGGGTGGGAATAATTGAAGAAATGTTCACAAGTTAAAGATCAAATTTCTTTTGTCATTGTATTATATTGCAGTTCTTTTGTAAGGATGACAATTAAGGAAATGTTAACAAGACCTAGATCAGATTTCTGTTGTAAGGATGACAATTAGGGAAATGTTAACAAGACCTAGATCAGATTTCTGTTGTAAGGATAACAATTAAGGAAATATTAACAAGACCTAGATCAGATTTCTATTGTAAGGATAACAAAAAAGGAAATATTAACAAGATGTAGTTAAGATTTCTGTTTTAAGGATGACAACTGAGGAAATGTTAACACAAGGGAATAGTACTATGTAGGTATGCTGCATTCATGGATTTGGAGAAGGCATATAACAGAGTAAAATGGCAAGTGATGCAAGTTTTATTTGAGGGCCATGGAGTTGGTGGAAGGTTACTGAGAGGGGTAAAAGCATTCTACAGAAATGTTAATGTATATATTATAATCAAAGGAGAGGTTTTACATTACAAGGGGGTAGCTAGGTATGAGGCAAGATCACCATGACTGTTAAACCTTTTTATGAAAGAAATGAAAGCAAAAGTCGGTAATGAAGTGGAGAAGAACATAGATTATTGAAAACTGAAATTAGATTGTAAATAAATTATATGCAAATGACTGTATGATACTTGTGGAGTGAAAGGAATAAAAAATATGAAAAATTAATTTACTGTGAGGAAAAAAGACAAAATAAATGTGAGCAAAAATAAAGTTATGTCAATATTTAAAAAGAAAAAAAGTTAATCATGTAACAGATATTCAGATTTAGAAAGGACAACAATTTAAGGCCATTCATAGCGTAAAATAAGTTTGAGCGGATAGGTTATGGAAGTAGAGCTATAAACTGTAAAAAACATCAGCACCACTGTTGACAGTTGCTGTTCTGCGTATGGCAACTTCTTTCTGTGTTCGTAAAAATTATTGCCATTTTTTAAAATGTAGCCACATCTCAGAGCTTATAATTTATTGTATTATTATCTTATATATATTGTATATATTTAAACTAATATAAACTCTCCCCACACTCTTTAAAATCTTTTCTACACTCTGAAACTTTTTATGCTAAACAGAAGTATTAGTATCATTTTCATTTTTATATATTAATTTCTAGCCACATATATTAGCCAGAAAAATCTGCAATGTATTGAAGAAGTAGTAAATCGGGACACAAACATTTTTATTTTATTTTTCAGGAGAAGCACGTCGATCCCTGGCATTCCAGTATAGGATGAGTCACAGCCTTATTTCACGCATCATCCCAGAAGTTTGTTCCGCCATCTACAGAGCCCTCAAAGACACATACTTGAAGACACCAAGAACTACTGAAGAATGGCAGCAAGTGGCAAGTAAATTCAACAGCTCATGGAACTTTCCCATGTGCATAGGAGCTATGGACGGGAAGTGTTTCCTAATAATAAAACCATCTAACACTGGATCAGAGTATTACGACTATAAAACTAATCATAGCATCATAATGTTAGCACTTGTTGGTGCGGAATACAAATTCATGTATGTTGATGTCGGAGCACAAGGCAGGGCGAGTGATGCCAGTGTATGGGATCGATGCAATCTGCGTGCATACTTGGAAGGAAACAGGCTTGCTGTCCCAATACCTTCAACATTACCGTTTTCCACAACAAAGTCTCCTTATGTCATAGTAGGGGGACGATGCTTTTCCACTTAAAATGTACCTAATGAAGCCCTCTCCAGGTAAATGTCTGACTGATAGTCAACTGATCTTCAATTATAGACTGTCACAAGCAAGACAGGTGTCAGAAAATGCTTTTGGTATAATTATAGCTAAATTTAGAGTATTCAGTTCAGCCATTACATCAAAGCCTGAAAATGTGAGCAAATTTATCTATGCATCTGTTGTACTGCACAATTATTTGAGAGAGAACTGCAGAGCATCAGATGTGCATTCCACTGACAGGGATGAGGACGGTGAATTGCCACAAGGTACTCGTATATTTCAGGAACTTCAGGAAGTAGGTAGGGGACACTCAAATGAAGCCGGAGTAACTATGATCTGATTTCATAGCATCTGGCAACGTAAGTCGGTTTACGCACAGTTTTGCCTTTTTCTAATAGATCGTAGTTAAAGGGAAAGGGTCTCCTTGTGGCCTCCTGCCGGGCAACAATCATTAAGTCTTGGAATCGATCCTCGAATTAACGATTGTCTAACACTTTCCCTCCTCTAGGAGTATTCCTAGTGTCCGCTGCCTCTAGTCGATCTTCTAAGTTGTGGTCACAAATTTATAGCCTCCATGATGGCAGTGTTAGATGCAGGTGACAGAAGTCCCATGTGCCCGATATGTCAAAAGCGCTTTCCGAACTTTCGTGGGCGCCGGGTTCATGAAAGGTCTCAGCACCCCGTCGTCTTCCACGACGCAAGGGTGGGGGCTCTCAGCACCAGGATCCGTAAGGCGAGGTGGGACCCCGAGGAGCTGGCTATGATGGCTAACTTTGAGGGTAAAAATCAGAGGGCCTGAAACATCAACCAGCTGATAAGGGAGCAAGTGCTTCCTCACTGGTCATTAGAGGCCATAAAGGGAGCACGCCGGGCAGAAACCTACAGGACCCGGGTGCGTCAGGCATCCCTTGAGCCTCAAAGGGCTATTTCTATGACGGTGGCGCCCAGTCCCACTTCGCCCGAAGTAACATCTCCCATTATCCCTAGTACTCCTGTTACATCTTGGAGCTCTGCCTCCGGTGGGTCCCAGCCACCTCTTCCTCATATTAGGTCCCATAACACCAACCTCTGTGTCGCATTTATTGATTTTAAGAAAGCTTTTGACTCAGTGAGTCACACCCTCTCTGATAGCCGCCACCAAAAGATGGGGTTTTCCACCTGTACTCACTGAGCTGGTTTTCAACCTATATAAAAAAGGCATGCACAAATATTATGGGGGATACTATTGCCATCAAAAGGGGAGTGCTGCAGGGAGACCCTTTGTCACCCTATCTATTTAACATCACCTTAGATTGGGCACTCTCCTCAGTACCAGCAGACATTGGGGCGCGTCTAGCTGATACTTCTCTCACGTATAATCACTTATGCAGACGATGTTACACATACAGCTTCCACCCCACAGGGCCTTCAAGCCTCTATTGATGCGCTGGTCATTGAGGCCATGATAAATGTGCAACGTTTAATATCATGGGGGACGGAAAGAGGAAGAGGTGGTTGGTTGACTCCTCCACCGCTTTTTATGCCGGAGGTTAGAGACTGAGGGCAATGAGGCCTGGTGAGACTTACAAGAACCTTGGTTTGGAAGTGGATCCGGCCATGGGTCGCGCCGAGCCAAGGCGGGCCCTTGCAGCCCTGATCAGAGACTTGGGAGTGCTCCAGAGGGCCCCTCTTAAGCCACAGCAAAAATTATGGGCTGTAAAATTTGTACTAATACCTAAACATCAGTACGCAAGGATTTTGGGCCGCGGGACACTCCGAATGCCGCATTCTATGCAAAGGTCGGCCATGAGGGACTTGGGGTGCCCCGTTTTACAGTTATTGTGCCTAACCTGTATAGGGACACTCCGAATGCCGCATTCTATGCTAAGATCGGCCATGGGGGACTTGGGGTGCCCCGTTTTACAGTTTATTGTGCCTGACCTGTATAGGGGTGCTCTGGAGAGACTCTCAAAGAGCTCTGATTTAAGGGTCGCGAGGGTGGCTGGAGCGTTGCTCCTTACCCCCAGTTTAACATCAAAGGAGCTTCGTGAAGCTGCGGCTGAGCGCCACAAAGATTAATTATATGTCACGGTGGATGGCAGGGGCCTCTTAGATGCAGACCCTTCTCTGCCCACTCATGAGTGGGTGGATGATGGGACAAGCCTTATGGGAGGCTCTACATACATACATGCAATTAAAACCCGCCTTGGTGTGGTGAGCACGAGGCTATGCTCCTCCAGGGGAAGACCTGACGCCCCCGTCTCATGCGACCTGGGGTGTGGTCGGTCCGAGTCTCTCGGCCACCTCCTCCAGGTTTGCCTTAAATTGGCTCCAGAGAGGACCAATCGTCACAGCCGGGTCCTCTCATTAAACAGCAGTCAAAGAACTACAAAGTTCTCAAAGAGCCATCAATAAGAACATCTGCAGGTTTGATAAAACCCAATGTCATAGTATGGGACCAGCAGCAGTCCGTGGAGCTAGACGTGCAAATTGTCTCAGACTTGTCAGCCGGAGACATACTGGACCACGCCCACGGACTGAAGCGGTTCTATTATGACACTGGGGAAATCCGGACCTAGGTATTAGAACAGACGGGAAGCACCCCTGTGTTCACCACTTTAACCATGAATTGGTGCGGCATCATGGCCACCCCTTCCTACATGGCTTTTAAGAGCCTTAAGCTTACCAAGGTTTGGGTCTCGTTTTCGTTATTTTTATTTGTCAGCTTCTATGTATTCCAATGTAGCGGGACACAAGTCACCGCTCCTAGCACTCCGTTTTCTGTTATATTATCACCCTTCCGTTTTCACTCTCTCTACTGCACAGGCTTTTGTCTTTCATCTCTTCTTTCCTCTCTTTATACATATTTCTTACTTGTACACATTCTGTGCACGCTCTTTGACACATGTGTTACACATCTTCTCAATATATCTTATTACTCCTTTCTTCACACAGACATACACACACACATACACTCTCTTTTTCTATAATTTTGTATATATCATTTATTATGTTAAGTAATTTTTGTATATATTGTTCATGTTTTTGCTGAATAAACAGAGAGAGAATACCCAGGCTAAATTTCCTTTGCCAGAGCTACACAGTTATGACACTGGAAATTGTTACCCTTCAAGGACTAAACACTGCTATGACCAAGAGTCATAGTTGGGAGCCTACACTTCTCGCTTGAGCAACTTCCGGGCGGCCAAGTAGCATTTCACCTTCGCTACAATTGGTGACCCCGTTGTTTTTTTTCCGGAGTGAGTAGCCAAGTCCACCCTGCTGCTATCCTCCAACCACCTGGCCAAGGCGACGCGGTCGGCTACGGGCGAATCTTCCGGCAGCTGCCCCTTCGCCGGTGTCGCTGCCTCCAGCAACAGACCCCGGCCGCCACCCCGCCGGCCGCCGCCCCCAGCCGCCCGTATGCCGCCCCCCGCCGCCCGGCCGCCCTCACGGCGCCCCACCCCGCGGCACTCTCCAGCTGGCCCTCACCACTGGCCAGCAGTCTCTCCCAGTCGCGGACGCTCCTCCACGTAACTTTTGCCGGCCCCTCCAGTTTCCTGCTGTTACCTGGAGCCCTCCCACTAGCCTCGTCCCGCTTCCATCTACAGCTCTTCATTGGGGATTACCTACGGTCCATCGCCCAGGATTAACACTGTCATCCGTGGATTACTTACAGTGCGGTGCCAAGGATAACGTACAGTTCGTTCAGTGGTGAGTGCAGTGCCAAGGATAACGTACAGTTCGTTCAGTGGTGAGTGAAGTGACATTGCCCCAATTCGGCATCTCTCACCGCTGTGGCACCCGGTCACACCGGCGCCTCACGCCTTCACTCCTCACCGCTGTGTCTCCCGGACTTTCCGGCGCCTGTAGTGTACTTTACACAGTCACGTGGTGGTCCACTCAGCACAATGCCTGATGACGTCGACTCCGTAGCCTTCAGTGCTCCTCCATTCATCAGCCAGGACCCTTCCACGTGGTTCTCCATCCTGGAATGTAACTTCAAGGCTTCCAAGATAACAATAAGTCTAACCAAGTTCGTGAAGGCCTCTACAGTACTACCAGCTGACGTTCTTTCACAAGTTGCTGATGTCGTCAGTGCTGCCAGCACTTCTGCTTCGCCCTATGAAGACCTCAAAGCTGCTGTTCTGCAACGCCTACAATCTACAGTGTCGAGGCGCCTCCAGGAGCTTCTGTCAAAAGAAGAACTTGGTGGTGAAAAGCCCACAGACCTTCTTCGCCGCATGAAGAAGCTGCTTGGCGACAAGTACACCTCCTTCGACAAGGAACTCTTCTTACAGCTGTTCTACCAACGCCTGCCTCCTGACACTCAACGCTGCCTCTTCACTGTCAAGAACAAGCTCTCAGTAGACGAGCTTGCCACTCTCGCCGATGAATTCATGGCTACCCTTCCACAAGGTCAACCAGCTGCAGTAGCCTCCATCTCAGCAGAAGACAGTACCAAGCAACTTGTTGAGCTCGTCTCACAGCTTAGACTTGAAGTGAGAGATCTTCGGAGAGAGGTCAGGGAACGCTCATACTCACGTTCGCGTTCTTCCTCCAGACACCACTTCCGGCGCCGCCAGCGTTCAAACAGTAAGACGCCGGAGACTTCTAGTTTCTGCTACTACCATGAAGAGTTCGGGAAAGACGCAAGAAATTGTAAGGCTCCCTGTACCTTCGCCAAGTCTTTAAACCCCAACAGCGAGCACTAGCGGCGCATAGTGTTCGCGACACCTCGTCTGCGCTACTGAAGTTGTATGATCCTCTCTCCCGGACCAAGTTCCTCATCGACTCTGGTGCAGACGTCAGTATTCTCCCTGCCCCTGGTGTAGACCGGACGTTGCCTCCCCTCCTTCACCTTCACGCCGCCAATGGTACGGAGATTCCTGTGTACAAGCGACGCACCTTGCAACTTCACCTGAACCTCCGCCGTACCTTCGAGTGGACGTTCTACGTAGCAGCTGTCACGCAACCAATTCTAGGTGCTGACTTCCTCCGACACTTCGGTCTCCTAGTGGACATCAAGGGTCGGAAGCTGCTCGATCCTCTCACCTCAGTCACAACAAAGGGACAGATCACTCATGGTGATAGCACACAGTTCTCCCTCGTCAAGGCAGACCACTAGTTCTCCTCCCTGCTGAAGTCCTTCCCTACGCTGACGCAGCCGTACTCAGCCAGCAAGCCGGTCACACACCACGTCTCGCACCACATCGAGACCAAGGGACCTCCTACCCACGCCAAGGCCCGCCGCCTAGCTCCAGACCGCGCCAGACAAGCCAAGGCAGAGTTCGAGTCCCTCATTCAGCAAGGCATCATACGGCCCAGCTCCAGCAACTGGTCTTCCGCTCTCCACATCGTGCCTAAGAAAAATGGCGAACTACGACTATGTGGAGACTACCGCGCTCTCAACTCGCGCACCGTCGAGGACAGGTACCCAGTGCCTAACATCCAGGAGTTCTCTTCTCAGCTCTCCGGATGCACCTACTTCTCGAGGATCGACCTTGTGAAAGCTTTTCACCACATCCCCGTCCATCCAGCGGACATTCCGAAGACTGCTCTCATCACACCCTTCGGATTGTTCGAGTACGTCAAGATGCCCTTTGGTTTGAGGAATGCCGCTCAAACCTTCCAACGCTTCATTGACGAAGTCCTTCGAGGTCTCCCCTTCTGCTTCGCGTACATCGACGACCTCCTCATCGCCAGTCCTGACGCAGAGACGCACCAACAGCACCTCCAGCAAGTACTCACCCGTTTGCAAGACTACGGGGTGCAAGTCAACGTCGACAAGTCTGTGTTTGGGGTCCCCTCCATCACCTTCCTTGGCCACACTGTCTCCTTGGAAGGCATCACTCCACTGCAAGAAAAGTGCGAGTCCATCCAGAACTTCCCCAAGCCTACAACACAGCGCCAACTCAAGCAATTCCTGGGGATGCTGAACTACTACAACCGCTTCATCCCCAGCTGCTCACTACTTCTTCAGCCGCTCTACGCGATGATCAAGCCTTGCAAGAAAGGACAGTCCATCTCCTTAGTCTGGACTCCAGCCACTGAGGAAGCTTTCACAGCAGCAAAACAAGCTCTCAGCTCCGTCTCACCTCTCAGCTTCCCTGCCCCAGATGGCATCATCTCTATCGCCACAGACGCTTCTGACATCGGCATCGGAGCAGTTCTACAGCAGTATGTCGACGGAGGTTGGAAACCGCTCTCTTTCTTCTCAAAGAAATTTAACAAGGCGGAATCCAAGTACAGTACTTACGACAGGGAACTTCTCGCCGTCTACAAGGCCATCAAGCGTTTCCGGTACTTCGTGGAAGGTCGCAACTTCCATGTATACACCGACCACAAGCCACTCACTTCGAAGTCCCTGCACATCAAGACCTCCTGTTCACCGCGACAACTGCGTCACATCGACTTCATCTCGCAGTTCACCACGGATTTGCGCTACGTCAAAGGTGAACACAACGCCCCAGCTGATGCTCTCTCGCGCAACATCTCTGCTGTGTCATTTTCTCCCATCGACTACACTGCCATCGCTGCTGACCAGGCCAACGATGAAGAGCTGCGGCAACTCCAAGACAACCCCGCACTACAGATGAAGAAGATACAACTCCCAGGAACCACAGTGCACGTTTACGCTGACACTTCCACCGATTCCTGTCGGCCCTACCTGCCGAAGACCCACCGGTATCGTGTTTTTCGTCAGCTGCACGACCTCTCCCACCCTGGCATCCGAGCATCTCAGCAGATGATGACCTCACGCTTCATCTGGTCTGGCATCAACAAAGACGTCAGGCTGTGGACCCGCACATGTGTCAAGTGCCAAGCCTCCAAGGTGTGGCGACACACACGCTCTCCTGCGGCCGCCTTCACTCCAGTCTCTTCACGGTTCGACCACGTGCATGTCGACCTCGTTGGACCACTACCCTACTCTGACGGTTACCGGTACCTTCTCACCTGCGTCGACCGCTTCACACGCTGGCCGGAAGCTGCACCTTTGGCTGACATCACAACGGACTCCGTCGCACGTGCCTTCATCACTACTTGGATCTCCAGGTTCGGTGTCCCTCTCAGCCTCACTTCTGACCGTGGCAGCCAGTTCGAGTCCAGTATGTGGTACAAGGTGATGTCACTACTAGGCATCCAACGCTTCAGGACAGCCAGTTACCACCCGCAGGCAAACGGCACCGTTGAGAGATTCCACCGTCAGCTGAAGTCTTCCTTAGCTGCCTCTGCCACACGTGCAGACTGGTCCCAGGCACTTCCTCTCGTCCTCCTTGGCATACGGACATCACTAAAGGAAGACCTACACCACTCCTCCGCCGAGCTCGTTTATGGTACCAAGCTCAGGTTACCTGGCGAACTCCTAACTCCTGCACCTCGCTCTACTCCTTGCAGCGTTCAGGACTTTGCTGCCAACCTCTCTGACTTCATGCAGCGTCTGCAGCCTGTCCAGCCTCGCACGTCTCCCTCCAAGACTTTTGTCAGCCAGGATCTGGACACTTGCACGCACGTGTTCGTCAGGGTTGACGCTGTGAAGAAGCCCCTGCAGCAGCCCTACCAAGGCCCCTTCAAAGTCCTGAGCAGGAGGAGAAAGACGGTCACTGTGGACAAGGATGGTAAGGCTGACACCATCTCCATCGACCGAGTCAAGCCTGCCTACCTCCTTCACAGTGACCCGGCCGTCATCAACACCATCGGCCAGAACGTCGCCACCAACACCACTCGGCACCAGAAGACGGTTACGTTCCTCCTCCCTCGTCACTAGGGGGGGAATACTGTAGCGGGACACAAGTCACCGCTCCTAGCACTCCGTTTTCTGTTATATTATCACCCTTCCGTTTTCACTCTCTCTACTGCACAGGCTTTTGTCTTTCATCTCTTCTTTCCTCTCTTTATACATATTTCTTACTTGTGCACATTCTGTGCACGCTCTTTGACACATGTGTTACACATCTTCTCAATACATCTTATTACTCCTTTCTTCACACAGACATACACACACACATACACTCTCTTTTTCTATAATTTTGTATATATCATTTATTATGTTAAGTAATTTTTGTATATATTGTTCATGTTTTTGCTGAATAAACAGAGAGAGAATACCCAGGCTAAATTTCCTTTGCCAGAGCTACACAGTTATGACACTGGAAATTGTTACCCTTCAAGGACTAAACACTGCTATGACTAAGAGTCATAGTTGGGAGCCTACACTTCTCGCTTGAGCAACTTCCGGGCGGCCAAGTAGCACTTCACCTTCGCTACACCAATACATAGCTCTCCAAGGTACTAATTTATTTTACACTCTGCCAGCTTCACTGGAAATTATTTAAAATTAATACTTACCTTATATTTACCTTATTTATATATGTCTATGACATCTGGCTTAAGTCCAACCTGAAAAGGAAAAAAACACTATCAAAATAACAAAATCAAAACAGAAAATTAGTTAAAAGGGAAGGAAAGGGAGTAAGGGGTTAAAGAAAGCGCAAAAAAAAAAAAAGTACGAGAAACACTTAAAAATTACTTTGTAACAATTGGTAAAATACCTGGCCAGGAGAGACATGCCCTGTTGCACTAATGTACCTCTGTAAATATACAGCGCGTGAATGGATTGAATTGTGGATTGCGAAGAGGATTGAAATAAGAAAAAAAAATATGTGGTTAATTTATACCTCCTAACCTCATTACCACTCAACATGTAAGGCACAGTAAAATGCTCATAAGATTTTCTGGAAACAACTTATAATTTGGATGTTATATTCATTCACACTATGTTCAGTCTTGTTGTGTCTCAGAATATTTTTGCATGTACTCATGTAGCAGTAAAACAACCTTGGAGCCAAATTCCCTTTTTAAACTATCAGATATGGGAAATGAATTCAAAAATTACTCCACACCTGAAATTACAAAGTCATGTTTTCCAGATTTCTTTTCTAGTTTATTCTGAATAAATGCATCCATAACATTTCTCACTTTATCTACAGTTTGCACTATTTTTTCTGATGTATCATCTCTGTTTGTCAAATTTCTCTTTTTACCTCGTGGTGTCACAGAAGTACCTGGTGTGGAAGTTCCCAAAGCTTTAGATGGGTGTGATACAGTATGCAAAACATCCTGGGGTGCTGGGGTGTGTACGA
The DNA here is from genome assembly GCF_035594125.1 of Scylla paramamosain. Classification (NCBI taxonomy): domain Eukaryota; kingdom Metazoa; phylum Arthropoda; class Malacostraca; order Decapoda; family Portunidae; genus Scylla; species Scylla paramamosain. Next base: position 11,670,789 of record NC_087175.1, read on the forward strand.
TATCCTGGGGTGCTGGTGTGTGTACAACATTATGGGGTGACTGGGTGTGTGTGCCTTCCTGGGGTTCTGGTGAGTACACGACAGCCTGGAGTTTTGCTGTGTCCACAGGACCCTGGGGTGATGGGGTCTGACTTTCTGGAGGAGTACAGGGTGCATCTATGGACAATGAGGTACTTGCAGCAGATGATGGATGAGATATGCCAATGGATCTGGGTGAGTACAATGGGGAGAAGTCTAACTGCACTAAGTCCTCCAGTGTACCCTCGTACACTACATCCTCTCGTGGGGGCAATTCCAAGCTTGACTGAAACGAGTGGTTGTCATAGACGGGGAGCAGGAATGAGCAAGCTTTGAAGTACTCCCACTTTGGTTCTGGCTTGCCACCGGAGCCACTGGGAGTGTTGCGAACTTTATGCAATACCCTTCGGAAGTTGCCGTGAAGATAAGAAAGCTTCCCAAACAGATCATCTGAAATAAAGAAATACCAAACTTTTAGAAAATTTGAGTACAGTCATCTTATATGTTTAACATTAATAATAATAAAATTACTTAACAAATAAAATACTTAACAAACAATCTTAGATGTCTGGCACAAAGGCTGCAATAATTTTATTGTGATCTTACAGGGCCTAGGGATTCACTGGCCAAACTTTTGCGATGTGAGCCCATAATCTTAGGTTAGGTTGGGTATCAATTTCCTGGTCAATTTAACCTCAAGTGAGCTCTGCTAGCAGGCTTCGCCATCCCAGAAACTCCCTGAGAACAGCCAACAAACCCTGCCCTAACCTAATGTAACCTGACTTTATGTATAATATTCTGGGGGTGTCTTATAGCCTACCAGCAAATAATAACGTCTCTTCCCGAAGAAAAGTATCAACATTGCGTGCACTGAGCCTCATAGCTGCCTTGCAGTGCACCACTAGACTAGGGAATTTTTCCTAATTTAGGGATTTTCTCGGGAAATTTTGGAGGCCCATTTTTCAGTGATTTGGCATTCTCCCCAAAAAGACACGGTTCCCCACATGTCCCCAGGCTTGTGTTAGGGGTTAAGGGGTGAAGGGGTAGGAGCCACTATTCTTAAGATTTACCCTAAATTTTTGTTGTTTGTGTATTGGTCTTCATGTTGCTAATAGGTCTAGTTTTATGTCTTGTATTAGCAAAGTGATTGATGTAGCATGTCTGTAATCACATCGGCCCATCTTGCAACTTTGTTTTGTATGGCATCTAATTCATTTATGTTACCGCTAGTGTGTGGGTCCAATAATGTGTCACAATATTTTATATGTAAAACTGAATGAGTGTTTTGAATGTTGAATTTTGATGTTTGTGTTACACCTGCCAAGGCTCCTGGGCAAGAACCCCAAGACTCTTGGGGTTCTTGCCTTGATGCTTTGGCCCTGATGCTGCTCGCGTGTATCTTCCTAACCTAACCTGCACTGTAGGTTAGGTTAGGATTCACCAGAATCTCATGCATTTTATATTTCTGCCCGGAACCATGCCAAGTCTGTTCTCCAACTAGCCAAAAACTCCTTCATTAATAGAAAATGTCAAAACCTTTCAAGATCTAACTCCCCTCGTGATTTCTGGCATCTAGCCAAAAATATCTCCAATAACTTTGCTTCTTCTTCTTTCCCTCCTCTACTTCAACCAGATGGCACCACTGCTATCACATCTATTTCTAAAGCTGAACTCTTTGCTCAAACCTTTGCTAAAAACTCTACCTTGGACGATTCTGGGCTTGTTCCTCCCTCTCCTCCACCCTCTGACTACTTCATGCCACGTATTAAAATTCTTTGCAATGATGTTTTCCATGCCCTCGCTGGCCTAACCCCTCGGAAGGCTTATGGACCTGATGGGGTCCTTCCTATTGTTCTCCGAAACTGTGCCTCCGTGCTTGCACCTTGCCTAGTCAAACTCTTTCAGCTCTGTCTGTCAACATCTACCTTTCCTTCTTGCTGGAAGTTTGCCTACATTCAACCTCTTCCTAAAAAGGGTGACCGCTCTAATCCCTCAAACTACCGTCCTATTGCTTTAATTTCCTGCTTATCTAAAGTTTTTGAATCTATCCTCAACAGGAAGATTCTTAAACATCTATCACTTCACAACCTTCTATCTGATCGCCAGTATGGGTTCCGTCAAGGCCGCTCTACTGGTGATCTTCTGGCTTTCCTTACTGAGTCTTGGTCATCCTCTTTTAGAGACTTTGGTGAAACTTTTGCTGTTGCCTTGGACATCTCAAAAGCCTTTGATAGAGTCTGGCACAAAGCTTTGATTTCCAAACTACCCTCCTACGGTTTCTATCCTTCTCTCTGTAACTTCATCTGAAGTTTCCTTTCTGACCGTTCTATTGCTGCTGTGGTAGACGGTCACTGTTCTTCTCCTAAATCTATTAACAGTGGTGTTCCTCAGGGTTCTGTCCTGTCACCCACTCTCTTCTTATTATTCATTAATGATCTTCTAAACCAAACTTCTTGTTCTATCCACTCCTACGCTGATGATCCTACACTGCACTTTTCCACGTCTTTTCATAGACGTCCAACCCTTCAGGAGGTAAACATATCACGCAGGGAAGCCACAGAACGCCTGACTTCTGATCTTTCTAAAATTTCTGATTGGGGCAGAGCAAACTTGGTATTGTTCAGTGCCTCAAAAACTCAATTCCTCCATCTATCAACTCGACACATCCTCCCAGACAACTGTCCCCTCTTCTTCAATGACACTTAACTGTCCCCCTCTTCTACACTGAACATCCTCGGTCTGTCCTTTACTTATAATCTAAACTGGAGACTTCACATTTCATCTCTAGCTAAAACAGTTTCTATGAAGTTAGGTGTTCTGAGACGTCTCCGCCAGTTTTTCTCCCCCCCCAGCTGCTAACTCTGTACAAGGGCCTTATCCGTCCATGTATGGAGTATGCTTCACATGTCTGGGGGGGGTTCCACTCATACTGCTCTTCTAGACAGGGTGGAATCAAAAGCTTTTCGTCTCATCAACGCTTCTCCTCTAACTGACTGTCTTCAGCCCCTCTCTCACCGCCGCAATGTTGCATATCTAGCTGTCTTCTACCGCTATTTTCATGCCAACTGCTCTTCTCATCTTGCTAACTGCATGTCTCCCCTCCTTCCACGGCCTCGCTGCACAAGACTTTCTTCTTTCTCTCACCCCTATTCTGTCCACCTCTCTAACGCAACAGTTAACCAGTATTCTCAATCATTCATCCCTTTCTCTGGTAAACTCTGGAACTCCCTGCCTGCTTCTGTATTTCCACCTTCCTATGACTTGAATTCCTTCAAGAGGGAGGTTTCAAGACACTTATCCACCAATTTTTGACCAAAGCTTTGACCCTTTTATGGGACTGGCATTTCAGTGGGCATTTTTTTTATTAGATTTTTGTTGCCCTTGGCCAGTGTCCCTCCTACATAAAAAAAAAAAAAGGTAACCTAGGTATAGGGCTGGTAAATGAGGGAAGGTTGATTGAAAATTTTACATTGAAAGGAAAACCTAACAACCCACATTGTAACTTAGGTACAGTGAGGGTCATTGAAATTTGGTTTGCATCTAAGAGACGTTAGTTTTCGTAAGTAAAAAAATAAGCTTTACTTAACTTCCTCTCTACCATCACTAAGTCAGTATAACATGTTTACCTTTTGTGAAATATCTTTTTTTATAGTATGAACTCATTCTGATTTATTTTATGAGACAAGGTAAGTAATTTAATAACAAAAAACACAAATTACCTGCAGTCAGAGAAGCCATTTCAGGGTGAGTCTGAATCAGCTGGTTCCTTATCTCTTCAAAGATCCTCCTTTTCATCGTCTTCTTGGGATAGTGGGGATGTCTGATGTTCCATAGGACCTCATGATCACGAACTTTTTCTAAGAGACTTGTAATAGCATCATGGGACCAATGAAATTGACTCGACATGTTTTCGGAGACCTTCTTCTTCTTCGTGTTACAATGTTTTGTTTTGGTAGTATACCATCGAGGTTAAATGAGAACTGAATATTCCATTTTCCATTAAAGAGAAAATACATTTGGAAATTTTTTTATTTTCGTCTAGATCATTTATTACGCATTTAAAGTCCCTCCCCCCCAAAAAAAATGGAATATTTTTTTTATTGCATGTATGCTGAATAAACGATAGTTTCTTATTACTTTCCATTCAGCTACCGGTATCGCTAGCAGTACATGCCAGTGAAAACGATACAGTAGTTCAAAGCAGCCGGTATCAATCGCCTGTGCCGCGCAAATGGCTGGCCGATCCAGCCGTATCGCTGGATTCAGCGATATCAGTAGCTAGTGTGACCGTACCTTAAGCCTGTGCCTTTGTCAACCCTTGGGGCCCCCACAGCTACCCTATGGCAGTCATCACCGTACACCTGCTCCTACCTGTGCCTCTCCTTGCTGAAGCTGCTGCAACTTTCCTGTTTTTGCAAGTAAGTTTTTGCAGTACGAGTAAGGTCGAGTTCACGTTCTTCCTCCATGGTATACTTTCCATTAGCAGGACATCCTTTACATAAACGTCTGACACATTTAGGTGTACATTTTGTTCCAACAGTATCTAAGCTGAAGAATTTGTCGAGACTTTCCTTAAGATTCTCACCCTTTTCAACAACTACCACGCTGTGTTCCAAGTTCACGACAGCCTTATTCACAACAGCTGTTAAGTGACCTACTTCATTAACTTTGGTTGATATTAATGGATGTCCTCCCCTTAGACAATACCCAAAGTTGTTCCTCAATAGCTGCAATTTTCCCTTCGTTTCGACTACTTGCGGCAACAATTCACAATAATCTAAGCCAACCAACATATCAATCTGTCCACTTGGTCTGACGAGGGCACCGACATCGATGTCAGAGAATATGAGGGGAACGTTAGACACATCCACAGTGGGAACATTAGCAGATATTGCGTCCATCCCTACAGCCTTTAAGTCATAATTTTTGCCAGAATGGTCTTGTATGCACAAACTATACTCCTTGCTCACACACTTTTCGGTCACATTCCCCACCTTTACTATTGACATCATGACATCAGCCCCTCTAACACCCAACTTCTTGGCCATACTGTGTGTTACCATGGTGATATCGGATCCACAATCCCAGAGCACTGTGATGGGTTGTCCCGCACTGTACACAGTACTTATAGCTAACATAGCCCTATTTCCGGTACAATTTCCAGAACTAACCGAAATGTTGCTAACAAATGATCCATGCAGTAAAGGGTGATGCCGCATGACGCAAACGTTACCTTCATCATCCCTCTTATCACAACGCACATCCGATTTACAATGACGAGACAGGTGTTTTTCACTAAGGCACCGAAAACAAACACCCTTTGTTTTGCTAATTTCTAATCTCTCAACACTGTTCAGTGACCTAAATTTGCCACATTCATTAATATCATGTCCGTCAAATTCATGAACCCAACATCTGCTACTTCCTTTGTCGGTACGTGATGCGTTGTTAACAAACCAATGTTTCATCTCTTCTAGCATCCTATTGGTGTTCTTCTGATCCTCCTGCATGCCTCTGACTATCTCAAACAATTTTGACTCTTCTGTTTTATCTGTTCTTACTACATTGCAAGCAGAAGCACTCCCTGCCTGGTTATTCCTGACGGAAGACTCAGAGTAACCTATTACTCTTTTCACACTGTAAAAAAATCAAAAGCTCAGGGAACAATTTCGATTTATCAGTAGCCTTATCTGCTAATAATATCCATTCCCGCTTTTGAATCCTAAGGAGAAGCTTTTCAGTCATACTGACAATACTCACAGAGTTCATCTCCTCTTTTAGTCCAACTTTCTGTAGGTCTAAGTAACACCTCTCTACAACCGTCACCATATCGACAAAACCTCTATCATCTCTCTCAGTCAACCTTTCTAAGGATTTCAGATTATTGATCACAATATCAACAAATTTCCTTGGGTCTCCATACTCCTTATCCAATATTCTCATCATTTCATCAAAGTCTTTCTCATAACCAGTTATTACCTTGAGTGGTTCCTCACCAAGACACTGTCTTAATACAAAAGGATCTTGTCCATACTTTGTCACAATTACATTAACAAAGTCGTCTTTGAAAGTTGGATACATTCAAATATCACCATTGAACTTAGGGGCCTTCAAAGCTTCTACCTTAAGACCGGCAGTATTTGCACTAGTCGGATCACTACTATTCACCTTCTTCTTTACATCTGATAACAAGCGAAGGGCTTCACAACGAGTGTTATCACACTCCACCAAGTAAACATTTGCCTCATCAATTTCACATTGTTTTCCTTCACACTTTTCTAGATGAGCAATTAAATCTTCACCTCTCACCTCTAGTTCATGGACCTGGTTCACTATTTCATCATAGATAGATTCCAAGACGTCTGGCGGATCACCTTGCTTCAGCCGTTCGTGGAACAGTTTGACCTTACGGGTGAACTTGGCCTTGGCTGCCGCTCGCACTCTCCGTAGGGTGGTCTCGTCATCAGTCATCGTGAAGGTCGAAGTTGAAATGTAGGACGAGTATAGCCGGGCTGAGCGTTGTCAAATGTTTAATTTCAACCTGTAAAATACATTACAATAAGACAGTTGTAAATGACAATGTGGTCCTGGCCAGTACAATAAAAATAAAACTCACAATGATAATCCCATAACAGACCCAGTGCTGACCGAATCCCAATCATCACTCTATTAATGCTGGTAATGATGAAAAATCCCCGAGAAGCAATGAAAATGTACCAGATCCCCGGATTAATATCTCTATACACACGTATGTAAATAATCACACACTGAAAGGAACATAACACTGAAAGGCATACATACTACGGTGGCCCTATAGCACTCTCGTCCTAAGCCGTGCTGGACTGCCGCCTCAAATCTGCACTCGTCACCACCAGGAGTGTTACCATGCAGCGTAACACTACTGTTCCTGGGGAGCCCAAAGCAGTCCTGAGCCCTTACACCGGCTCCACACCGTGGGCACCTTGCTCCACCACATCCAAATGCACAAGGGACAAGGTCACCGTCATCTTGCCTACGAGCAGCACGGTAGCAGGGTGACCTATCCACGGGGTGTGGAGCGGCAGGACTGGCTCAGGCCTGCCCCACTGGCATCACCAAGACGCTGCCACGTCAGCGAACGAACAATAGACACACTACATACGTGGAAACAACCCTTCCCAGAAATACAACAAACCCATAAATATCATTCATGATACAAAGAGGAGTTGATGAGACGAAAAGATTTTGATTCCACTCTGTCTAGAAGAGCGGTATGAGTGGAAGCCCCCCCAGACATGTGAAGTATACTCCATACATGGACGGATAAGGCAGTTAGCAGCTAGAGGGGTGAGAAAAACTGGCGGAGACGTCTCAGAACACCTAACTTCATAGAAACTGTTTTAGCTAGAGATGAAATGTGAAGTCTCCAGTTTAGATTATAAGTAAAGGACAGACCGAGGATGTTCAGTGTAGAAGAGGGGGACAGTTAAGTGTCATTGAAGAAGAGGGGACAGTTGTCTGGGAGGATGTGTCGAGTTGATAGATGGAGGAATTGAGTTTTTGAGGCACTGAACAATACCAAGTTTGCTCTGCCCCAATCAGAAATTTTAGAAAGATCAGAAGTCAGGCGTTCTGTGGCTTCCCTGCGTGAAATGTTTACTTACTGAAAGGTTGGACGTCTATAAAAAGACGTGGAAAAGCGCAGGGTGGTATCATCAGCGTAGGTGTGGATAGGACAAGAAGTTTGGTTTAGAAGGTCATTGATGAATAAGAAAAGAGTGGGTGACAGGACAGAACCCTGAGGAACACCACTGTTAATAAATTTAGGAGAAGAACAGTGACCGTCTACCACAGCAGCAATAGAATGGTCAGAAAGGATATTTGAGAAGAAGTTACAGAGAGAAGGATAGAAGCTGTAAGAGGGTAGTTTGGAAATCAAAGCTTTGTGCCAGACTCTACTATCAAAAGCTTTTGATATATCCAAGGCAACAGCAAAAGTTTCACCAGAATCTCTAAAAGAGGATGACCAAGACTCATTAAGGAAAGCCAGATCACTAGTAGAGCGGCCTTGACGGAACCCATACTGGCGATCAGATAGAAAGTTGTGAAGTGATTGATGTTTAAGAATCTTCCTGTTGAAGATAGATTAAAAAAAAAATTAGATAGGCAGGAAATTAAAGCAATAGGACGGTAATTTAAGGGATTAGAACGGTTACCCTTTATAGGAACAGGCTGAATGTAGGCAAGAAAGAAAAATAGATGTTGACAGACAGAATTGAAAGAGTTTGATTAGGCAAGGTGCAAGCACAGAAACACAGTTTCGGAGAACAATAGGAAGGACCCCATCAGGTCCATAAGCTTTCTGAGGGTTTAGGCCAGCAAAGGCATGGGAAACATCATTGCGAAGAATTTTAATAGGTAGCCAAAGTAGTCATAGTAGTCAAAGGGTGTAAGAGAGGGAGAAACAAGCCCAGAATCGTTTTTAGCAAAGGTTTGAGCGAAGAGTTCAGCTTTAGAGATAAATGTGATAGCAGCGGTGCCATTTGGCTGAAATAAAGGAGGGAAAGAAGAAGCAAAGTTATTAGAGATATTTTTCGCTAGATGACAGAAGTCACGAGTGTAGTTAAATCTTGAAAGATTATGACACTTTCTACTAATGAAGTAGTTTTTGGCTAGTTGGAGAACAGACTTGTCATGGTTCCGAGAAATATAAAGTGCATGAGATTCTGGTGATGGAAAGCTTAAATACGTTTTGTGGGCCACCTCTCTATCATGTATAGCACGAGAACAAGCTGTGTTAGGTCGAGAAAAATAGTGAGGAATGTACGCCTCCATGCCAAACACTATCACCTCTGTTATGCGCTCAGCACACAAAGACACGGAAGCAGTAGTCATTCCAAGGAAAATCAGCAAAATACCTCCTCAGGTCCCCCCAACTAGCAGAGGCAAAACGCCAGAGGCACTTTCGCTTAGGGGGATCCTGAGGAGGGATTGGAGTGATAGGACAAGATAGAGATATGAAATTGTGATCGGAGGAGCCTAACAGAGAAGAGAGGGTGACAGCATAAGCAGAATGATTAGAGGTCACGAAAAGGTCAAGAATGTTGGGCGTATCTCCAAGATGGTCAGGAATGCGAGCAGGGTGTTGCACCAACTGCTCTAGCTTTCAAAGTTGAAGGCTAATCCACCATTCCAGGATGGTCAGTGAAGGGAGAGGAAAGCCAAAGCTAGTGGTGAACATTGGAGATCTCTGCAAAAAGGAAGAGAGTCGGAATGTGCTCCACTTTGGAAGTTAAGTAGTTAAAGAATTTCTTATAGTCAGAGGAGTTAGGTGAGAGATATACAGGACAGATAAATCTAATTTAAGAATGACTCTGTAGTCGTAGCCAGATGGAAAACTCGGAAAATAAAAAAAACATGGGCACGAGGGTAGGTTAAATCGTTGCGCACACAAACGCAACATTCAGCTTTGGATTGAAAATGAAGATAAAGAAAGTAGGAGGGAACAGAAAAGGGGCTACTGTCAGTTGCCTCAGACACCTGAGTTTCAGTGAGGAAAAAAAATATGAGGTTTAGAAGAGGAGAGGTGGAGTTCTATTGACTGAAAATTAGATCTAAGACCGCGAATGTTGCAGAAGTTAATGAAGAAAAAAGTTGAGTGGGGTGTCGAGACACTTATGGTCATTATCAGGAGAGCAGTCTGACCTGGGGACATTTGTGGTCCCCTCCCCAGATGGGGACTCCGAGGCTGGTGTAGGAGTCGTCATGAAAATTTTGAATTTTTCAGTGAAGTGCGTGTGTGTGTGTGTGTGTGTGTGTGTGTGTGTGTGTGTGTGTGTGTGTGTGTGTGTGTGCGTGCGCTATTTGGTGCTTGTAGTAGTAGTAATTTCTCTGCTGTTTTTTGTGTGTATTTACATATTTGTTTTGCCTTTATTTGCATAATTTTTTTTGTGCCTTATAGATATAAGCACACTCTACGTTCATATATCCATATTTCTCATTTTTATTTTTATTGCGTTTTTTCACATTTTTCTATTTGATGTGCTTATGCCACTTTTTTTTTTTTTTCGTTGTGGGTGTCGCAGCATAGGTGTGGCCGAGCTATATGATAAGATGTTCACGTGTGTGTATATATATATATATATATATATATATATATATATATATATATATATATATATATATATATATATATATATATATATATATATATATATATATATATATATATATACAAGGTGTAACGCGAGTTTCTGCAAATACTGAAAGAGGTGAAAGAACGTGTAATTCTAAGTAGAAAATGTTCTATACACATGCAGTTTGAGGCTTTTTTTTTTTTACACGTCAGAGGAGTTGAAAATGTATGTGTATATTCTGCGTGTAGTTGAGGTGATGGACAGACGGTTCCATTGTCGCACCCTCGGTGCCATTTGCTCAAATTACAAATGGTTTTATCTTATTTTTTGCAGGCTATGGAATATTACAGTATCTTGTAACAAGACAAAGGATATTAAAAAGCATTGAATTTACCGATAACATTACACGACAAGATTATTGCTGTGATTAAAAGTACTCCTGTAAAATGCTATGTGGCATCATCAAACCCAGGAAGAAAGGTGGGGGGAGAGAATCCGAGCGACCTTGAAAACAGCTGAGTGATCATGCCACGTAGCATTTTACAGAAGTACTTTTAATCACCGCAATAATATTGTAGTGTAATGCTTATCCGTAAATTACATGCTTTTTAACACCATTTACCATACTACAAAATACTGTAATATTCCACAGCCTGCAAAAAATGAGATAAAATCATTCGTAACTTGAGCAAGTGGCACCTCCAAGGCTGCGACAATGTAACCGTCTGTCCGTCACTTCAGCTACACGCATAGTACACCCATACATTTTCAGCTCCTCTGACGGGTAAGCAAAGCCTTAAAATGCATGTGTATAGAACATTTTCTACTTAGAATTACATGTTCTTTCACCTCTTTCAGTATTTGCACAAACTCGCGTTTCACCATATATATATATATATATATATATATATATATATATATATATATATATATATATATATATATATATATATATATATATATATATATATATGTACGCCTCCATGGCAGATACCATCACCTCTGTTATGCGCTTAGCACACAAAGACGGGTCTCTGACATGGAAGCAATAGTCATTCCAAGGAAAATCAGCAAAATACCTCCTCATGTCCCCCCAACTAGCAGAGGCAAAACGCCAGAGGCACATTCGCTTAGGGGGATCCTGAGGAGGGATTGGAGCGATAGGACAAGATACAGATATGAAATTGTTATCGGAGGAGCCCAACGAAGAAGAAAGAGTGACAGCATAAGCAGAAGGATTAGAAATCAGGAAAAGGTCAAGAATGTTGGGCGTATCTCCAAGATGGTCAGGAATGAGTAGGGTGTTGCACCAATTGCTCTAGGTCATGGAGGATAGCAAAGTTGAAGGCTAGTTCACCAGGATGGTCAGTGAAGGGAGAGGAAAGCCAAAGCTGGTGGTGAACATTGAAGTCTCCAAGAATGGAGATCTCTGCAAAAGGGAAGAGGGTCAGAATGTGCTCCACTTTGAAAGTTAAGTGGTCAAAGAGTTTCTTATAGTCAGAAGAGTTAGGTGAGAGGTATACAGCACAAATAAATTTAGTTTGAAAGTGACTCTGTAGTCGTAGCCAGATGGTGGAAAACTCGGAAGATTCAAGAGCGTGGGCACGAGAGTAGGTTAAGTTTTTGCGCACATAAACGCAACATCCAGCTTTGGATCGAAAATGAGGATAGAGAAAGTAGGAGGGAAGAGAAAAGGGCCTACTGTCAGTTGCCTCAGACACCTGAGTTTCAGTGAGGAAAAGAAGATGAGGTTTAGAAGAGGAGAGGTGGTGTTCTACAGACTGAAAATTAGATCTTAGACCGCGAATGGTGCAGAAGTTAATGAAGAAAAAGTTGAGGGGGGTGTCAAAACACTTAAGGTCGTCGACAGAAAGGCAGTCCGACCTGGGGACATTTATGGTCCCCTCCACAGATGGGGACTTCGAGCCTGGTGTAAGAGTCGCCATGATGATTTTGAAATTTTTGAGTGAAGGGTGTGTGTGTTATTAGGTGCTTGTAGTTTTGTGAGGAGGAAGAGAGTTGTCTTTAGAGGGCAGGCTGTGACTGCCCTCTTGTGTTGTGAGACACAAAAGTGAGGTCACAGCTGGATTTAATGATAAGTTCACAGCACCCCCTGAACAGTGCTTTAGACCTCACTGGGAGTAATTATCGTTTCGGCAGGTGTCTACTGCGTCCTCCTTTAAATTTAATATGCGGCGGTCTTCCTCGTGTTTTCTTTTGTATTTCTGGGAACACTTGGGCTCCATCTACTCAACAAATGCAAGAGACACACAGACAAACAGGTATTGGCAAACAGATATACAGAAATAAACAGAGACAGAGAAAGACTAACAAAAGCGACAAGACACACAGCCAAACACAGAGAGACAGACAGACACAGACAAGCACAAAGACAAAGAGATAGACAGACAGGAAGCAATCTAGTAAGACGCACGAGTGAATATTTCCAGATAACCAATGATAGCAATACAGTTAATGTAACATACCGTGAGAGAGACAATAATGATGATGCTGATAATAATAATAATAATAATAATAATAATAATAATAATAATAATAATAATAATAATAATAATAAAAATAATAAAAGAAAAAGAAGAACAAGAACAAGAACAAGAAGAAAATGATAAGAAAAGATGAAGAAGCAGCAGAACAAGAAAAAATGCAATAGAAGGAGTAAGAAGACGAAAAGGAGAAGAGGGGGGGTGAGCAAGAAGAGGCGACGTGAATCAAACGAACCTCTTAAGGAATGAAAAACAATATAAATGCTGCTGCTGCCGCTGCTGCTGCTGCTCCCACTACTACTACTACTACTACTACTACTACTACTACTACTACTACTACTACTACTACTACTACTACTACCACCACTACTACTACTGCTGCAGCAGCAACAGCTGCTGCTGCTGCTGCTACTACTACCACTACTACTACTACTACTACTAGTACTACTACTACTACTACTACTACTACTACTGCTACTACTACTACCAATAATAATAATAATAATAATGATGATAATGATAAACACAACAATAACATTAACGGTAACAACAACAACAAAACAATAACAACAACGACACAACAACAAAAAAACAAAACAAGCAAACAAAGGAGAGGGAGGAAATGCGAGACGCAATTATGGTGTGAAAGTAGATTTTGGCAAGGTGTAAAGAGATGATGATGACGGGTGATGATGGTGACGATGATGACGATGGGCCTCGTAATGACTGGGAGAGAGAGAGAGAGAGAGAGAGAGAGAGAGAGAGAGAGAGAGAGAGAGAGAGAGAGAGAGAGAGAGAGAGAGAGAGAGAGAGAGAATCATCAAAAATCTTCTTGAGAGAGAGAGAGAGAGAGAGAGAGAGAGAGAGAGAGAGAGAGAGAGAGAGAGAGAATCATCAAAAATCTTCTTGAGAGAGAGAGAGAGAGAGAGAGAGAGAGAGAGAGAGAGAGAGAGAGAGAGAGAGAAAGAGAGAGAGAGAGAGAGAGAGAGAGAGAGAGAGAGAGAGAGAGAGAGAGAGAGAGAGAGAGAGAATCATCAAAAATCTTCTTGAGAGAGAGAGAGAGAGAGAGAGAGAGAGAGAGAGAGAGAGAGAGAGAGAGAGAGAGAGAGAGAGAGAGAAAGGTAACGTCCATCAAAATTAAGAGAAATTAATTATATAATGTTTTTAATATTAACAAAACAACAACAACAATGACTTCTACTACTACTACTACTACTACTACTACTATTATCATGACTACGAGCGCTAGTACTGCTGCTGCTTCCATGACTTACTATTACGAGTAAACTACTACTACTACTACTACTACTACTACTACTACTACTACTTCTAGTACTACTACTACTACTACTGCTACTACTACTACTACTACTACTATGAACACTAGTACTACTGCTATTATCATGACTATTACGAGTACAGTACTACTACTACTACTACTACTACTACTACTACTACTACTACTACTACCACCACCACCACTTGTTGCCACAGGCTGGTAACAATCCACGTATATAGCGGGCTCGTATGCTTACACACACACACACACACACACACACACACACACACACACACACACACACACACACACATAACAACCAGATTAACCGTGATCCTCGGCCTTTCATCATTTCACTGCAGCGATAACATATATAGGGTGCATATCGGGGCTATTTTAGTGTGTGTGTATGTGGAGTATTATTAGATTCCATCGTTGGAATTGTTTTGATAACCCACATCTCTCTTTCCTTTATCGTGGAAATTTATTTTTTGATCGGCTCTTCATGGATATTAGTAAGAATTCACTTTAATTAAGTATTAAATATCCGTAATTATATACGGTTACACAAACGTACGTATGAAAACAAACACACACACACACACACACACACACATGTTGTAGAGAAGACGTGTGTGTGTGTGTGTGACAGACTGACATGTAAACAATGGTGCGGTATGATTAGAACAGAGAGAGAGAGAGAGAGAGAGAGAGAGAGAGAGAGAGAGAGAGAGAGAGAGAGAGAAAACATATGTATCCAGTGTTATTGATCATAGTCCGTATCTTTATTTTTTAGGATTCCTTATGTTTTGTCTTTTCTTCAGAGTATTCTCCCTATTCTGTTCATTTTTTTTCCAACCACTCACCTCTCCCCCTTCCCCCCACTCTCTCTCTCTCTCTCTCTCTCTCTCTCTCTCTCTCTCTCTCTCTCTCTCTCTCTCTCTCTTCTTCTTCTTCTTCTTCTTCTTCTTCTTCTTCTTCTTCTTGTTATTCATTCTCTCCTTTCAGTTTTCCAGTTGTTTTTTTTCTTTCTCGTTCCTTTCTTTTTACATTTCTTTTCGGTGTACCTTGCATATTTCCTTCTATTTTGGTTAATTTCTCTTCCATTTCCAGCTTGGTCATTTTCTTTCAGGTGTCTTTTTTTTTTTTTTATTTCAGCTGCACTATTGTTTTCCCTGTTTCCCCTTT
>NC_087175.1:11690892-11693392 GCF_035594125.1 Scylla paramamosain
CATACTCTACTGACATTTGAACTTAAATCCACAGCAAACTGTATCATGGACTGCATTCTTTCTGTACCACCACAAGCGATAGGTTTAGGGAAGGCACATCACAATATCATCTTCCATAATTTTTGTCTTCTCCTCACAAAGTGGTTTGATGAATTTTTTAGGACATTTCTTTGATTGGCGATAAAAATCAACATCATAAGAGGTTTCCCCTTCTTCTGTGAATACTTTACCTATCTGACCAACATAAAATAACCACTTATTCTTCGATTTTATTGGTATGAATCTTACAAGAACAAACTCTCCAACTTCTGTCTCCTTCCTTGCCTTTTCCTCTGCCGGATCCTCATTGAAGTCATCGTCATATTCACTTGATTCCTCATGTATGGATATGCTTACAAGTTCATTATCTGAATTTTCTCCGGCAACAGTTAGTTTTGTCTTTCTCTCTGATAACTTTTCTCTTTGCTTCCTCAATGCATTTTCTTTCTCCGGAGTGCTCGCGAATACCTTGGATCCGACAAATTTCTTTTTGCAACCTTGTTTCGTGGATAGAACTGAAGATTTTCGCTTTGGTAGGGGTCGTAAATATACCAGTTTTTTCAAAGTCTGTATGATGATACAGTCTGTCACTTAGGATTCCTGGTCAGTGCTCATTGCAGAAACTGCTGATAATGTAGAAACATTCAGGTCTCTTTGAGGATCCACCACTTCTACTCCAATAGTTATATTGTTGCTTTGATTAGGATTAGGTCAAGATCTCCCACGTTAATCTGTGTGGAGGGATGGTTCAATGTGCCACATTTCTTGCCATTAGAAAAAAATCAGTTTCAAATCCTGGTATAAGTCCACTCAAATCTAATGAAGATGTTTTTGTAATCTTTCTTTATTATATTATCCATTTCAGTAGTTTGATTAGAATCATCATCTACATTCTACATAAAGATTATAAGCAGGATCTTTTGAGTTCAAATTTTAGATAATAGCCTCCGTCAATGAAGGCTGGTATCTTACTGGTGACTGAGTGAGTGCTGAGTAGACGGTTCTTACACGGGAGACATCTTCGGGCAGGAAGGAAAAACTAATCATGAAAAAAATCAAATGCTTCAATGTGCCTCTATGTTCAATGTGCCCCACTCTCCCCTACTGAGTTTATTCTATTCATCTACCACTATACATGTATTTGAGAACAAATTAATTCCTCTCTTTTTAAAATCCAACTTTATCAAGCTTGAACGTGTTATTTCTTGTCCAATCCTGACTAGTGACACTGGAGATATTGCGTATTTCACCCTTGTTATTTATAAATATCATATAAAGACCTCTACCAGACCCTCGCTGCGATCACCCATTCTCTGCTTCTCCGTCATGTGGGTCGCCCCATGATCTGCATGGGGAGTAGTAGTAGTAGTAGTAGTAGTAGTAGCAGTAGTAGTTGTTGTTATTGTTGTTGTTGTTGTTGTTGCTGCTATTGTTGTTGCTGATATTGTTGAAAAAGCAAGAGAAGTCGTAGAAGGAGGATGAGGAGGAGGGGGGAGGAGAAAGAAAAGGAAAAAGGAAGAAGGTACACAAAGAAACACAAAGAAGGAAAAAAAAAACATTAGGTAAGTTCACTACGCTCTTTGCGATTAAATATATTATCTAATGCAATGGGAGAGGCAAAAAAAAAAAAAAAGAAGTAAAACGCTTCTCCCACCCATCGTTCTCTCCAGCCGGATCTGGCAGGGAAGAAGGAAAATACGTGCAGCATGGAGAACTTGCATTATATTTTTGTGAGGAGGAAGAGGTGTAGTCAGGAGAGGAGGAGGAGTTTGAAAAGGAAAGTAATGGAAGAGGACAAGGACAAGGAGGAGGAAGAGGACGAAAAGAAACGGCGGCTATTCATTTAACAATATTCTGAAATAGCAAAATTCTCTATTTATTCTCAGTCGCGATTCGTCTAACACACACGCACGCACACTCTCTCTCTCTCTCTCTCTCTCTCTCTCTCTCTCTCTCTCTCTCTCTCTCTCTCTCTCTCTCTCTCTCTCTCTCTCTCTGTTTCCCATTTTCTATAATCTTGGTCAAATCCTCAAATGACAGACTTAATTCCTCGAACATTGATCACCACCTATCACCCCTTTTTGCTATTACCTGAGAGAAGGGGAGGACAGAAGGACACAGGGGGAATGGGATAGAGAGAAGCGCGATGGAAATGTACTAGGGGAATCGGATGGAAGGATGTGTGGTGAAAATGTACAGAGGGGAAATGGGATGGAGAAATGTGCGATCGAAGGGTTCAGGAAAAGAAAGATGGAAAGGATATGGAATGGAAGGAACTGAGTGAAACGCTTATGAGTGAAAGGTATGAGGTAGAAGTAAGAGGAGGGAGGGAAAATAAAGGAAAGAAATGGTAATGATAGGAAAATAAAGAATAAAAAGTAAATAGAGGTAAATAAAACTTTAGAAAAAAAATAGTAGAACAGGGAAAGAAAAGTAAAATCAAATAAATAGTATAACGAAT
>NC_087175.1:11698392-11720892 GCF_035594125.1 Scylla paramamosain
TAACATATTTTCTTTCCCAAATTTCTTCACCTACACGAAAAGAGAGAGAGAGAGAGAAAAAAAAAAACGAGAAAAGCAAGTAAAGTTGTTTAAACCACGAACAAAAGACAAGGGAATAGACAGGCGAGACAGTGAAAAGGTAACGATATCTTAAGAAAGAAACTTACGCAGCACAAAGAACATGAGAAGATGTCATCTTAATGTGCTTCATAGAATGATATCAACACATAAGTGACTTCGCAAGGCAATCAAGATCTGGCTCTTTTTACGTAGGTATCAATGGCTATTGGCTATTTTACGTACGTATGTGTGTGTGTGTGTGTGTGTGTGTGTGTGTGTGTGTGTGTGTGTGTGTGTATAAATAAATAAATATATATATATATATATATATATATATATATATATATATATATATATATATATATATATATATATATATATATATATATATATATATATATATATATATATATATATATATATATATATATATATATATAGTTTGATGTAACTGCTATTGGAATTATCTTTCCTCAAAAGAAGTTTAACTTACGAATAATAGTATGATGTGAAGCAAGCAAAATATAACATTTTGGGAGAGAGAGAGAGAGAGAGAGAGAGAGAGAGAGAGAGAGAGAGAGAGAGAGAGGGGTGAATCCAACTTTTTTTTCTCTCCCTTTACTTCTCATTTCTCGCCCCGTCTCTCCAGGCATGTTTTACCGATGGCCATAAAACACCACCGCGCTAGTACTGAGATCTGTCGTTTTTTTCGCTGAGACTAATAATGAACACCTACATAAAATATGAATGAGGAAAGAGCGAATCAGAAGAATCTTCGTGGAGTCTTACTGCATAAATGTTCTCTTCGTTTTGTGTGCTTCCTCAGTATCACATCCTTTGATACGTTTTGTCAGTAATTTAGTTTTATAAGAAGACTTAACAGACCAGAGGATTAAAATTTGAGGATAACATCAAATTAGACTGGATTTATGAGGATATTAAGTAACCTGACTTAGTGATTGCACCTTTGAGTATTTTGGTTAGGTTTTCCTCATTTTTTCTTTGGGTTGACTTGCGTTAGAGCGTTAAATGTCACTGCTTCATCTGGGCCTTCCCACACCACTACCTCACTCCACTCATTTGTCATATGTATATATATATATATATATATATATATATATATATATATATATATATATATATATATATATATATATATATATATTATAAAAATTCCATTTAGAAATACTTTTTTATGTAGGATAGACACCGACCAAGGACAACATGATTAAAAGAAGAAGAAAAAAAAAAAAGCTCACTGAGCTGTCAGTTCCCAAACAGTCTGAAACGATCGTCAAAAATTGGAGGATAAGAATCTTGAAACCTTCTCCTCAAAAGAGTTCAAGTTATAGAAAGGAGGAAATACAGAAGCAGGCAGGGAGTTCCAGAGTTTACCAGAAAAGGGAATCAATGATTGATAAGCCCAGTTAACTCTTGCATTAAAGAGATGGGCAAAGTATGGGTGAGAGAAAGTAAGTCTTGTTCAGCGAAGCATTAGGGGAGGGGAAGCTTGCAGTTAACAAGATCAGAAGAGCAGTTAGTTTGAAACTAGCAGTAGAAGACAGCAAAAGATGCAACATTGCGACGATGAGAGAGAGGCTGAAGACAATCAGTTAGAGGATAGGAGTCGGTTCATAAGCAGTCTAAAAGAGTGGTATAAGTAGAACTGCTCATGCATATGAAGTGTACTCCTTACAATGACGGATTAAGCCCCTTTTATTGCAAGAGGGCCATTGGCCGAGGACAAAAAAACAAAAATAAATAAATAAATAAATAAAAAATAAATAAATAAAAAAATAAATAAAAATAAATAAAAAAATAAAAAAATAAAAAGGCCCACTACAGTGCCATTTCCTGAAGAAGTTCCAAACAGAAAAAAAAAAAAAATCAAATAACCATCATCTTGAAAAGAAGTTCTTGTGTAACGAGGCCGCAGGAGGGCAGACATGCAGAGGACTTAGCGTGAAAGTATCGGTAGAAGATAACAAAAGATGCAGTATTGCAACGATGAGAGAGAGGCTGAGGACAGTCAGTTAGAAGAAAGGAGCTAATAAGACGAAATGCTTTTGATTTCGCCCTGCCTAAAAGTGTGGTATGAGTGGAATCCCTCATACATTTGAAGTGTACTCTCTACATGGACGGATAAAGGCCCTATGCAACGTTAGTATCTGGGGGTGAGAAAACTGGCGGAGACGACTCAGAACACTTAACTTCACAGAAGCTGTGTAAGCTACAGATGAGATGTGAAGTTTCAGTTCAGATTATAAGCAAAGGACAGACCAAGGATGTTCAGTCTAGAAGAGGGGGACATTTGAGTGTCACTGAAAACGAGGACATAGTTATCTGGAAGGCTGTGTCGAATTGATAGATGGAGGAAATGAATTTTTTGAGGCATTGAACAAAACTAAGTTTGCTTTGCCCCAATCAATAATTTTAGAGAGATCAGAAATCAGGTGTTCTGTGACTTCCCTACTTGAGCTGTTTAATTTCTGAAGGGTTAGAGGTTTATGAAAAGACGCGGAAAAGTGCAACGTGGTATCATCAGCGTAGGAGTGGATAGGACAAGAAGTTCGGTTTAGAAGATCATTGATAAATAATAAGAAGAGAGTGGTTGACAGGACAGAACTCTAAGGAGTATCTTTGTTAATAGACTTATGAGAAGAAGAGTGACCGTCTACCACAGCAGTAATATATCGATTAGCAAGGAAACTTAAGATGAATTTACAGAGACAATGACAGAAGATACTTTGGAAATCAAACCTTTGTGTCAGGCTCTATCAAAACCTTTTGATATGTCTAAGGCTATAGCGAAACTTACAACAAAGTTCCTAAAATAGGATGGCCAAGACTTAGCAAGGAAAGCCCGATCACCAGTAGAGCGGCCACTACGGAAATTATTCTGGTGATCAAATATAAGTTTATGAAGTGATATATGTTTCAGAATCTTCCTGTTGAGAATAGATTCAAGAATTTTTGAGGCATGAAATTAAAGGAATAGGACGGTAGTTTTGGGGATTAGAGCGGACACCCTTTTTTAGGAACAGGCTGAATGTAGACAGCCTAAGTAAGAAGGAAAAGAAGAGTTTGACCCGTCTTTGTGTGCTGAGTGCATAAAAGAGGTGATAGTGTCTGGCATGGAGGCATACATTCCTCACTCTTTTTCTCGAACTAAATCTTCCAAACCTTGGTTTAACCCAGCTTGTTCTCGTGCTACACATAATAGAGAGGTGGCCCACAGGAGGTATTTAAGCCTTCCATCACCAGAATCTCATGCACTTTATATATCTGCCTGGAAGTCTGTTCTCCAACTAGCCAAAAACTCCTTCATTAACAGAAAGTGTCAAAATCTTTCAAGATCTAACTCCCCTCGTGACTTCCGGCATCTAGCCAAAAATATCTCCAATAATTTTGCTTCTTTTTCTTTCCCTCCTTTGTTTCAACCTGATATTACATATATTTCTAAAGCTGAACTCTTCGCTCACACCTTTGCTAAAAACTCTACCTTGGACGATTCTGGGCTTGTTCCTCCCTCTCCTCCACCCTCTGACTACTTCATGCTACCTATTAAAATTCTTCGTAATGATGTTTTCCATGCCCTCGCTGTCTAAACCCTCAGAAGGCTTATGGACCTGATGACGTCCCTCCTATTGTTCTCCGAAAATGTGCCTCCGTGCTTGCACCTTGCCTAGTCAAACTCTTTCAGATCTGTCTGTCAACATCTACCTTTTCTTCTTGCTGGAAGTTTAACTACATTCAGCCTGTTCCTAAAAAGGGTGACCGTTCTAATCCCTCAAACTACCGTCCTATTGTTTTAATTTCCTGCCTATCTAAAGTTTTTGAATCCATCCTCAACAGGGTGATTCTTAAACATCAATCACTTCACATTCTTCTATCTGATCGCCAGTATGGGTTCCATCAAGGCCGCTCTACTGGTGATCTTCTGGTTTTCCTTACTGAGTCTTGGTCATCCTCTTTTAGAGATTTTGATGAAACTTTTGTTGTTGCCTTGGACATATCAAAAGCTTTTGATAGAGTCTGGCACAAAGTTTTGATTTCCAAACTATCCTCCTATGGCTTCTACCCTTCTCTCTGTAACTTCATCTCAAGTTTCCTTTCTGACCGTTCTATTGCTGCTGTGGTAGACGGTCACTGTTCTTCTCTTTAATCTATTAACAGTGGTGTTCCTCAGGGTTCTGTTCTGTCACCCACTCTGTTCTTATTATTTATCAATGACCTAAACCAAACTTCTTATCCTATCGATTCCTACGCTGATGATATCAACCAGCGCTTTTCCACGTCTTTTCATAGACGTCCAACCCTTCAGGATGTAAACATTTCATGCAGGGAAGCCACAGAACGCCTGACTTCTGATCTTTCTAAAATTTCTGATTGGGGCAGAGAAAACTTGGTATTGTTCAATGCTTCAAAATCTCAATTCCTCCATCTATCAACTTGACACAACCTTCCAGCCAAGTATTTTTTGTAGCTGACGTATAGGACGACCTATTTTTTTAAACCTTTTTTTTTTTTAGGATGATTCAAATGCCGTCTTAAGGTAGGCGCACACTTGTTCGCATCGTACGGACGGCACGCATCGTACTCATCGGATTGTTTTTGGGGTCAGCGCACATTGGTCCGCATCGTACGGACGGCACGCATCGGACGGATCGGATTTTCTGCGCACATTGTCGGCATTGGACCATTCACCACCCACAGCTGTGAAGCTGAGCTCTCTCTGGAAGGACATACTCCATATTTTTCTAGTGTATAAAGTTGTGAAAATGTTGAACAGTGATAGTGAAGAGGAAGAAATTGTAGTGGTTAGCTGTATGCTGGCAGAAGAAGAACAGAAAGTTAAAAAAAGGAAAACATGGATTCACAACATAAACAGGAAAAGGCTGGAATTTGGAGAAAAATCTAAAAACAGTCAGTGAGTTAATATAACATTATATATTATGTATAAGCAAAGCATAGCTATGCAAACAGAAAAAATAAAATAAATACCGAAGAAGGTTTGCATCCGACCGCGACGGCGCTCTGGCTGCAACTGACGATGGGGTCGCACATTTGCCGGCAAATGCCGTAGAGGCCATCCGCATCGTTCGTACGCATCGGATTGAATGCTCTTTCGGGGATCCTCGTCGGCATTGCCGATGTCCGATGCGTACGACGCGGTCAAATGCGCGCAGACCCATTTGAAATAATGTAAAGAATACTAAAATCCGATGCCTACGATGCGTGCCGTCCGTACGATGCGAACAAGTGTGCGCCTACCTTTATACGCCGAAATATACGGTACTTTATATTTTCTCTTACTGTATTTTTTTTTTGGTGTAATTTAGGTTATTTTCATTCAATTCTATGTTTAGACTACAACATATTGTTTCACAATTTGAACATTCCCAATTTGAACAGCCCAAAAAGACCAACTAAGTTCGAATAACGAGATATCACTGTATATTTAACAAATGTTAAAAATCTTACTAGGACACAATTTCAATACGGGAAAGAAAATCACGAGCCTAGAAGAGAATTACTAATATGTATTCAGTAAGTTTATACAAAACGTAATTACGGTCTTTAGTGCTGCGTGTAATGAATATATTATTTTGTTTCCTTTTGATTGGTCGGTTGATCGATTGACTACTATTGACTCATGAATACAGATAGTCATGTGTACAGTACTTACAACAATCTCTCTCTCTCTCTCTCTCTCTCTCTCTCTCTCTCTCTCTCTCTCTCTCTCTCTCTCTCTCTGTCTGTCTCCACTGTGTTCTTTCTTCTCTTCTCTCTTTCCTTTCGCTATTTTTATGTTCTCGTTCCCTTTATACAGTACTTCCTTTCTTTTCTTTTTCCCTTTATTCTCTCTGTTGTGTTTTCTTTTCATACTACTATTTCTCTCTGCTCCCTTTCCCCTGACTATTTCTATTCTCTCGTTCCTCGTATGCTAGTTTTTTCTTCTCTTTTTTCCCCTCTCTCCTTCCCTCTACTATTCACTCTCTCTCTTCTCTCTTTCTCTTGACTACTTTCATTCTCTCGTTCCCTTTAACTACACTTCCTTTTTCTATTTTTCCTCCTTTCTATCCTTCCTTCTATTATTTCTCACGCGTCCCTCACTCTTCCCCTTAATTGTTTTTATTCTTTCGTTCTCTCTATTTTACACTCTTCTTCCCTACTTTCTTTCCTTCTCTCCTTTCCTCAGTTACTACTCTCTGTTCTCGATAATCCTGCCAAAGAGGTTAAGGCTGAGACCATTCTGCTTGTTGGAGGGATTTCTCGGGTAAATCTTTATGAGTTTGCGGATTTAGCTGATCCAGAAGGCTGGGGCTCGATTTGGGCCCGTTATAAGCGCGTTATGCTAGGTCCGTACGGAAGAAAACTAGGCACGTATTTTGAAAAGCTCTGTTCCCTCATAAGGACTGTTTTCAAAGGAAACTGAGATGATTACACGAGTTTTCATGAGTGTTTTTCTTTTTTTTAATTAATTCCCCGAGCGGAGTGAGGGGCTTCTAATTTTGTTACCGCATATCTTTACACCCCAATGCTCCCCTGGAGGGTACAATGATGATTTCGCCAGAACCACCTTTTGGTGTCCATCGCATATAGAAATTGCGATTTCAGTCTCGGAAACACTCCCCAACTAATAACTTTAGACGGTGCATCTTTCTTATTTTATGACATTTCTTCGTGAGACCCACCGTTTTGGCGTACTTTGCATATTTTGATTTATCGGCATGTGAGGGAAGGTTTCTGCCTCGCAACTCACGCAACTATCACTTCATCACTACATACAGAGCTCGAGCGTGCAAAATACGCGAATTATTTGTCATAACTCACTTCATAATACGGGATAGCCGGTTTTGATTGACACCATCAGATTCAGCAGTAACTGCAGAATCAAAATGTATTGTAAAAACTTGATGAAACAAAAAAAAAAAAAAAATGGTATTACAACCAGTTGAACTGAAGATGTTAAAAAATGTTTATAACATGTTTTACTCATGCTCGCTATTTTCAACAGTTAATCATTGAATGCTGAAATATATTATTACATTAAGTAGGAGAAACTCTCCTGGACACGATAGCGTGATCAGAATGCAGATAAAGCTCCACATACTGGAAGCACAAAGTAATTTTTAAGCAACATGTCACTCGCAGCAACCATCACTGTGGCACGACACTTGGCGTGGCGTGTACAGGCGGGCTCCTCATAACCAAGTCTGCGATGCGTCTAAAAATTAGAACCCCTCCAGCCGCTGGAGGAAGGTCCTTTAAAGCACCTACTACCTGGTTGAGTGCTTGTTAAAGTATCACTAGAAACATGTAAATGTTTCTAGTGATACTTTAACTTCGAGTAAAGCCTATTAAAAGTACTCAAATAGACGCTGAAGTGTTTGACAACATGATGATTTTAAGGATACTCATGGGTTTCACATTACTATTGGCCTGTTTCCGACCACAAGGCCTGGAAGAAGTCTTGGTTAATTTTTGACACACTGTGTGATCTATATGAAGCATGGGATATAATTCTTTTTAATATTTGAGCGGTTCCTGAGACGAGGGTTTGGGTTGAGTACTTTTTGAGTACACTGGGCTGGTTCATGACATTCTCTCTCTCTCTCTCTCTCTCTCTCTCTCTCTCTCTCTCTCTCTCTCTCTCTCTCTCTCTCTCCCCTCCCAACCCGCCCCCCCACCCCCACACACACACACACATTAATGCACACGCCTGGAATTCCAAGTGAGAGGAAATTGCTAGGAAAATGATTTGATATGGTGTTATTACTTCCTCCTGCTCCATCACAATCATTAACGCACCACCAAGAACAACCACAAAAGTTCTTAATGTCACAGTACTTTCACCAACATAAGCAGCCGCTGGCTTGGTGGTAACTTCCTTGGTTGTCACTTCAGAGGTCGAAGTTCGCTTTCCTCTTGCGTTGCATCCTATTTTCACTCATGTCCAAACAGTTTTCATCTTTGAGTATGAGAATGTAGCTTGGGGCATCATAAGTCTCACTATAAGCTTAGATCTGAGGTGTATATGAGCGTAATACACATGCACCCACACACACACACACACACACACACACACTGCTGTAAACCCTTTGCAATTCTAAAGTAAAGTGAAATGAGAACACACTCGCTGTAGTGTTATTACTTCCTCTGGCGCTACCAACAATAATACCACACCACCACTACCACCACCATTATCACCACCACAACCCCCATCACCACTTCCACCACCACTACCACCACCACTACCAATAACAACAAGCATAACATCAACAACAACGACAACTATAACAACAACAACGACGACTTCGACAACAACAATAACAACAACAATACATCTGCCACCGTTACTACCACCAGCACCACTAACAACATTAACAACAACAATAACAAGAACAACAAACTACTACTACTACTACTACTACTACTACTACTACTACTACTACTACTACTACTACTGTTACTACTACTACTACTACTACTACTACTACTACTACTACTACTACTGCTACTACTACTAAACCATTGAAGTTATATACAAATTCCTATTTCGTACACAGTTGGTGTGACCTCCAAGGCTTCTCACGGAAGTCAGATGAAAATGAAAAGAAAATCAAAAGTCCCAAATCATTGCTATACTCATGTTCATGACTTTTACATCGCTTACTACACAATCGTAGCTTATACATTCACTTTTCAATCTTCATGACACAGATCTTGCAATACTTTATTTATTATCTTTAATCTTTTGATATAGTTGCGAGCGATGGAGTATTTGAAACTCATTATTATTATTATTATTATTATTATTATTATTATTATTATTATTATTACTATTATTATTATTATTATTATCATTTTTATTATTATTATTATTACTATTATCATTATTATTGTTATTATTATTATTATTATTATTATTATTATTATTATTATTATTATTATTATTATTATTATTAAAATCATCATCATCATAATTATTCTTATCGGTGTTGTTGTAGTTGTTGTTCTTGTTGTTGCTGTATTTCTCACACGTATTCTAAACTTCCATCCTAGTAGAGGGGAAAAAGCAAACTTGACTTTTTTGGTCAATGTTAACAATACATTGAATAGAAAAGTTAAGAAGTAAAAATTCAAAATGAAATTTTTTTTTTTTTTTACTGTCATCACACCGGCAGGAAATGCCAGAAACCGAGTAGATTATCCGAGAAAAAGAATAATGATAAGCTGGTAGATATTTCTGTAACCAAGTAGAAAGTAGATCAAGAGATGGAAAAGTAGAACAGGATATGAAAAGGGTGAAAAGTTTAAGTCACCGTGGATGGATGAAATACATGCATTATTATTAAAAATGAATGCAAGAACGTTGTTATTGAATTGTTGCTTAATATCTTTAGGAAATTATTCGATTCAGGAGAGGAGCCGTTGATGTGAAGACAAGTGAATGTCCGTTCAATCTTTTTTTTTTAAGAAAAAGAGATAAAAAGATAATGACACACTATTGTAATAATAGCAGTAGTAGTAGTAGTAGTAGTAGTAGTAGTAGTAGTAGTAGTAGTAGTAGTAGTAGTAGGAGCAGCAGCAGCAGCAGCAGCAGCAGCAGCAACAACAACAACAGCAACAGTAGCAGTAGTAGTTGTGGTGGTGGTAGTAGTAGTAGTAGTAGTAGTAGTGGTAGTAGTAGCAGTAGTAGTAGTAGTAGCAGCAGTAGTAGTAGTAGCAGTAGTAGTAGTTGTTGTTGTTGTTTTTGTTGTTATAATAGTATTAGTATTAGTGTGTCGCGGGCCTTCCGATAACGCTACTCTACGAGTATGTACTGGCGTGATACCTGCATCCCACAGGAAGGGGATATGGGATGAAGGAGACACATCTTAACGCTTGCCCGTTTATTTTGGATATAGAGAATGGATACAAAGTACAGTGTGCTCACCTGGAAGTGTGATGCTGGTCAACTCTAGGACCCTTAATTTATTCAGCCAATGCCGAGTTGCCCACCAACGCACAAATACATTTGTCACGTGTTCAGGAGAAAATGGTGTGGAGGCGATAACTGGTGTTTCCCCAGAAGATGTTTCTCCAGAAGACCTCTAGGGAAGTCAGGTGAGGTCTGAATGGGCGAGAAGAAAGTCAGATGAGGTGTGAATGGGCGAGGAGCACCCATGTGAGTCAATGTGGTCATGAGTATGATAACAATATATAGTACAGTATAGTACTACTACTACTACTACTACTACTACTACTACTACTACTACTACTACTACTGCTACTACTACTAGTCTATTACTACTACTACTACTACTACTACTGCTACTACTACTGTAGCTGCTGCTGCTGCTGCTGCTGCTGCTGCTGCTGCTGGTGCTGCTGCTACTGCTGCTGCTGGTGCTGGTGCTGGTGGTGCTGTTGTTGCTGCTGCTATTTCTGCTTCTTCTATTGCTCCTGTCGATGTTGT
Source organism: Scylla paramamosain (assembly GCF_035594125.1). Taxonomy (NCBI): domain Eukaryota; kingdom Metazoa; phylum Arthropoda; class Malacostraca; order Decapoda; family Portunidae; genus Scylla; species Scylla paramamosain. Next base: position 11,708,918 of record NC_087175.1, read on the forward strand.
TGATGATGATTGTCATGTTATTTGCCGAGTTTAACCTGAAAAGGAACATCTTTTCTTAGTATACCCCACCGTTTCCCGTTTTCCTTCTAAACATATCTTTATTCTTAGTTATAAGTTAGTATAAGATTTATTTACTTACTTTATACCGTGTAGTATTATTCTCTTCATAATTTAGGTTCTTTATATGTATGTGTATGTAAAGGAAAAGGTGTATTTGAGGTGGAATGTGCTGAAGCGAGGGGCGGGGCGATACCTGTCTGCCTCTCTTGAGTCAGCAAAATTCAGGACATATAGAACCCCAGAGGGAGAACAAGGAACGGCGTTCTCACGGGATAAATTTGGGTGGTGTCGTGGTGATTAAGTAGGTGTGTGGAGGTACTGGCGATGTGGGGGCATAACCCTGATATTCAGGATCTGGTTGGTGATTCTTTTGTGGTACCAAGAGCTCTTGTTCGCTGAAATCTGGTTGGTGAGTTGTGTCGGTGATTTAACGCTGAGGGGATGGCGTCGTGGTGAGAGGCACCCAATTTGTGGTTGGGGTTGTGGTGGTGTTGTGGCGTTATTGGTGTCTTTAGGGATGATGTTGTGGTGTTATAGGTGAAGTATGGTGATGGTGGTGATGTCTTGTGAGGTTTGAGGAGGTGAAATATGGGAATTGTTGTTTGAGGACACGATGACAGCGTCTGGGGAAATTCCTGCAGCTGGGGAAGATAATCCAGCGGCATGTGAAGGAGTAAAAGGGTTTTAGTGCTTTGTGGAGTGACGGCGATGTCATATATTAGTGTATATAACTTTTAAGCAATAAGGAAAGTGATATAAGAGCCTGAGTAAAGGGGAAAGTATTGTAATTGAGTGTGGGAATTACCCTGTGTTGATGTAGGGTATAAATTTGTCCCCTAATTCCCTTTAATATGTATTACCTCAGTTTATTTGTAAGTTGACATCATTATTAATATATTCTGTTATTATATAGAATAAATGTGTTTTCTACCTCAACACTGACCTGACATTGAGGTGATTCCTGGCGTGCTGTGCCAAGGTAAGGGTTTTGTGAGAGGGTTTAATAGCTGACGATTTCGGATAGGTCGGGTAGGTATTCGAGGCCTTTAAAAAATCCAGACCTTTAAAACTTTCTAAGATCAGTGTAACGTCCACTTTCTTGGAAAGATAACCGGAATCGTGACATGATGATGATGATGATGATGATGATGATGATGATGTTGTTGTTGTTGTTGTTGTTGTTGTTGTTGTTGTTGTTGTTGTTGTTGTTGTTGTTGTTGTTGATGATGATGATGCTACTGCTGCTGCTGCTGCTGCTGTGGTTGTTGCAGCAACAACAACAAAAAAAAAAAAAACATCATCACCATCAACACCACCACCACCACCAACAACAACAACAACAGCAGCAGCAGCAGCAGCAGCAGCAGCAGCAAAACAATGATGTCAATTAATTAATCGATGAATGCTGCGGTCTTTTCATATCTTAAATATTTTCTTAAGAGGAATTCAAGAAGTGGCGTGTTTTCATTCCGGTTTCCTTTCCTTTAATCCGTCTTCATTTAGATTCGTTTTATACTTTCTTTTTATGCACTCTCTCCATCCTCCTCCTCCTCTCCTTTCTACCTTCTTCGTTCACTCCCTTCCCGCCTTGCCTTCCTCTCTCTTTCTTCCTTACTCTCACTCCATCCGTCATAACAACCTCAAATAAGCGATATAAACATTGAAAAAGGATTTCGTTTTCGGTTTCCTATTTTCTCTCGTCCTTTTCCTCGTCCTCTTCTCCCTCCTCCTCATCCTGCTCCTCCTCCTCCTCCTGCTTCTCCTCCTCCTACTTCTTCTGTTCCAACTATCCCTCCTCCTCTACTTCTTCCTTCTCTCCTCCCTTTTTTTTTTTTTTCACAACCATTGATTACGATAGAAACAGACGCCTTGGAAAGAAAGCGTTGAATATGATTCATGAAGATGGAAGGAAACAGGAAATTACTTTGACCCACTGAAATGACGACAAATAAGAAATAACATGTGGCAATAGTTTTTCTTTTCCATTGCCATCAGGTCGCAATATATTGAAGTCATATCTGCTCCTCTGGAAAGAAATAGAGATGGGAGTGGAAAGCAAAATAGCTAGACGAAACGATAATAATAATGGTAATAACAACAATAATAATAATAATAATAATAATAATAATAATAATAATAATAATAATAATAATAATAATTATTATTATTATTATTATTATTATTATTATTATTATTATAATGATAATAATAATAATAATAATAATAATAATAATAATAACAATTATTATTATTATTATTATTATTATTATTATTATTATTATTATTATTATTATTATTATTATTATTACCTATTATTATTATTAGTTGTTGCTGTTACTGTTGTTCTTGTTGTATCATCGATAACAACAACAATGTTCTTGTGCTGCTGCTACTGCCGTTGATTTTCTTTAAAGTTATAATAATAATGATGATGATAATAATGATGATGATAATGATGATGATAATAATAATGATAATAATAATAATAATAATAATAATAATAATAATAATAATAATAATAGTAATAATAATGATGATGATGATAATCATGATAATAATAATAATAATGATAATAATAATAATAATAATAATAATAATAATAATAATAATAATAATGATAATAATAATAATAATAATAATAATAATAATAATAATAATAATAATAATAATAATAATGTTAATGTTATATAGGTAATAAAACACATTGTTTGCCTCTGTGTCTGTGTGTGGGTGTGTCCGCTTTTCAAGGAAAAAACCATTAAACTGATTGTTATGAAATTTCTCCTCTTGATCCGGGAGTAACATATGCTATGTCTTGACTACTTCCAACCCAAAACCATTAGATATTCAGGCAAATCTGTCACCGTAACCCAATTCTTGATGGTGGCGCCAGGTATACCGTTACCCATTTTTGATGGTGGCGCCAAGCATTCATTGTTAGCTTGGATTTTTGATGGTGGAGAGAGGTATTAATGGAGCATTCCCTATCAGCTTTGAGTTGGATCCCATCAGCTTACCGACTCCTTTATTATGTTTTTTATGTTTTTTATTTTTTTTATTTTTTTTATTTTATTTTATTTTTTTGAGGGACGCCGGCCAAAGGCAACACAAATCCCCCCCCCCCCCCGAAAAAAAAAAAGCCCACTTAGATGCCGGTTCTCGAACAGGGTCCCAAGCAGTGGTCAAAAATTGAAGGATAAGTGTCTTGAAACCTCCCCCTTGAAGGAATTCAAGTCATAGGAAGGTGGAAATACAGAAGCAGGCAGAGAGTTCCAGAGTTTACCAGAAAAAGGGATGTGTGATTGAGAAAACTAGTTAACTCTTGCATTAGAGAGGTGGACAGAATAGGGATGAGAGAAAAAAAAAAGTCGTGCAGCGAGGCCGCGGAAGGAGGAGAGGCACGCAATTAGTAGGTCAAAAGAGCAGTTAGCATGAAGATAGCGGTAAAAGATAGCTAGAGATGCAGCATTGCGGGGATGAGAAAGAGGCTGAAAACTGTCACTTAGAGGATAGGAGTTCATGAGACGAAAAGCTTTTGATTCCACCCTGTCTAAGAGAGTGGTATGAGAGATCAGAAGTCAGACGTTCTGTGGCTTCCTTGCGTGAAATGTTTACTTCCTGAAGGGCTGGACGTCTATGAAAAGACGTGGAAAAGTGCAGGATGGTATCATCAGCGTAGGAGTGAATAGGAAAAGAAATTTGTTTTAGAAGATCATTGCTGAATAATAGGAAGAGAGTGGGTAACAGGATAGAACTCTGAAGAACACCACTTAATAGATTTAGAAAAACAGTGATCCTCTACCACAGCGGCAACAGAACGATCAGAAAGGAAACTTGAGATGAAGTTACGGAGAGAAGGATAAAAGTAATAGGAGGGTAGTTTGGAAATCAAAGCTTTGTGCCAGACTCTATCAAAAGCTTTTCATATGTCTTAGGCAAAAGTTTTTCACCAAAATCTCTAAAAGAGAATAACCAAGACTCAGTAAGGAAAGCCAGAAGATCACTAGTAGAGCGGTCTTGACGGAATTCATACTGGCGATCAGATAGAAGGTTGTGAAGTGATAGATGTTTAAGAGTCGTCCTGTTGAAAATAGATTAAAAAACTTATGATAGGCAGGAAAATAAAGCAATAGGGCGGTAGTTTGAGGGATTAGAACGGTCACTCTTTTTTTAAGAACAGGCTGAATGTAGGAAGGACCCCATCAGGTCCATAAGCCTTCCGAGGGTTTAGGGAGGGTACGGAAAACATCATTGCGAAGAATTTTAATAGGTAGCATGAAGTAGTCGAGGGTCGAGGAGAGGGAGGAACAAGCCCTGAAACGTCCAAGGTAGAGCTTTTAGCAAATGTTTGAGCGAAGAGTTCAGCTTTAGAGATAGATGTGATAGCAGTGGTGCCATCTGGTTGAAATAAAGGAGGAAAAGAAGAAGAAGCAAATTTACTGGAGATATTTTTTGGCTAGATGCCAGAAGTCACGAGGGGAGTTAGATCTTGAAAGATTTTGACACTCTATTAATGAAGGAGATCTTGGGTAGTTGGAAAACAAACTTGGCATGTTTCCTGGCAGAAATATAAAGCGCATGAGATTCTGGTGATGGAAGGCTGAAGTACCTTTTGTAGGCCACCTCTTTATCATGTATAGCACAAGAACAAGCTGTGTTAAACTAAGATTTGGAAGATTTAGGTCGAGAAAAATAGTGAGGAATGTACGCCTCCATGCCAGACACTATCACCTCTGTTATGCGCTCGCCACACAAAGACGGGTCTCTGACACGGAAGCAGTAGTCATTCCAAGGAAAATCAACAAAATACCTCCTCAGGTTCTCTCAACTACCAGGGACAAAACGCCAGAGGCACCTTCGCTTAGGGGATCCTGAGAAGGGATTCGAGCGATAGGACAAGATACAGATATGAGGTTGTGATCGGAAGAGCCCAACGGAGAAGAGATGGTGACAGCATAAGCAGAAGGAATAGAGGTCAGGAAAAGGTCAAGAATGTTGGGCGTATCTCCAACGGTCAGGAATGCGAGTAGTGTGTTGCACCAATTGCTCTAGGTCGTGGAGGATAGCAAAATTGAAGGATAGTTCACTAGGATGGTCAGAGAGGAAAGGAAAAGCTGGTGGTGAAAATTGAAATCTCGAAAAATAGAGATCTCTGGCAAAGGGAAGAGTCAGAATGTGCTCCAGTTTGGAAGTCAAGTACTCAAAGAATTTCTTATAGTCATAGGAGTTAGGTGAGAGGTTTACAGCACAGATAAATTTCGTTTGAGAGTGACTGTCGTCGTAGCCAGATGGTGGAAAGCTCGGAAGATTCAAGAGCGTGGGCACGATTGCAGGTTAAGTCGTTGCGCACATAAAAGCAACATCCAGCTTTGGATTGAAAGTGAAGATAGAAAAAGTAGGAGGGAGCAGAAAAGCGGCTACTTTCAGTTGCCTCAGACACTTGAGTTTCACTGAGAAAAAGATGAGGCTTAGAAGAAGAGAGGTGGTGCTCTACAGATTGAAAATTAGATTTTAGACCGCGAGTGTTGCAGAAGTTAATGAAGAAAAAGTTGTGTGTGCTTGTAGTTTTGTGTGGAGGAAGAGAGTTGTCTTTAGAGAGCAGGTTGTGACTGCCCCCTAATGTTGTGAGACACAAAGGGAAACGTCCAGTGAGGTCACAACTGGATTTAAGGATAAGTTCAAAGCACCCCCTGATCCAGTGCTTTAGACCTTATTTGGAGTAATTATCGTTTCGGCAGGTACCTACTGCCTCTCCTTGTGAGTTATATCTTCTCAGTTAATCTCTCAGTTATCAATACCTGTAACTAAAGTCACTATTTTTGGTAAACCAGGATGACCAGGAAAATAGGTTGTAATCTTCAGTAATTACCAAGTGTTTGATGGCCTTCGGGACCATAACCAAGTATATAATTGTCCCTCGAAAGGATTTGAGCTCGACACCCCTGGTGTAAAGCTTTGACTGCATAATTTAACACGGCAATGTTAAACTCTCTCTCTCTCTCTCTCTCTCTCTCTCTCTCTCTCTCTCTCTCTCTCTCTCTCTCTCTCTCTCTCTCTCTTATTTAACCCTTTGAGAAACTTTTCTTTCTTTGTGAAAATTTTCTTATATTTAGCTTTTATGCATTGCATAGAGGGTAATAAAATACTATTAAACAGTCTTTTGCCTGAAACTATATTAGTTACACAATTATAAGGTGGTTAAAAATAATCACTGTCACACAATGTATGGGATAAGAATTTAATAAAACTGAATATTCCTTAGAGAAAACGATTCATGAAATTAAAGTACTTAAGAATTTGGCATAATAAAGTTGATAGATATAAGAAAATGAGCCTCCAAATAAGAAATGAGGAAAATTTAAGCCTCTAAGTGGGAAATGAGGAAAAAACTTCATTACAACAAAAAAAAAAAAGCTCTTATAATGTTTACTTCCTCATTATTTTTTGTGCTGCAATAATTACATCGTCTGTGACTTGCAATTCTGCTAGGAAGGCGCTCAGATTTATCAAGTCTTATTTCCTGTGGTATTTTTGTTTTGAAAATTTTAAAGAGTAGACTTTGGAAGATTCATTTGATGTTCTTTCGCAGGCTTTAGAGTTCATGCCAGCTGCGCCAGCTAGCCCATGAATCACACTAATTTTTTACTTTTCAGTGTACTCGTATTATTAACTTCATTAAGGTTACAGAAGATTACATAGGCATTTACCATTGTAACGCTTACAAAGTAAAAGGAAATGCTGTGCCACCTTTTTTTGTTCTTTCTGTCAAGTTGATACAGTGCTCGCATCATGTCTGCATTGTCTACAAAACCCATATTCTTATTGTACATCCCTGATTTCATCGTCTGTCAGTCTTTTTCTTGAATTAGGTTTCTGAAACAAGATGAAGATACCCGAGATTGGGTTTGAAAATGGGTTTTTTTTCTGGTTGCTCTGATACTTTTACTGTAAGCATCAAACGTATTTTTTTTTCAGTCTTCGAAATACGATATTAATAAATAAAAAAAAAAAAAAAAAATATATATATATATATATATATATATATATATATATATATATATATATATATATATATATATATATATATATATATATATATATATATATATATATATATATATATATATATATAGACGATTACTATAAATAGAACTTACTAAATGCAGCCTATTTAAACCTTATAAATTACGATACCATAAGCTGCATTCAGTCTAGTACAGAAAGTACTCCCAGATTCAGTAAGTTTTATATATATATATATATATATATATATATATATATATATATATATATATATATATATATATATATATATATATATATATATATATATATATATATATATATATATTTAGTGAACCTTTTGTTTCTTTTAATTTTATTTCCCTTGGCCAGGGCCTCTACTACATAAAAAAAAATAAATAAAATAAATAAATAAATAGCAGACCAGAGAGAATATTTAAAGCTAAAATTTGTATAATAAATACACAATAGCGCAAAAGTTGCACATACAGTATAATGAACTAGCAACATAAAATACAAAATAGTTTAAATACTAATAATGCTATAGCCCACATCTGTTGTAATATCCAGCACACCATACACCAGCCACACCTACATGCATTACTGCTCATACCGTAACATGATACCCATCACTACTAATTTCAGATATCCCTTCACACACCCACACACTCAGCCGGCTACTGATTAAGAGTCATTCAGAGGAAGTAAAACACGAAAGAGATGGATAGATATTTAGATAGATAGAGAGAGAGAGAGAGAGAGAGAGAGAGAGAGAGAGAGAGAGAGAGAGAGAGAGAGAGAGAGAGAGAGAGAGAGAGAGAGAGAGAGAGAGAGAATGCCATGAAGTGCCGAGTGTAACAGTGTGCACTATCACATTGATAGTGTCTGAAGTGACTAAGTGACTGAATTAAAGTGACGGAGTAATAGTTTGCCTGACAGTGACAATGGCGTGAAGTGCAGGTGTAATAGTGTGCCTGACAGTAACACTGTAAGTCTGATCAGGTAGGTGCGAGTGACTGACAGTAACAGTGCCGAACATTGACGAGGGAGGTGCTAGTGACTGATAATGACACTGCAGTGACTCGCTCTTTCTCAAAACCGTCCCGTGGAGTTTTCAAAAGTAAGGCACTGGACAGTGATCGTTCCTAACTTAAGACCAAAGCTCCCTTTTGAAAAGTAATGAATCTTCTTTTCTATTTACATAATGTTCAAATAAGAGAGAGAGAGAGAGAGAGAGAGAGAGAGAGAGAGAGAGAGAGAGAGAGAGAGAGAGAGAGAGAGAGAGAGAGAGAGAGAGAGAGAGAAAGTTTAACATTACCGTATTAAACTACGGTCAAAGCCTTACACGTAGCAGCAAATGACAAATCTAAATTTCTGTATGTGCCAGTGAAGAAAATGTGAAAGTAACACAGCAATACAGTGTTTGTTAAGTGCTACTTTCAAAACATACATGGCAACTCACTGCAAGTGTCAACCCCCATCCCCTTCAACCACCCAACAGTTAACGTTTTGACACAAACGTGACAGTCCTCGTTAATTAGCTGACTGCCAAAGTACATCTCTTTGCTAAGGTGAAGATGCCCTTCACATTTAGTGGAAAGAGTATTCAGACATGATATTCATTTGATGATTTTCATCACATGATATTTATTCTGTCAAGGGAAAGCCCGGCCTGTTGCAGCAAAATACAGACTCAGGTACCCAGACAGAAGACACGCTGATAGCAAAGTATTCTATAGAACGTGTCAGCACCTCCGTGAGAAAGGATGTTTCCACAGTACTTCTGCAGCAGCGGAACGTGTTGTACCAGCTCAAGACGGTATTGTCCAGATGGCAATACCAAGCCCCACCATCAGTACAAGAATACAAACACAAATATATAAAGGGGGAAAATTCACAGAACAGCACAACTTGACATCACTTAGAAAGGATACCAAATAATCTAAAGGAACATTCACAGGAGTGGCGATATGGCGGAATAAAATGTCTGGGGTGTCCGGATGCCCTGTTGGTTGCCAGACGTGCGTAGCATCACCACCAAGGTGAAGCCCGCCGGCGCCCGACGCATATTTCCGAAGTCTGGAAGGGTAGTTGCCAATCACTCTTGAACACGCTATATTAATTTAGGCAAGGTTAAGTTAGGTTAGAATTTTGTTGGGTTAGATTTGGACTCTCATGAATAGGAAAGGTGAGTCTTAAAAATTGTATGAAATCGTTACATTGGTAATAATAGATAAATAACTTTTTAACAATATCAAATGAAAACAGGAATTGACCACTAGCTACAACCGAATGATGACGAACGCCAGCCACATTCCTTTATATTTCCCTTATAGTATCAAAATATATGTTACTCAATGATCTTGTAACATGTTAATATTCGTGATACACTATTATTAACGTTCACATGACTTTTAGAACATTAGGATAATGTATAGCTATAAAATCGAACTTCATACGAGACATCATGTTGAGTGATAGCATAGTTTACCATATTGAAACAACATCGCCCGCTTACATACAACCTCCCCTCCGACGTTTTGATAGACCTCTTCACCACACCCTGCTACACGAACGATAAGTTTATACGATGAGTTGGGCGCCCGGACTGTCCGAACATTTCATCCTGCCACAGCGGAAACACCGGGCAGTCGTCATGAAGTTGGTGATTTGTCACGTATGTTTAAAAAGTAGCACTTAACAAACACTGTATTGTTGTGATACCTATACATTTTCTTCACTGACACATACAATGAATTTAATCTGTCATTTGCCTACTGTTTCCTGTAAGGCAAAATTGTATTAAAAAAAAAAAAGTACTTAATGCCTCGCAACTAGATGACTAGATGATGATGACTTAGAGAGCCAAGGTGAGAGGGAGAGGCGGAGGCTCACCTAGGCGAGCGGTTCCCGCAAACAACTTACATTTTAATTTCTTGCAAAATAAAGCAAAAGACAACATATATGTATATAGTATTTTCGACGTATAATTACTTGAACTGTCAAATCCAGAATTATGTACCTTAACTCGCTGGACACCATGTATATTAATGACCTGCTCAGCATCTGCCACGAAAAACTACGCTGATGACAGGCTCTCCCAGAGCTACAGGCCAGGGGAGGAGAATGCCACTGATGACCAGATGAACTCTAGGCTTAGGAGCATCACAGCCTGGGGCAGCAAGTGGCAGATAAAGTTCGCCACAAACAAGACCCAGGTCCAGTACAGCGTTGCGTCTTGATTTCGAGGGGAGAAGCTGGAGCCATAAGATGAGGTGGAGGTGCTGGGGGTCAGGTATGACAGCAGGCTGAGCTTCAAAACTCACATTGAGCGTCTGGCCAGGAAAGCCTGCGGGAAGCTCACGTCCCTGAGGACGTATCTCGTGGTTCCTTGATAGCAGGGGGCTGGAAGTCCTCTACAAGGCACAGATTCGCTCTGCCATGGAGTACGCGTGCGTGCCTCTCCTGACGCGGGCCAGCGAGGAAACACCTCGCCCTCCTGGGCGTCTTCACAGTCTCTGCATCGCAGAGACGTGGCGGGCCTCACCGTGATGTTTAAAATACACCACCAGGGAGTGCTTCACATGCAAGCACCTCGACAGCCACCTCAGCGGGCCCTGATTGCCACCTAAGCAGTCTGCTAGGATCCCCACTGAACTGCTGGAGCCACGATGGCACCATCAGCGGCAGTTCACTTACAAACACGTTGCCTTGTGGAATATGTTGCTGACCTCACAGTCAAGCCTTGACATTGCAAAGTGTGGAATAGTTCAAGGAGAGAGTGAATACTTGGCTGATGAGGTGAAATAAGAAACAATAAAGGCAAGAGTTGGACTTTAAGATAGATAAACACTTATAATGCTGTCTTTAGCCTGGGAAAAGTTACAAACATTTATGTAATGTAAATTATGTAACGTACTCCTCTGTAACATTTAACTGTATAAATAAAGAGAGAGAGAGAGAGAGGGAGAGAGAGGAGAGAGAGGAGAGAGAGGAGAGAGAGAGAGAGAGAGAGTGAGAGAGAGAGAGAGAGAGGAGAGAGAGAGAGAGAGAGAGAGAGAAATTTTCCCCGAATAGCATCATTCATAATAACCTTCACCAAGGATGTTTTTTTTATTCTCTCTCTCTCTCTCTCTCTCTCTCTCTCTATCTCTCTCTCTCTCTCTCTCTCTCTCTCTCTCTCTCTCTCTCTCTCTCATTCTCTCTCTCTCGATTCAATTTCCTCTGGACTGGAAGAATCCTAAAGTTGTTCCAATTTCCTTTTTAAATGAAAATGAATGAGGCCAGAAAAATGTCTGTTGTAATTAATTAACTTAATTAGACGAACATGAACAGTTAATCAGTTTTATCGTAAATTACGCATACTTACATAACACAACATTTCATTACTATCTTGAATGTCTCATCCTTGTTACTAAGTTCGAAACAAAAGAGCATGATTTTTTTTTTTCTGTTCATGATATAAGTGAGTATGATATAGATGGCATTTGCTAAATATCCCAATATATTTTTCATAATTCATCTTTAAGAATTTGAATAATTTGAAGAGAAAATATGCTGCTAACATTTAAAGTTTTCATATGTTTTTTAATGTTATGCTTCGAAGCTTTGGATAATGTTTTCAGGAATTTGCTTGAGTGTGAGTAATTTTTTAAAAGATCGAATGAAACCTTAAATGATAAAAAGAAAATTTTAGAGGATTGGAGAAAATTTTTTTTGAGTGAGCAGGGGAAATCTTTTAATAACTGACGGAAACTTTTGGGTGTTCGAAGGAATTTTTTTTTGCGTGGACTGAAGAATTCTTTGGATGTTTGAAAAAAATATCTACGTGGATGAAGGAAATTTTTGGATGGCTGATTTTTTTCTTTATGGGTTGTACGGTATTTTTTGGA
>NC_087175.1:11725892-11728392 GCF_035594125.1 Scylla paramamosain
CGGTATTTTCTGATTTTCCTTGGAATGACTACTGCTTCCGTGTCAGAGACCCGTCTTTGTGTGCTGAGCGCATAACAGAGGTGATAGTGTCTGGCATGGAGGCGTACATTCCTCACTCTTTTTCTCGTCCTAAACCTTCTAAACCTTGGTTTAACACAGCTTGTTCTCGTGCTATACATGATAGAGAGGTGGCCCACAAAAGGTACTTAAGCCTTCCTTCACCAGAATCTCATGCACTTTATATTTCTGCCCGGAACCATGCCAAGTCTGTTCTCCAACTAGCCAAAAACTCCTTCATTAACAGAAAATGTCAAAACCTTTCAAGATCTAACTCCCCTCGTGATTTCTGGCATCTAGCCAAAAATATCTCCAATAACTTTGCTTCTTCTTCTTTCCCTCCTCTACTTCAACCAGATGGCACCACTGCTATCACATCTATTTCTAAAGCTGAACTCTTTGCTCAAACCTTTGCTAAAAACTCTACCTTGGACGATTCTGGGCTTGTTCCTCCCTCTCCTCCACCCTCTGACTACTTCATGCCTCGTATTAAAATTCTTCGTAATGATGTTTTCCATGCCCTCGCTGGCCTAAACCCTCAGAAGGCTTATGGACCTGATGGGGTCCCTCCTATTGTTCTCCGAAACTGTGCCTCCGTGCTTGCACCTTGCCTAGTCAAACTCTTTCAGCTCTGTCTGTCAACATCTACCTTTCCTTCTTGCTGGAAGTTTGCCTACATTCAACCTGTTCCTAAAAAGGGTGACCGCTCTAATCCCTCAAACTACCGTCCTATTGCTTTAATTTCCTGCTTATCTAAAGTTTTTGAATCTATCCTCAACAGGAAGATTCTTAAACATCTATCACTTCACAACCTTCTATCTGATCGCCAGTATGGGTTCCGTCAAGGCCGCTCTACTGGTGATCTTCTGGCTTTCCTTACTGAGTCTTGGTCATCCTCTTTTAGAGACTTTGGTGAAACTTTTGCTGTTGCCTTGGACATATCAAAAGCCTTTGATAGAGTCTGGCACAAAGCTTTGATTTCCAAACTACCCTCCTACGGTTTCTATCCTTCTCTCTGTAACTTCATCTCAAGTTTCCTTTCTGACCGTTCTATTGCTGCTGTGGTAGACGGTCACTGTTCTTCTCCTAAATCTATTAACAGTGGTGTTCCTCAGGGTTCTGTCCTGTCACCCACTCTCTTCTTATTATTCATTAATGATCTTCTAAACCAAACTTCTTGTCCTATCCACTCCTATGCTGATGATACCACCCTGCACTTTTCCACGTCTTTTCATAGACGTCCAACCCTTCAGGAGGTAAACATATCACGCAGGGAAGCCACAGAACGCCTGACTTCTGATCTTTCCTAAAATTTCTGATTGGGGCAGAGCAAACTTGGTATTGTTCAATGCCTCAAAAACTCAATTCCTCCATCTATCAACTCGACACAATCTTCCAGACAACTATCCCCTCTTCTTCAATGACACTCAACTATCCCCCTCTTCTACACTGAACATCCTTGGTCTGTCCTTTACTTATAATCTGAACTGGAAACTTCACATCTCATCTCTAGCTAAAACAGCTTCTATGAAGTTAGGTGTTCTGAGACGTCTCCGCCAGTTTTCTCACCCCCCAGCTGCTAACTCTGTACAAGGCCTTATCCGTCCATGTATGGAGTTTGCTTCACATGTCTGGGGGGTTCCACTCATACTGCTGTTCTAGACAGGGTGGAATCAAAAGCTTTTCGTCTCATCAACTCCCTCTCCTCTAACTGACTGTCTTCAGCCTCTCTCTCACCGCCGCAATGTTGCATCTCTAGCTGTCTTCTACCGCTATTTTCATGCTAACTGCTCTTCTGATCTTGCTAACTGCATGCCTCCCCTCCTTCCGCGGCCTCGCTGCACAAGACTTTCATCTTTCTCTCACTCCTATTCTGTCCACCTCTCTAACGCAAGAGTTAACCAGTATTCTCAATCATTCATCCCTTTCTCTGGTAAACTCTGGAATTCCTTGCCTGCTTCTGTATTTCCACCTTCCTATGACTTGAATTCCTTCAAGAGGGAGGTTTCAAGACACTTATCCACCAATTTTTGACTACTGCTTTGACCCTTTTAGGGACTGGCATTTCAGTGGGCATTTTTTTTTATTAGATTTTTGTTGCCCTTGGCCAGTATCCTTCCTACATAAAAAAAAAAAAAAAAAAAAAAAAAAAACAACTATCCCCATTTCTTCGACACTCAACTGTCCCCCTCTTCTACACTGAACATCCTCGTTCTCTCCTTTACTTATAATCTAAACTGGAAACTCTACATCTCATCCCTAGCTAAAACAGCTTCTATGAAGTTTAAACGTCTCCACCAGCTGATAACTCTGTACAGGGGCCTTATCCGTCATGTATGAAGTATGTTTCACATGTTTGTGGGGTTTCCATTCATACCGCTCTTCTAGACAGAGTGAAATCAAAAGCTTTTTGTCTCATCTAACTGTCTGTCTCCAAGCCCTT
>NC_087175.1:11733392-11735892 GCF_035594125.1 Scylla paramamosain
ATGTCGTGTTCTCCCCACCCCCACCTCTCTCTCTCTCTCTCTCTCTCTCTCTCTCTCTCTCTCTCTCTCTCTCTCTCTCTCTCTCTCTCTCTCTCTCTCTCTCTCGGAATGGGTACTGAAGTGTGTGAGTGTGTGATGATGATGATGATGGTGATGATAATAATAGTAATAATAATAATAATAATAATAATAATAATAATAATAATAATAGTAATAATAATAATAATAATAATAATAATAATAATAATAATAATAATAATAATAATAATAATAATAATAATGACTGGATTAAATGAAAATACAAATCCTAAAAAAAAAATAATTGTTATTTCTTAAGTATATATCCTTAATAAATAAAATTATCATCATGGCTAAGCTATCTAATATGCATTATATCTATGGCATGTAATTATTATAATAACCTTGTACCTAATATAAATACAATGAAAGAATGTCTTACTGCAGCCTTTCACATTTATCCATATACTATCAAGTAAAACAAAAGCATCAAATAACCTGATAATTATATAAGAAAAAAAAAAAAAAAAAAAAAAAAAAAAAATATATATATATATATATATATATATATATATATATATATATATATATATATATATATATATATATATATATATATATATATATATATATATATATATATATATATATATATATATATATATATATATATATATATATATATATATATATATATATATATATATATATATTTTTTTTATCTTTTATTTTTTTTATGTAGGAAGGATACTGGCCAAGGGCTACAAAAATCTAATAAAAAAAAATGCCCACTGAAATGCCAGTCCCATAAAAGGGTCAAAGCAGTGGTCAAAAATTGGTGGATAAGTGTCTTGAAACCTCCCTCTTGAAGGAATTCAAGTCATAGGAAGGTGGAAATACAGAAGAAGGCAGGGAGTTCCAGAGTTTACCAGAGAAAGGGATGAATGATTGAGAATACTGGTTAACTCTTGCATTAGAGAGGTGGACAGAATAGGGGTGAGAGAAAGAAGAAAGTCTTGTGCAGCGAGGCCGCGGACGGAGGGGAGGCATGCAGTTAGCAAGATCAGAAGAGCAGTTGGCATGAAAATAGCGGTAGAAGACAGCTAGATATGCAACATTGCGGCGGGGAGAGAGAGGCTGAAGACAGTCAGTTAGAGGAGAGGAGTTGATGAGACGAAAAGCTTTTGATTCCACCCTGTCTACAAGAGCAGTATGAGTGGAACCCCCCCAGACATGTGAAGCATACTCCATACATGGACGGATAAGGCCCTTGTACAGAGTTAGCAGCTGGGGGGGTGAGAAAAACTGGCGGAGACGTCTCAGAACACCTAACTTCATAGAAGCTGTTTTAGCTAGAGATGAGATGTGAAGTTTCCAGTTCAGATTATAAGTAAAGGACAGACCGAGGATGTTCAGTGTAGAAGAGGGGGACAGTTGAGTGTCATTGAAGAAGAGGGGATAGTTGTCTGGAAGATTGTGTCGAGTTGATAGATGGAGGAATTGAGTTTTTGAGGCATTGAACAATACCAAGTTTGCTCTGCCCCAATCAGAAATTTTAGAAAGATCAGAAGTCAAGCGTTCTGTGGCTTCCCTGCGTGAAATGTTTACTTCCTGAAGGGTTGGACGTCTGTGAAAAGACGTGGAAAAGTGCAGGGTGGTATCATCAGCGTTGGAGTGGATAGGACAAGAAGTTTGGTTTAGAAGAGAGTGGGTGACAGGACAGAACCCTGAGGAACACCACTGTTAATGGATTTAGGAGAAGAACAGTGACCGTCTACCATAGCAGCAATAGAACGGTCAGAAAGGAAACTTGAGATGAAGTTACAGAGAGAAGGATGGAAGCCGTAGGAGGATAGTTTGGAAATCAAAGCTTTGTGCCAGATTCTATCAAAAGCTCTTGATATGTCCAAGGCAACAATAAAAATTTCAACAAAATCTCTAAAAGAGGATGACCAAGACTCAGTAAGGAAAGCCAGAAGATCACCAGTAGTGCGGTCTTGACAGAACTCATACTGGCGGTCAGATAGAGGGTTGTGAAGTGATAGATGTTTAAGAATCTTCCCGTTGAAGATAGATTCAAAAATTTTAGATAGACAGGAAATTAAAGCAATAGGACGGTAGTTTGAGGGATTAGAACGGTCACCCTTTTAAGGAACATGCTGAATGTAGGCAAACTTCCAGCAAAAAGAACTGAAAGAGTTTGACTAGGCAAGGTGCAAGCACGGAGGCACAGTTTCGAAGAACAATAGGAGGGACCAAATCAGGTCCATAAGCCTTCCGAGGGTTTTAGGCCAGCAAGGGCATGGAAAACATCATTGTGAAGAATTTTAATAGGTGGCATGATATAGTCAGAGGGTGGAGGAGAAGGAGAAAGAAACCCAGAACGTCCAAGATAGAGTTTTTAGCAAAGATTTGAGCGAAGAGTTCAGCTTTAGAAATAGATGTGGAAGCAGTGGTGCCATCTGGTTGAAATAAAGGAGCG
>NC_087175.1:11740892-11783392 GCF_035594125.1 Scylla paramamosain
TTTTGACCAATTAATATGACAGCAGATACCCACACATATACCAAAGAGGACCCACAGGTGTGTGAATAGCCAGAGATCATTTAGAACCTGGAAAGTGGTGAAAAGTGACTGAGACTTTGTCGTATTTTAAGGCTGAAATCAAGAGGCTTTCTGCATAACACTCCCTCGTCGCTAGAATTTTTCCCGCGCATGCGCAGTGGCAACTGACACCGTTGCTATGGAAACGCATGCCTGAGTTGAGCCTCTTCAAATTCCACCAAACTGCTCTTTTTTTTTTTTTTTTTATGCAGGAGGGACACTAGCCAAGGGCAAAAAAATCCAATAAAAACAAAATGCTCACTGAGATACCTGTCCCATAAAAAGGTCCAAAGCGGTAGTAAAAATTTGAAGGATAAGTGTCTTGAAACCTCCCTCTTGAAGAAATTCAAGTCAAAAGCAATACAGAAGCAGGCAGGGAGTTCCAGAGTTTACCAGAGAAAGTGACGAATGATTGAGAATACTGGTTAACTCTTGCATTAGAGAGGTGGACAGAACAGGGTGAGAGAAAGAAGAAAGTCTTGTGCAGCGAGGCCGCGGGAGGAGGGGAGGCATGCAGTCAGCAAGATCAGAAGAGCAGTTAGCATGAAAATAGCGGTAGAATACAGCTAGAGATGCAACATTGCGGTGATGAGAGAGAGAAAGAGTGAAGACAGTCAGTCAGTTAGAGGAGAGGAGTTGATGAGACGAAAAGCTTTTGATTCCACCCAGTCTAGAAGAGCGGTATAAGTGGAAACCCCCCCCCAAACATGTGAAGCATACTCCATACATGGACGGATAAGGCCCTTGTACAGACTTAGCACCGGGGGGGGGGGGTGAGAAAAACTGGCGGAGACGTCTCAGAACACCAAATTTCATAGAAGCTGTTTTAGCTAGAGATGAAATGTGAAGTTTCCAGTTCAGATTATAAGTAAAGGACAGACAGAGGATGTTCAGTGTAGAAGAGGGGGACAGTTGAGTGTCATTGAAGAAGAGGGGATAGTTGTCTAGAACGTTGTGTATAGTTGATAGATGGAGGAATTGAGTTTTTGAGGCATTGAACAATACCAAGTTTGCTTTGCCCCAATCAGAAATTTTAGAAAGATCAGAAGTCAAGCGTTCTGTGGTTTCCCTGCGTGAAATGTTTGCTTCTTGAAGGGTTGGACGTCTATGAAAAGACGTGGAAAAGTACAAATTGGTATCATCAGCATAGGAGTGGATAGGACAAGGAGTTTGGTTTAGAAGATCATAAATGAATAATAAGAAGAGAGTGGGTGAGAGGACAGAACCCTGAGGAACACCACGGTTAATAGATCTAGGAAAAGAACAGTGACCGTATACTACAGCAGCAATAGAATGGTCAGAAAGGAAACTTGAGATTAAGTTGCAGAGAGAAAGATAGAAGCCGTAGGAGAGTAGTTTGGAAAGCAAAGCTTTGTGCCAGACTCTTCAAAAACTTTTGATATGTCCAAGGCAACAACAAAAGCTTCAACAAAATATCTAAAAGAGGATGACCAAGACTCAGTAAGGAAAGCCAGAAAATCACCAGTAGAGCGGCCTTGACGGAACCCATACTGGCGATCTGATAGAAGGTTGTGAAGTGATAGATGTTTAAGAATCTTCCTGTTGAGGATAGATTCAAAAACTTTAGATAGGCAGGAAATTAAAGCAATAAGACGGTAGTTTGAGGGATTAGAGCGGTCACCCTTTTTAGGGACAGGTTGAATGTAGGCAAACTTCCAGCAAGAAGGAAAGGTAGATGTTGACAGACAGAGCTGAAAGAGTTTGATTAGGCAAGGCGCAAGCACGGAGGTACAGGTTCGGAGAAAAATAGGAGGGACCCCATTAGGTTCATAAGCCTTCCGAGGGTTTAGGCCAGCAAGGGCATGGAAAACATCACTGGAAGAATTTTAATAGGTTACATGAAGTAGTCAGAGGGTGGAGGAGAGAGAATAACAAGCCCAGAATCGTCCAAGGTAGAGTTTTTAGCAAAGGTTTGAGCGAAGAGTTCAGCTTTAGAAATAGATGTGATAGCAGTGGTGCCATCTGCTTGAAATAAATGAGGGAAAGAAGAAGCAAAGTTATTGGAGATATTTTTGGCTAGATGCCAGAAGTCACGAGGAGAGTTTGATCTTGAAAAGTTTTGACACTTTCTGTTTATGAAAGAGTTTTTGGCTAGTTGGAGAACAGACTTGGTATGGTTTCGGGCAGAAATATAAAGTGCATGAAATTCTGTTGATGGAAGGCTTAAGTACCTTTTGTGGGCTACCTCTCTATCACGTATAGTACGAGAACAAGCTGTGTTGAACCAAGGTTTGGAAGGTTTAGATCGAGAAAAAGAGTGAGGAATGTACGCCTCCATGCCAGACACTATCACCTCTGTTATGCGCTCAGCACACAAAGACGGGTCTCTGACACGGAACCAGTAGTCATTCCAAGGAAAATCAGCAAAATACCTCCTCAGGTCCCCCCAACTAGCAGAGGCAAAACGCCAGAGGCACCTTCGCTTAGGGGGATCCTGAGGAGGGATTGGAGCGATAGGACAAGGTATAGATATGAGATTGTGATCGGAGGAGCCCAACGGAGAAGAAAGCATGACAGCATAAGCAGAAGGATTAGAGGTCAGGAAAAGGTCAAGAATGTTGGGTTTAACTCCAAGACCGTCAGGAATACGAGTAGGGTGTTGCACCAATTGCTCTAGGTCGTGAAGGATAGCAAAGTTGAAGGCTAGTTCACCAGGATGGTCAGTGAAGGGAGATGAAAGCCAAAGCTGGTGGTAAACATTGAAGTCTCCAAGAATGGAGATCTCTGCAAAAGGGAAGAGGGTCAGAATGTGCTCCACTTTGGAAGTTAAGTAGTCAAAGAATTCCTTATAGTCAGAGGAGTTGAGTGAGAGGTATAGAGCACAGATAAATTTAGTTTGAGAATGACTCTGTAGTCGTAGCCAGATGGTGGAAAACTTGGAAGATTCAAGAGCGTGGGCTTTAATTTTCTGCCTATCTAAAGTTTTTGAATCTATCCTCAACAGGAAGATTCTTAAACATCTATCACTTCACAGCCTTCTATCTGATCGCCAGTATGGGTTCCGTCAAGGCTGCTCTCTGGTAATCTTCTGGCTTTCCTTACTGAGTCTTGGTCATCCTCTTTTAGAGATTTTGGTGAAACTTTTGCTGTTGCCTTAGACATATCAAAAGCTTTTGATAGAGTCTGGCACAAAGCTTTCATTTCTAAACTACCCTCCTATGGCTTCTATCCTTCTCTCTGTAACTTCTTCTCAAGTTTCCTTTCTGACCGTTCTATTGCTCCTGTGGTAGACGGTCACTGTTCTTCTCCTAAATCTATCAACAGTGGTGTTCCTCAGGGTTCTGTCCTGTCACCCACTGTCTTCTTCTTATTCATTAATGATCTTCTAAACCAAACTTCTTGTCCTATCCACTCCTACGCTGATGATACCATCCTGCACTTTTCCACGTCTTTTCATTGACGTCCAACCCTTCAGGAGGTAAACATTTCACGCAGAGAAGCCACAGAACGCTTGACTTCTGATCTTTCTATAATTTCTGATTGGGGCAGAGCAAACTTGGTATTGTTTAATGCCTCAAAAACTCAATTCCTCCATCCATCAACTCGACACAACCTTCCAGACAAATATCCCCTCTTCTTCAATGACACTCAACTGTCCCCCTCTTCTACACTGAACATCCTCTGTCTGTCCTTTACTTATAATCTGAACTGGAAACTTCACATTTCATCTCTAGCTAAAACAGCTTCTATAAAGTTTGGTGTTCTGAGACGTCTCCGCCAGTTTTTCTCACCCCCCAGCTGCTAACTCTGTACAAGGGCCTTGTCCGTCCATGTATGGAGTATGCTTCACTCGTCTGTGGGGTGGGGTTCCACTCACATTGCTCTTCTAGACAGGATGGAATCAAAAGCTTTTCGTCTCATCAACTCCTCTTCTCTAACTGACTGTCTTCAGCCTCTCTCTCACCGCCGCAATGTTACATCTCTAGCTGTCTTCTACCGCTATTTTCATGCTAACTGCTCTTCTGATCTTGCTAACTGCATGCCTCCCCTCCTCCCGCGGCCTCGCTTCACAAGACTTTCTTCTTTCTCTCTCCCTTATTCTGTCCACCTCTCTAACGCGAGAGTTAACCAGTATTCTCAATCATTCATCCCTTTCTCTGGTAAACTCTGGAACTCCCTGCCTGCTTCTGTATTTCCACCTTCCTATGACTTGAATTCATTCAAGAGGGACGTTTCAAGACACTTATTCATCAAATTTTGATAATTGCTTTGACCCTTTTATGGGACTGGCATTTCAGTGGGCACATTTTTTTATTGAATTTTTGTTGCCCTTGGCCAGTGTCCTTCCTACATAAAAATAAAAAAAAGACTTGGCACTGGTTACATACATGATTTATGTTTTGAGATAAAGCACCTCTCCTCTTAAACAGAGGAGATGGGTGACACATCAGGTCTTTCTCTTTCTTTTGCTTGTGACCTTTTGATCTTCTGTTTTATTCCTATCCTCTTTCTCTGTTTTCCCCTCTCTGCAATCTCAAGTCGTGCAGGCAGGATGAGGGGATGTATGGTGGCAGCAGTTTTATTTGCCATCCCTACTGTCGGGGTCCGCTTGATTATGGCGAACTTGCGGTTCCAGAACATAATTGCTTTACCTGGTGTGGCGGCACCTCCAGGCTCGACCTCGTAGTTCCGCTATTTTAACTTTCAGGTTTATGGGTTTTTATTTTATTCATCCTCTGACTGCCTTACTGATTTTATTGACCCTGGCGTTCTCATTGACCATGTTAGTTTTCTTATCTCTTGACCCCTATTCACATCTTTTGCTGCTCCGCTGTGGAGATGTTGAATTAAATCCAGGCCCTGTTAGATCACGTCGTCATACATGTAGGGTCTTGTACTCCAACATCAGAGGTCTCTTTGCCAACCTTAAGGACGTTTCTGTTGTCAGCCAATGTCATGACGTGATCATCTGCGCAGAGACTCTCGTTTCTGACTACCGACATGACTCCGAACTCATGATTCGCGGGTTCAGCAAGCCGCTTTTCATTCGTCGCAGTGTAGCTAAAAGGAGACGTGGCATGTCGGTTCACATTCGCGAAGGCTTCTCAGCTCATCGGAAAACGAAATACGAGTGTACCTGTCATGAAACTGTCGTCATTCGTGTATGTGCGCAGCTCCAGAATTTTTACATCCTTGGCTCTTACCGAAACCCTGACAGTGACGATACTATCTTTGACTGCTTGTTAATGGCAATGGCAATGATTCAAGATGAGGACCGAAAGGCAGCCTTTGTTTTTGCTGGTGATTATAATGCCCATCACCGTGAATGGCTTGAATCAGTTTCTCCAACTGACTCCCATGGTCGTGCTGCTCTTGATTTTGCGAATGTCTCTGGATGTTCTCAGTTAGTTGTGGGTCCAACACATCTGGTTGGCAATCGGCTTGATCTTGTCTTTACCGACGTACCAGAGACAGTCAAGGCACTATGGCACCTCTTGGCACATCAGATCACTCTGCGATTAGTATTCAACTTAACTTGAGACAAAATATTCCTGCATACACAGTCACCAAAGAGGTCTTCTTGAAGGGGCGCGTTAATTGGAGCTCTGTCAGAGAAGACGTTTCTCGTATTCGTCTAGGACCGGTCTTGAGCAACCCTGATCCTGTCTCAGCATTGAATGAGGAACTGAAGCGTATTATCTCTCGGAGGGTTCCTGTAAAGAAAGTTTGTTTGCGCTCCAACGACAAGGCCTGGTTCAACATTGATTGTCGTACTGCTAGAGACACTAAGCAAGCGGCTTATCGCAGGTGGTCACACTTAAGGACACGTGAAACTTGGGATGCGTACACTGTTGCCAGAGCTTCCTGTGCGGCAGTCTACAGGACTGCTGAGAGCGAATATTTTACCTCTGCGAAAGAAAAACTATCCACTGCATCTGACCCGCACAAGTGGTGGTCCACGCTGAAGTCAGTTGTCTTTGGTTTGCGACCATCTCTCCCTGCTCTGCTTTCTGATACTGGACAGCTGATCACAAGTCCAAAAGGCAAAGCTGATCTGCTGATGAAACACTTTGACTCCAAGCTCTGTCGAGCTCCAGCCCCCACCAGCGAGTTGCCTCCCGCCATGCCAGTCTTGACAAAACTGGCTTTTAGGTCTAAGGAAGTCATGAGACTACTTTTAGCACTCGACTCCCATGGCGGCACGGATCCGCTTGGGATGTTTCCTATGTTTCTGAAGGAAACAGCTGCAGTTTTTGCTCCCAAACTGAGTGCAGTCTTCAGACGCCTAATCCTGACCGGTAGTTTCCCCATGTGCTGGAGAAATGCGAACATCGCAGCGATCCCTAAAGGCTCTCCATCATCTGATGCCAGCAACTATAGACCAATCTCTATCACGCCATTACTTTCTAAGATCTTTGAACATGTTATTTCTGGTCGTCTCTCTCGTTACCTTGAACACTCTCATTTGATACCAAATCAGTTTGTTTATCGGAAGAACCTAGGGACTACGGATGCGCTACTCACTATCTCTCATAAGATTCAGCAAGCTCTTGACTGTGGGCATGAAGCCAGGGTAGTCCAACTTGATTTCTCTGCAGCTTTTGACCGAGTCAACCATGCCGGTCTTCTCAGGAAGCTGCAATCTTTTGGTGTCGGTGGCCTGGTACTGTCCATCTTGACTCAATTTTTGACCCACCGCACCCACCGTGTGTGCGTTGATAGTTGCTACAGTGACTGGTACAGCGTCCACTCAGGTGTTCCCCAGGGTAGCGTACTGGGACCTCTGCTGTTCAATGTCTACACTTCCGATCTACTACAAATCACTAGCAATCCTATTTACGGATATGCAGATGATGTGACACTTGTTGCTACTGTTGAGTCACCGAATTCACGTCTTGATGTTAGTACATCCCTGAATGAGGATCTCAGACGTATATCTGACTGGTGTCGCACCTGGAACATGAAACTGAATGCATCAAAATCAAAATGCTTGTGTATTTCACGCTCTCGCACGCTAAATCCCCTTCACGGCCCTCTGCTTGTTGATGGCGCGCCTCTGACAGTATGTGATGAGCTTGATATTTTTGGGTGTCAGATTCGACTCAAAACTGTCTTTTGAACGGCACATCAGGCGTCTTGTCAGTTCTGCCTCGCAAAAGCTTGGCGTTGTGAGGAAGGCTTACCGGATTTTTGGTGACCAGTCTATCTCTGCCAGCTGCTTCCGGTGTTTTATTCTTCCACTGCTGGAGTATTGTGCTCCTGTGTGGTCTTCCGCAGCTGTGTCGCACCTCCGTCTCATTGACAGAGTTATCTCCTCCGCTAGGTTCCTCTGTGGTGGCGAAGCAGCTTGGGATCTTGGTCACCGACGCAATGTCAGCAGTGTCTGCATGCTATATAAGATCCATGCCAACCAGCTTCACCCGCTGAATGCCTCCATCCCAAATGCATTTGTGCCCACCAGAAACACTCGACTTGCGTCAAATTCACATGCGCGCTGCTTACAGCAGGTTAGGTGTCACACCAGTCAGTTTCAGCGAAGCTTTGTTCCTTGTGCTGTAAGACTTTGGAACATGCTTGACGAGGGCACATGCACTGCGATTGATGTGCAAAAATTCAAGTCTGCTTCGAACAAAATCTTGAAGAGTCTAGTCAATTAAACTCTGGTTGCTTTTGCAGCTATACCGGTGATAAATTATGTAACTATACCTGTGATTTTATACCATCAAGTTTTAAGTAGTTATACTACATTTACTCGTGTTGTCTGACATATATTAAATAAGTCAGAATTGTTGATTTTTTTTGTTGAATTTTTTTGTGAGTTTTAATAATTCTCAGTTCGCTGAGGCGTTCTTTATAATTGTTTAACCTATTTTCTCCTTCTGCTCTGATTTCATCCTACTATTGTGCTAATTGCTTTTCCTTTCTTCTTTCTACGGTCAAGGTGGGTGGGGGTTGTCATCTGGCAACTTATAGCTCTTGCGCTCGTCCCACTCTGCCTTCTCCGTTATGTTTAATAATAATAATAATAATGTAAAATTACTAGGCAACATAAACAACCAGTGTGAAAATATCCGCCTCTGCTCAGGCTGGAAAAAATATCAAAAGAATCTGTGTAATTTCTAATAACTTACCTCAAGACAAATATACAAACAACATTCACCCGAAACCAACACCACTCACTTCTACACCTTAATGTCGTGTAGCCTCCCATCCCACACCCACCACTTCAACCACCCAAGGAGGTATTTCTCAACACCCACCTAGCGTAGTCACCCATCCTCCTCCTTCAACTACATACGCCCAGTCAGTCACCTCCCAGCTCCCACCCCCCAAGGTGCTTTATCCTCATCCTCATCCTACTATAGTAGACTAATGGGTAGCTCCCCGACCCCCTCCAGGTTCGGCTCACCAAGTCGATACCTTGAGGCCTCGAAACACTATTGGGACACAATGAAGGAAGAATCAGGATGGTGGTGGTGGTGAACACACGAGACACACATCAAGGAATGTTAGCCATAACCATCGGAATGAACATGGGGCAAAAAACTACAACACTTGTTCCGTACCTAACACAGAACAAGAACAGTACCCCTGCACCTACACAAGACACAGCCGAAGTTGTCAAAACTGCAGAGAATACAACCACCACCAGGCTAGTTGTAGGTTCGACCATCGAATCAAATGTTTCAATTGTCATCGGTTAGGACACAAACGAAACCATTGCCAGCATCACAACCCATAGGATTATAGCAAGGAAGGCAAGGCCGAGATCAAACAAGAACAAACTTAAGATAGAGCATATTAACGCCCAGAGGCTTTTGGCAAATATAGATGAGATAGATCTTTTAATTAAGGAGAGTAATACTGATGTCTTGTGTGTCAGTGAAACATGGTTGTCCGCTAATATAAATGACGAATGTATTTCCATACCTGATTTTACAGTTTTTAGATGTGATAAAGGTAGAGGTGGAGCTGTATGTGTTTATATCAGAGATGATCTTAAAGTGACCCCGGTGAATGTAAACTTTGAAAGACCTGAAGGTGTGGAGGATATATGGGTCGCGGTACAGTGCCGTATACTCCCAACTGTTATTGTTGGATGTTTGTACCGCCATCCAGTCTTTCACCCAAACTTTTGACTATATATCCAATGTTTTAGAGTGTATATCTTTGCGTGACAAACCATTGGTGATTTCCACCAAACCAAACCAAACCACCACCTTGGTGATTTCAATGATAATTTTTTACATGTAAATAGTAAAGTTAAGCAAATACTTTTAAACACTAAGCTGACGCAGTTGATAGATAAGCCCACGCGAATTACTCCTACTTCAGCTACTCTCCTTGACATTGCGGTTATAATTAAACCTGAGGTAGTAATGCACTCCGATACGACCCTTTGTCATGTTGGTGATCATGAACTTATAAGTATTACGATCGACTTAAAGAAACCTAAGCGTCAACCTGTTGTCAAAACTTTCCGTCAATTAAAGAATTATTCACCTGAAATATTTTGCAATCTACTGAAAAGTGAAATAGATAATTTCAATAAGATTTTCACAACAGACAATGTTGATGAACAAATCAATATACTTAATGAACACTTTATTAGATGCCTAGATGCTTGTGCACCTATCGTGACGAAGGAATTAAAGAGGCCTTTCGCTCCGTGGATTACTGATGACCTGAAAGTAATGATGCAGGAAAGAAATGCAGTCCAGCAACACCTAAACATGATAGAGGTAACACAAGCTTACAAGACAGATATAAGTCTCTTAAAAAGCAGGTCAAGAAGACCCTTCGTGACGCAAAATCACAGTACAACAATAGTAGACTTGAGGAGAACAAAGGCAATGTCGCTGCTACCTGGAGCATAGTGAAAGAACTAAGTCCTGATAAGAAGAAGCATTCAAATGCAATAATGAACGAAAATTATATTTTACAGAAAGTAGAAGAATACAACAAGTTTTTTTTGCAAATGTAGGGAAAACACTTTTTAAAGGTCCCGAAGGCAATGTCGCTGCTACCTGGAGCATAGTAAAGGAACTAATTCCTGATAAAAAGAAGCATTCAAATGCAATAACGAACGAAAATGATATTTTACAGATAGTAGAAGAATACAACAAGTTTTTTGCAAATGTAAGGAAAAACACTTTTTAAAAATCTCAGCAATACATAAGCAACAGTGCCATAAAACCTCAAGTAGATAAGTTGAAAGTAACTAACACCAACATCATGTTCCAATCCTCGCCTACAGATAATGACACCATTATTCCTACTATAAAACACATGAAAAACACTCATTCATATGGTTCTGATGGAATCCCAGTGCGTTTTATAAGGGATTCCCTCCCAATCATAATTACATATACAACGTGCATCTTTAATACCTAGTAATAATAATAGTTACAGGCGTTGCCTGGAAAAATTTTTATTGTTGTACCAATTTTTAAATCAGGTGATGCTGATGTACCCAGTAACTACAGACCGATATCACTGTTACCAATACTATCTAAGGTTTTAGAAAAATCATTACTTCACAGCTCACTGCATATCTTGAAAGCAATAAGCTCCTCAGTAATACAGAACATGGCTTCAGGACTTCTTTATCAACAGAAACGGCTCTCTTAACTCTGATCAATAAACTTTATGAAAACATGGACAACAAAAAACTGTCTTTAATAACACTGTGACTTATCGAAAGCTTTCGACAGTGTTAGCCACGATGTGTTGCTTGAGAAATGTATCAGTCTAAATATTGATCCTTTCTGGTTTCAGAGTTATCTTGATGACAGGACACAGTCTGTACGTATAAGAAACTAAGTATCTTGCAAATGTAAAGTTACATACGGTGTTCGACAGGGATCTGCACTCGGTCCTGTTCTCTTTTTAATTTATGTAAAAGATCTCTCTCTTTCTATCTCAGATTGCCTAGCTATTCAGTATGCCGATGATACTCAGGTACCACTGAAAACATTAGTGATTTAGTTAAGAAAAGTGAAACAACTCTAACAAAAGTAAAAGCGTATTTTCACCTCAATGGTCTCATGCTGAATACAAATAAGACACAAATGCATGTTTATTGGCACCAGAGGACTCATTTCACAGATCCTGAGTGACACTCATCTTCATGTTGGTGGAACCACCATTGTACCAAGCACTTCCGTCAAGAATCTCGGCCTATATTTTGACAACTGTTTGCAGTTTGACACAAACATTGCCCAGATTTGTAAGAAAAGTGCTGGGACAATAATTTAGTAAACGTATGGTCCTACAAATACAAGTTCTAAGTATCATTAATTATGGCATAAATATTTGGGGGAGTACGAGTTTAATTCAATTACAACGTGCTCAAAAGATACAAAATTTGGCTGCAAAGGTAGCGTTAGGCGGTACAAAATACGACCACGTAACACCTTACATGACAGAACTGAAATGGCTGAGGATAAAAGAAAAGTACAAGTATGAGATTACACTAAGTATTTACAATATTATTAACAAAAATGTACCTAGTTGGCTGTTCTCATTACCAACGATGAGAGAAACACACACTGTAAACACTAGACAACAACACCAACTGCACGTTCCTAAGACCAAAACTGTTATAGCTGAAAGATCAATTTTCGTAGCAGGACCAAAATTATGGAATAGTCTTCCCCTTAACCTAAAAAAAAAAAAAAAAAGAAATTCATTGCCTGCTTTCAAAAAGCTTCTCAACAGTTGACTGTCATAGTTTTATTACTTTTATGTGTGTGTGTGTGTGTGTGTGTGTGTGTGTGTGTGTGTGTGTGTGTGTGTGTGTTTTTAAGTAAGTAAGTAAGTAAGGTTTATTGCCCATTTGCATAAATACATTTGAGAAAGACATGTTTACAAAAGAAGTAAGATGGCAGAGACTGTCAAGCCGAAGCTTCCCGACAGTCACATATATGTACATAATTATGAATATTGTTTACACCAACACCAATTGGCAATATTTTAGGTAAACTATCTAAAGAATTATTTAAGTAACTAGACTAGTAATAATAGCAATAATAATTACAAGATTAAAGCTAAGGAAATTACAATAAATATACTGCAAATGCAAATATTAATAATAATAATAATAATAATAATAATAATAATAATAATAATAATAATAATAATAATAATAATAAAATAATAGTAATAATAGTAATAATAATAATAATAATAATAATAATAATAATAATAATAATAATAATAATAATAATAATAGTAATAATAATAATAATAATAATAATAATAATAATAATAATAATAATAATAACAATAACAATAACAATAATAATAATCATAATAATAATAATAATAATAATAATAATAATAATAATAATAATAATAATAATAAAATTAAAAGGAAATTAGACTAAACATATCATGAAGGGAAATAAACACTACACATTGCAATACCACATTAGAAAATACATCTATAAAAATTTGCTATACATGGGACAGGCAAAGAATAAGGGAAATTTCAGATAGAAATGTTTGTTTTATATTCAAAATGTTAAATTTAAAATCATGTATTTTGGCAGTTATACAAGTATGTCTTCAAAGATCTTTTAAAAGTTGGCAAGTTATCATTATGAAGAAGCATTTTTATTTCCAAAGGTAATGAATTCCATATCTGTGGACCGGAGCATAATACACTATATTTAAAGAGAGTCGTTCTGAATTGCGGACACATAAGATTGACATTATTACCCCGAATATTGTATGATGTCTGTACTAATTTAAAAGGTTGAGCTCCAGAATATTGTGTAAAATACTTATAAATACTTAACAGTAGGAAATGTTTATGAATATTTGAAAACTTCAGAAAATTTTGTTCATTATAAATGTTGCGTGTTGATTCAAACTTATTCATATGGAAAATACATCTAAATATTTTATTTTGAGCAATAGTTATTTTTTTAATAAAAGACTGCCAGGTACACGCCCAGACTGCTACGCAATAGGTGAGGTGGGGATAACAGAGAGTGTAATAAATACTAGTGAGTGATTCAGTGGTGAGACAATTACGAACTCTAAACAAAATACCACACATCCTTGATAATTTATTTGTAACAAAAGATATCTGTTTACTCCAATTAATATTTTCATCTATATAGACGCCTAAAAATTTAGTGTATTCTACTCTATTCAATGTGTTTTCTGCAATAGTAACAGGGGGAAACTCATGATGAGCGATTTAGAAACATTATGTAACTTGTTTTTGCAATATTTAAGCTCAGACTATTTATTTTAGTCCAATGATAAATTTTTCTTAATTCTGTAACCAAATCTGTGTGAAGATTGTTAATATTTAAGTTGTTTAATAGTAAATTTGTATCATCAGCATATATAGTGTATTTGAATTTAGAGCTAACATTGACAATATCATTTATATAAATAAGGAAAAGAGTTGGTCCTAATATAGAACCTTGTGGTACACCCTTGTTAATTACTCTGAAGGAAGAATGTGTGAAATTGCAATATACAGATTGTAGCCTATTGCTCAAGTAATTTTCAATTAGTTTTAAAGGAATGCCTCTAACGCCATAATGGTTCAATTTGGTTAACAAAATCTTGTGATTCAAAGTATCGAATGCTTTGGATAGGTCTAAGAATATTCCTATTAAAAATTGTTTTTGTTCTAGGAAGTGATACACATTAGAGGTTAAATGAAAAATAGCCGTTTCTGTAGAACGACGTGTCCTAAACCCATGTTGAGAGTCTGTAAGTAGATTATTATCTTCAAGATACTTAATAAGGCGTGCATTAATAACTTTTTCAAATACTTTACTGAAGGCAGGTAGTATAGAGATTGGTCTGTAATTTTTTATATCTGATCTATTACCTGATTTGAGCAAAGGTATAACTTTGGCTTTTTTTAGTGCCTCAGGGAAGATACCTGTTTTTAATGTTAAGTTCACTATGTGGGTCAGTGGAATGATAATGTCACTTACTGACCGTTTCATAACAACTGGGGAAATTTCATCATATCCACAGGAGGATGTTTTGAATGCCTTAATATATTGTTCAATTTCTAAATTTGTGGCTGGATATAAAAACATTGAAAATTTTGGAGAACATTGTAAATTATCTAGAAAATCATTACCAGTAGTTACTGTTATTTGCCCTCCTGCTTGTAGAAAGTGTTCGTTAAATTTATTTCGAATGTTAGAACAAGCTGGTTTGAGTTCTATAACGCTATTTGTACCGTCTGCCGACCTACCAAGTATGTTGTTTATTGATTGCCAGTGGGACTTAGGATTGCCTTGATTAGCTACCAATTGCTCTTGGTAGTACTTTTTCTTAGCTTCCTTTAAGAGCGATGTCAGTCTATTTCTATAAGTTCTGTATTGCTCTCGAAAGGTTAATGGCCACTTATATGCTAGCTTTTCAAGACGATGCTTTTCTTTGATACTCTTCTTTAATGCTGGGGTAACATGGGGACTGCGACTACTCTTGCTATTAATCTTAATTCTCTTCTTGGGGAAACAGTTATCATAGGTTGTCTGGAATTTGGTAAAAAATAAGTTATAGGATTTGTCAGGACAGGTAGAATTAATAACATCAGACCAATCTATTTGAGAGAGTGTAGTACTGAATTTATCCAAAGCTTCTTCAGTAAACGTTCTTTTTGTTATATAAACAGGAGGAGATGGAATGTTGTTACATTTAAATAAGGAAACAACAGGAAAGTGATCAGTTATATCTGTTTTGATGACAAAATTACCTACATTGTTTTCTATAAAAGTGGACCAAATGTGATCTATAATGGTGGCGGAGGTGGCAGTAACTCGTGTCGGTAACGTTGTAAGTGGAGTCAGGGAGTAACTATACATTAAATTACTAAATTCTTGTATCTTGTTGTCATTATGTAGTAGTAAATTTAAATTGAAATCTCCAAAAATAAATATTTCATTATAGTTTGTATTCTTTGTGATAGTCAGAATTTCATTGAGAGCATTAATAAAGCTATTAAAATCACCCTGAGGAGGTCTATATATACATATGAACAAAAACATTTTACTCCCAAACTTTCAACATATGTTTCCATCCGATTGTATTCATTAATCTTACAACTTGTGTACTTATTGGAGATATAAAGTGCCACACCACCACCATATGTGTTCCTGTCGTTTGAGAACATTGTATATGCTGGCAAAGTGTACAGTGCTGAAATATCAGGGTCAAGCCTAGTTTCGGTGAAGCCAAGTACATCGTATGTTATGTTTTCAGTCAAAACAGTTTCTTTAAAGTACTGAAAGTTGGTGGACATTGATCTAATGTTAAGCAGAAATACGTTAAAATCACTATTTGTACTTAAGGAAGAAAAATTTTCAAGATAAACATATTTAGAATCAGGAAAGGAAATATTTCTGGACCTAATATAAAATTGGTTTATATCAAGATCATTATTATTACTGCTATCCTGCACACTGAAGGGATCAAAGCTTTCACTGACGTCTTGTCCTAACATATCACGTAAGCCAACAGCATTCAACAATTCTTCATCAGAAACACTGTTAAAAGGA
Organism: Scylla paramamosain; assembly: GCF_035594125.1. Classification (NCBI taxonomy): domain Eukaryota; kingdom Metazoa; phylum Arthropoda; class Malacostraca; order Decapoda; family Portunidae; genus Scylla; species Scylla paramamosain. The sequence goes on from NC_087175.1 coordinate 11,756,474, forward strand.
AACAAAAAAATAGTGTTTCTTAGTTTTAAGTTATTTTAAGTCATGTTTTTTATAGTTTTATATATTTTACTTCCTTTATTATATCAATTTGCACTTTTAAGTTTTCTGTATACTTCACAATTTGTATTTTGATAAGCATTAACATGACAAACTATTTTATAGAGCTATTTATTATTATTAATTACTTATATTATGCTATAGTTAAGTGACAATACTGATGATGTAACTGTACAATGAATTATGTATACTGAATAACCATTGTAAAATGGAAATAAATTTTTGAATCTGAATCTGAATCAGAATCTTGCCTAGTCAGACTCTTTCAGCTCTGTCTATCAAAATCTACCATTCCTTCTTGCTGGAAGTTTGTCTACATTCAGCCTGTTTCTTAAAAGGGTGATCGTTCTAATCCTTCAAACTACAGTTGCTTTAATTTCCTGTCTATCTAAAGTTTTTATTCTACCCTCAACAGGAAGATTCTTAAACATCTATCACTTCACAACCATTTACCTGATCGCCAGTATCGGTTCCGTCAAAGCCGCTCTACCAGTGATCTTGGCTTTCCTTACTGAATCCTTATTACTATTTTAGAGATTTTTGGTGAAACTTTTGTTGTTGCCTTACACATATCAAAAGCTTTTGATAGAGTCTGGCACAAAGCTTTGATTTCCATGCTACTTTCTATCCTTCTCTCTCTGTAACTTCAGCTCAAGTTTCCTTTCTGACGGTTCTATTGCTGCTGTGGTAGACAGTTAGTGTTCTCCTAAATCTAGTAACAGTGGTGTTCCTCAGGATTCTGTCCTGTCACCCACTCTCTTCCTATTATTTACCAATGATCTAAACCATACTTATTGTCCTATGCTCTCCTACACTGATGAAACCACATTGCACTTTCCCACGTCTTTTCACAGACGTCCAACCCTTCAGGAAGTAAACAGTTCACGCAGGGAAGCCACAGAACGCCTGACTTCTGATCTTTCTAAAATTTCTGATTAGAGCAGAGCAAACTTAGTATTATTCAATGCCTCAAAAGCTCACTTCCTCCACCTATCAACTCGACACAGCCTTCCCGACAACTATCCTCTCTTCTTCAGTGACACTCAACTGTCCCCCTCTTCTACACTGAACATCATGGGTGTGTTCTTTACTTACTGTTTTAAACTGGAAATTTCACATGTCATCTCTAGGTACAACAGCTTCTATGAAGTCAGGCGTTCTGAGAGGTCTCCGCCAGTTTCTCTCATCCATCCAGCTGCTAACTCTGTACAGGGGCCTTATCTGCCCATGTATGGAGTATGCTTCACACTCATACCGCTCTTTTAGACAGGGTGGAATCAAAAGCTTTTCTTCTCATCAACTTCTCTCCTCTAACTGAGCGTCTTCAGTCTCTTTCTCAGTGCTGCAATGTTGCATCTCTTACTAGCTTCTGCTGCTATTTTCATGCTGACTGCTCTTCTGATCTTGATAACTGAATCCCTCCTCTCCTCGCGTGGCCTCGCTGCACAAGACTTTTTACTTCTCCTCATCCCTATTCTGTCCACCTCTCTAATGCAAGAGTTAAGCAGTATTCTCAGTCATTCATCCTTTTCTGTGGTAAATTCTCTAGCTCCCTGCCTGCTTCTGTATTTCTTCCTTTTTATGACTTGACTTTTTTCAAGAGAGAGAGGTTTCAAGACACTTATCTTTCAATTTTTGATGATTCTTTTGACATCTTTTTTGGGACTGACATGTCAGTGCGATTTTTCTTCCTCTTTTTTTTTTTTTTTTGTTTCCCTTGGCCAAAGACCCTCTTACGTACAAAACACACACACACACACACACACACACAAGTTCATGGGTGCCCTACGAGTTCGATGCAAGAATGTATGTATGTGTGTGTGTGTGTGTGTGTGTGTGTGTAGCCTCTAGGAATTCTAGCAAAATATATCATTCTGAGTAATATACATTCTGAGTATATACATATGTGCGTTTCATCTTTCTCTTGGTGTTTTATAAAATGACACATGACCGCCGCTGAGCCTGGGGCCGTATTAAGATAGATTCTTAGTCTTCATCTCATCTTTCTACATAGACTTGTGCCTATCTCGTAAGCGGGCTTAAATTTGTACTGAGCCTTGGTTGAGACGAACTCTGGAGTCCCAGTATGAAATGGTGACAGAGTAAAACAGTAATTTCTTAATTTTGAGTTAATAGTGCAATGTTTTTTACTTATTTGGGAGATTAACTAACAAATAATAATAATTTATCATTGATTTTGTAAGGATATGAGCCCATAAATTTGTGGTTTTTAATAAGTAAATTAGTCCCCTCGTAAGGCGCGTGTATTTTGTTTCAGTGTTCACGTCAATGAGCAAGCGTTGCCTCACCCTTCCCACTCAGCAACGCCTACTTTCCTGTCCTTTTTCATAAATACGGAGATGATGACCCCCTAAAACCGAAAAGGCCAATAGAGGAAACCCTGCTGGACTGATTGCAAGACTTTTTTTTCCTCGTTCAGTCAGTATTATGAAGAAAGATGTAGCCTGAAGGCTTCATTCATTCAGTGGCACACAAAAAAAGCTGCAAGCTTGATTACTAAGAAGATAAATAAGACATCCTAACAACAGGACACTCTAATTATTACTTTAATAACTAGCGTCAGCGCATCACTCCTTCCTGTGGGGCTCTCCAAGGCATCTCTCGCTAAATAGATCACAAATAACACTCCTGCAGATCGAGTCTATATATGTCGGACAATTCAGTCACTCAGACCATCGAGAATATCCTCACGTGGTTGATAATTCTTGAGTTGGCGAGCTCGGGGTCGACGGTCGGCAATCTTTGGTTAATTTAGTCTTCGTGTAAATCTTAAAGTTAAGCTGCCTCCGGAACTGTTTTAAATTTTCGGTGCCATAAGACCTAGACTCAGCACAGCTCTATGCGTAAGAGATGGTCTGAGTCACACCTCTATAGTTAAGAATCTTTGTTAATACGGCCCCTTGGTCCTGATACGATAATGATAATACGGTTAATACGGCCCTTGGTCCTGACTAGAACTGATACAGAAAGGGGCCAAGCGAGAGGGTGGATGAGACAGCAGATGCAGATCCTTCCTCCCGAACCGGGAAAAATTGAGTAAAATTTTTCATTCAAGAAATTATAACATTCACTTTCCTTCATTGCCATATATTTTTTTCTTTATCTACCTACTTATTTTGTTTTGACAGTTATGCTTTCCATGTGACCACTTGATTCTATAATAACTGTGTGACAATTATCTTAGGCAATACTTTTTATTTGATGAAATGTTTTGGGGCTTTTCCTAACTTCTTTTATCAAACTTTAATGAAAGTTGTTGGAGTTTTTAAGGATGTTTTTAGATTCCAGAGCTAGTTTGGCAATGATTCTACACTGGAAGATTTTACATCCATAAGAGAACCTAATGAAAGCCTAAAAGCGTTTAAAATACGGGACAGACTTTCTTACCGTAATAATAATTTGAGGTTTACAGAAAAGTTATCAAAACTGCAATTTCTTATTTTTATGGTAAAGTGTCTGCTTACCGATTTACAACACCACGCCATGACTCCTTATACCTCTTTCCCTCATTCCCCTACTGCTTTCTCGGGCCTGGTGCAGAGACCACAATAATCGTACTTTATTCTAATAATTAACTACCAGAATAAGCGTACGTGCCTTCTCTGTGTACGAGTAGACTTAAGCTTTTTTAATACTCAGGATGATGGCTGGTGTTTGATGATACTGAGCGGTGAAAGATAACGAGTGGTGAGAGAGGGATGGTGAAGGATATTATAGTATTATAATATCATAGTAGTAATTTAATAGTGTTTTGGGAAATGAGGAGGATAAAAGGTGTTGAGTAATGGTGGGAGTGACTGAAGGTACTAATGACTGAGGCGTGGTAATATGTAGACGCTGAGTGAATGTATAAGTGATGAGTACTGAGTAACAGAAAATGATGAATGGTAAGAGCATATGATGAAAGATGGTGATAGTGATGACAGGGAAGTGGGGAGAAAAGGCTGATGATGGGAAAGTATTGAATGATAGGTGGTGATGTGCTGATGGGATGCTGGTGAGAATGTGGAAGAGAGGTTGTGATTGGGTAACAGGAAGATGAGGACGTGAAAGAGATTGTGATAAGGTGATGGGGACATGGAAGAGAGGCTGCGATGAGGTGATGGGCACATGAAAGAGAAGTTGTGATGAGGTGATGGGTGATGGGAAGCAAATGAGGATGTGGAAAAAGAGATTGTGATGGGGAGATGGGAGCAGATGGCGACGTGCAAGACGGGATTAGGATGATAGCCACAAAAAGAATTCCATTCCACTTACCCCAGCCTGAGTTTGGCATGGGGGCACCAGTGATTAATTTGTCGTTTGCCCCGTACCGCAGAAGATTCAAGACATCCGCTGCCCTGACGTCGAGATGAATCTGGGTGACAAATTAATCAATATACAGTCGTAAATCAAAGCTCCTCCAATCCCTTTCTCGCTTCTTTACTCGTCTCATCATGAAGCAACTGATATTATTATTGTTGTTTGTGCATTTAAGGAAATAGCCAAGAATATTATGGGGCTTAGGAAGTGCAAGTGTGTTTGTGAGTGCATATATTTGTATGTGTGTGTGTGTGTGTGTGTGTGTGTGTGTGTGTGTGTGTGTGTGTGTGTGTGTGTGTGTGTGTGTGTGTGTGTGTGTGTGTGTGTGTGTGTGTGTGAGGGAGAGAGAGAGAGAGAGAGAGAGAGAGAGAGAGAGAGAGAGAGAGAGAGAGAGAGAGAGAGAGAGAGAGAGAGAGAGAGAGAGAGAGAGAGAGTGAGAGAGAGATGGATGGGGGTCGGGACGGTGTCTATGACGTCGTGTACGGGAAATGTACCCTGGACCTTGGAAACTTAGGATGGAAGGAGAGTAAGAGATGCAAATCTGAGAGGTGGGTCATAGCAAGTTTAGAAATACAAACTAATGACTAGACATACATGTGACTCCTTGGATTTTGATAAGAGATGTTTTAGTGCTGAACAGCTTCTTTGTTTCCACGTCTTATACTGTGCCAAGCTCTTTACCAATATAAAAGAAGTAACTATTTTGGCTCCACGTACCTTCAGATGGTATCTCGTTTACTCAGCTCACACCACAACAGGAAAAACTACAATACGTCCATAAGGACATTTGTATCCGTGAACATATTCCATAATGTACATTCTCCCTTCCTAGATAAGGCTGACAGTACTGTTTTCTGATAGCAAAATAGTGACCGGAACCATTGGCGTTGATGCGTCATATTGAATTATGTTATGTTCGTTAGGTTAACGGTGAAATGAATGCAGGAAATGTCTTGGGTTGGAAATCTCTAGAAAAGGAAATATCCAGAACAGAAAAATGGCTGGAATGGGAATAAATTAGGTGAGGAAATGCTTTTAGGGAAAAGTTCCAAAGGGTAAAATGTACGACACGCGGGCGCTTATTATACTCTGCCATCCTTCCTCCTTCTCTCCATTCAAAGCTGACTACATGCAAGCAATACGTCCTTTTGAAGGGAGAGAGGATCAGGCCGGGATTGGAGAGGTAAACCCCGACTGAAGGACGCTATTACTTCGCGAGTCACCAGCAAATGACTTCCCTACGTGAGTGATTAAATCTAATATATAGGGCGTAAGGGAACGAATGTAGAATTATAAAAAGAAACACACACACACACACACACACAGAGTTCATGAATACGTGCGAGAGGGAGAACGCTTATTCTGTTCTCATTATTACATATATACCATTATTTCGAGCTTTGCTAAATTCCAGATTTTTGTTTCCTTCTGAAATACCGTCCGTAATAAAGCATTTACACACACACACACACACACACACACACACACACACACACACACACACACACACACACACACAAACATACATTCACACACACACACACACACACTCACACACATACACACACACATACACACACACACACACACACACACACACACACACACACACACACACACACACACACACACACAAACATACATTCACACACACACACACACACATACACACACACACACACACACACACACACACACACACACACACACACACACACAGACACACAATAGTAGTAATAGATGTATAGTGGTAGTGCCATTAGCAGCAGTGATTATATATATATATATATATATATATATATATATATATATATATATATATATATATATATATATATATATATATATATATATATATATATATATATATATATATATATATATAATGTGGGAAGAACACCAACCAACTAAAAAAAGAAAAGAAAAAAGAAAAAGGCCCACTAAGATGCCAGTCCACGAATAAGGTCCAAAACGGTAGTCAAAAATTGAAGGATAAGTGTCTTGAATCCTCCCTCTTGAAGGAGTTCAAGTTGTAGGAAGCTGGAAATACAGAAGCAGGCAGGAGTTTCAGAGTTTATCAGAAAAAAAGGATCAATGACTGGGAATACTGGTTAACTCTTGCATTAGAGAGGTGGACACAATAGGGGTGAGAGAAAGAAGAAAGTCTTGTGCAGCGAGGCTGCGGGAGGAAGGGAGACATGCAGTTACCAAGATCAGAAGAGCAGCTAGCATGAAAACAGCGGTAGAAGACAGTAAGAGATGCAACGCTGCGGTGATGAGAAAGAGAATGAAGACAGTCAGTTAGAGGAGAGGAGTTAATGAAACGAAAAGCTTTTGATTCCACCCTGTCCAGAAGAGCGGTATGAGTGGAATCCCCCCAGACATGTGAAACATATTCCATACTTGGACGGATAAGGCCCTTGTACAGAGTTAGCAGCTGGGGGGGGGCTTGAGAAATACTGGCGGAGACGTCTTAGAACACCTAACATCATGAAAGCTGTTTTAGCTAGAGATGAGATGTGAAGTTTCCAGTTTAGATTATAAATAAAGGACAGACCGAAGATGTTTAGTGTAGGAGAGGGTGACATTTGGGTGTCATTAAAGAAAAGGGGATAGTTATCTGGAAGGTTGTGTTGAGTTGATAGATGGAGGAACTGAGTTTTTGAGGCATTAAACAATACTAAGTTTGCTCTGCCCCAATTAGAGATTTTAGAGAAATCAGAAGTCAGGAATTTTGTGGCTTTCCTGCGTGATCTGTTTACTTCCTGAAGGGTTGGACGTCTATGAAAAGACGTGGAAAAGTGCCATGTGGTATCATAAGCGTAGGAGTAGATAGGACAAAAAGTTTGGTTTAGAAGATCATTGATGAATAATAGAAAGAGAGTGGGTGACAGGACAGAACACTGAGAAGAACAGTGGCCGTCTACCACAGCAGCAATAGAACGTTCAGAAAGGAAACTTGAGATGAAGTTACAGAGAAAAGGATATAAGCCGTAGGAGGGTAGTTTGGAAATCAAAGCTTTGTGCCTGACTCTCTAAAAATATATGTCTAAGGCAACAGAAGAAGTTTCACTAAAATTTCTAAAAGAGGATGACCAAGACTCAGTAAGGAAAACCAGAAGATCACCAGTAGAGCGGCCTTGACGAAACCCATACTGGCGATCAGATAGAAGGTTGTGAAGTGATAGATGTGAAGTGATAGGTGAGAAAAAGAGTGAGGAATGTAGGCCTCCATGCCAGACAATATCATCTCTGTTATGCGCTCAGCACACAGAAACGTGTCTCTGACACGGAGGCAATAGTCATTCCAATGGACGAAAATGTCTCCTCAGGTCCCCCCAACTAACAGAGACAAAACGCCAGAGGCATCTCCGCTTAGGGTGATCCTAAGGAGGGATTGGAGCGATAGGACAAGATATAGATATAAGATTGTGATCGGAGGAGCCCAACAGAGAAGGTAGGGTAACAGCATAAATAGAGGGATTATATATATATATATATATATATATATATATATATATATATATATATATATATATATATATATATATATATATATATATATATATATATATATATATATATATATATATATATATATATATATTTTCTCTAAAGTCTAAATACTTTAACACATAAAATCTAACTGTTCATGTTCTTTTTTGTGCTGTATCTTCTAATTTGTCTTCCTATGATAGGATATTTGCTTTCTCATCTCTTGTACGTTTACAACCATATGTCTTCGTCTTTTACTGTCCTATTTATTGTACATTTCCTGTTTCACTTCTAATTTTGCTATCCATTACTGGCCATTCTATCTGCCCTACTTCTGATACACAATCTCTTACATCGGTTGCCCTTCCTCTTCCATTTTTTATTTCCCATCTCACATTTGTTTTTCATTCCCTCCTACTACTAGCTAGTGTAACCAAGCAGGTTATAAGGATATAAAGTTCCACTGCGATTACCAATCTTTATCAAGCATGTACATTCCTTTCTGTTTTCTACGAACGTATGGAAAGAACGCATAATAACGTATTAGGCGATTTTTTTTTTCCCCCGTTTTCACTTAAATCCTGCAAAAAAAAAAAAAGTGACTTTCACACTTACACTCTCTGTAAATCATTCACTGTTCACTGCATTATTTTACTTCTACCGTGTTAAGGAACTGCACCTCCTCCTGCAATTTGTAATAAGCAATAATTATCCCTTACGTCTCTCTTTATTGCGCTAATTGTTCTTTGTTGACGATGGAACGTGACCGCCGACATGTTTGACACAGGAGAGTGGATTGGCCCGAGCACAAACACACACACACACACACACACACACACACACACACACACACACACACACACACACACACACACACACACACATAAACACACACACTGCGTGGGATTGCTGGTCTGATATATACGCACGCGCATATATGCATACAAATATACATACATATATACATACATAAATACATACACAAACACTCCTTCTATACATGAATAAATGCTTTGTAATTCAAAATATAATACTTTAGTCACAGAAAAATCTTTATGATCAAACCCTACGTAAGTACATTAAAAAAATCAAGAAAGAAAGAACGAATAACAGGAAGATAACCATAAAGTATGTATTACAAGAAATCTCCATTCCAAACATAATTATAACTACCTTAAAAACAACCCGCAAATGAATTTACAACTCAACAACTTAATAAAATTATATATATAACACCGCCAGTTTTCCCGTCGGGCTAAGGTTTCCAGGATGTTTTGGTTAATCCATGACTTCTTTTTTTTTTTTTTTTTTTTTTTTCTTATACGAAGTCAAGACATCTTTGTCTGTCTCGTTTACGGGTTATGTTTCATATGTTAGTCAAGGCAGCCGTAATTTGCACAGAGGCGGCACTTATATTTTGTCTCGACCATCAGGTATCAGAATTTCAGATGATCCTGTTGCAAGTTTTTCTTAAGCTTAAGTGTGTAACAGGTGTGGTATTTGGGTTTTGTTATGTGCATCCTCTGATTCTCCATATTTTGATTATGCTTTGCTAAATAACAAGAAAAAAAAAACTTTCACTCCAATAATGATAGTAGTTGTGCCGTGATGGGTGAAATAAATGGAATGGATAACTATTCTTACTCGAATATTCCTGACAGGACTTAACCAAATGATAATGCGAATACTTTACTTGTTGTTTGTATTGAGGGAAACTTACTGAGTGTCAATAACTTATGTTGTGGTGATAACGTATCGTTAAGGTAGAGTATGGATACCGGAACTAGACTCATGTATTATATATTCCAGTATAGTATCATAAGTGTGTAGCCTTGATGTTAATCAGAATGTAACATTACCATCAGACCAGGCTCCTCTCTCCATTGTACTGAAAGCATCTAGTATTAACTTGGAGAACCTTAGAACCGTTGCCTCATTGTTAGGTGATCGCGCTACCTTGTATAATACACAAACTCGTAAATTATTGAGAACCCTAATTAAATTTAGCACCATAAACCCCGATCATTTTGTAAATGCATTGTCCTAATGTAGTCGGTCCCTGCTTGGTGATGACACTAACGTGGTGGTGGACGAGTTTTGTGGTGATAAACGAGTGCGCCCGTAACATTGACTCAGAATTGTGTCCCAGACGTTTGTGATACTCGTGAAAGGTGGGAATGTCTATTCAATGAGAATGCTGAGGAGCGATTATGGTAAGTAATTAATTGGCGTGGTGTAATGGAGCAGACCCCAGCTGCGTCAAGAGTTGCTTTTCCCACTGACGAGGAGTCTAAATATAATTTCGAACAAATATATAACTCTCTCGGTGCGTGCGTACCTAACACAGACACTGTATAGTGATGTGTATATACCAGTGTTTTGTACGACCAAATAACGTACCAGGACCAAGTGAAAAAAACTTAAATGTAACAAGGTCGCGATGGAATAAGAACATAAGAACATAAGAAATAAGGGAAGCTGCAAGAAGCGACCAGGCTTACACGTGGCAGTCCCTGTATGAAACACTCCTACCTATTTCCATCTGTTATCCCCATCCATAAACTTGTCTAATCTTCTCTTAAAGCTCTCTAGTGTCCTAGCACTAACTACATGATTACTGAGTCCGTTCCACTCATCTACCACTCTATTTGAGAACCAATTTTTTCCTATCTCCTTCCTAAACCTAAATTTTTCAAGCTTGAACCCGTTATTTCTTGTTCTACCCTGGTTGCTGATCCTAAGAATTTTGCTTACATCTCCCTTGTTATAACCCTTATACCACCCACTTAAAGACTTCTATCAGGTCCCCTCTTAACCTACGTCTCTCTAGAGAATGTAAATTTAACCGCTTCAACCTCGCTTCGTAAGGAATATTCCTCATCCCCTGTATCCTTTTAGTCATTCTCCTCTGTACTGATTCTAATAGACCTATATCTTTCCTGTAATGTGGGGACCAGAACTGCACAGCGTAGTCTAGATGAGGTCTGACCAGCGCCAAGTATAATTTTAATATTACTTCCGGCCTTCTACTTTTAACACTCCTAAAAATGAATCCTAGTACCCTATTTGCCTTGTTTCTGGCTTCTATGCATTGTTTCCCTAGACGGAGTTCAGAGCTAACTATAACTCCTAAATCTTTCTCGTACCCTGTACCTACCAGAGTTTGGGTGTTTAATGTGTACCTATTGTGTGGGTTTCCTCTACCTACGCTAAGCACTTTGCATTTATTGATATTGAATTGCATTTGCCATCTATCCGTCCATTCATTCATTCTATCTAAGTCTGTCTGCAAGGCGATGGCATCCGCTTCTGACCTAATTAATCTACCTATCTTTGTGTGCCGCCCTGTGTTTTCAAATTGTTACCACATGAATGGATTCTTGCTTTAACAATGCTATTTGATATTGGTTCCATGGGCGCTGCATATCCCTCGTCGTGGGTCTCAGCCAAACTATTTATGGTATTTAAGTGAGGTTCTCGTTCAGTAGTATCAAATTATGGAGGGATCAATGCCATCAACCACATTGCTAAACTATATGACATGGTGCTGAGTGCCAGAATAAACCGATGATTCACACCCCTCCGAGAACGGCTTCTTACCCATGAGCCCAGGCCAGGTTCGATTACATTAGACGGAAAGTTTACAGGAACAGATTCCCGCATGTGACGGGCCACGTTTGAGAAATTGTCGATTTTTAGAAAACTAACGGCCCACTGGTAGCGCTCTTCCTGCCTTCAAAAACCAGCGGGTTCATGGCTTTGATAATGGGGTACACGGTGCGGATAGGGTACCAGTCCCCGGGCATAGAGCCTCTGTGTTCGTCCCCTGGATCAAGGGCGTTCTAGCAGAATTCGTAGTCTGCGAACTGGTGTTTCGTGCTGCGGCGGGCCTAAAACACTGTTCAGGGGGTGCTGTGAACCTATCATTAAACCCAGCTGTGACCTCACTGAACGTTTCCCTTTGTGTCTCACAACACAAGGGGGCAGTCACAGCCTGCCCTCTAAAGACAACTCTCTTCCTCCACACAAAACTACAAGCACCTAATAACACACACCTTCACTCAAAAATTTTAAAATCATCATGGCGACTCCTACATCAGCCTCGGAGTCTCCATCTGGGGAGGGGACAATAAATGTCCCCAGGTCGGACTGCCTTTCTGTCGACGACCCTAAGTGTCTTGACACCCCCCTCAACTTTTTCTTCATTAATTTCTGCAACATTCGCGGTCTAAGATCTAATTTTCAATCTGTAGAACACCTCCTCCTCCTCCTCTTCTAAACCTCATCTTCTTTTTCCTCACTGAAACTCAGGTGTCTGAGGCAACTGACAGTAGCCTCTTTTCTGTTCCCTCCTACTTTCTCTATCCTCTTTTTCGATCCAAAGCTGGATGCTGCGTTTATGTGCGCAATGACTTAACCTGCTCTCGTGCCCACGCTCTTGAATCTTCCGAGTTTTCCACCATCTGGCTACGACTACAGAGTCACTCTCATACTAAATTTATCTGTGCTGTATACCTCTCTCCTAACTCCTCTGACTATAAGAAATTCTTTGACTACTTAACTTCCAAAGTGGAGCACATTCTGACCCTCTTCCCTTTTGCAGAGATCTCCATTCTTGGAGACTTCAATGTTCACCACCAGCTTTGGCTTTCCTCTCCCTTCACTGACCATCCTGGTGAACTAGCCTACAACTTTGCTATCCTCCATGACCTAGAGCAATTGGTGCAACACCCTACTCGTATTCCTGACCGTCTTGGAGATACGCCTAACATTCTTGACCTTTTCCTGACCTCTAATCCCTCTGCTTATGCTGTCACCCTTTCTTCTCCGTTGGGCTCCTCCGATCACAATCTCATATCTTTATCTTTTCATATCACTCCAATCCCTCCTCAGGATCCCCCTAAGTGAAGGTGCCTCTGGCGTTTTGCCTCTGCTAGTTGGGGGGACCTGAGGAGGTATTTTGCTGATTTTCCTTGGAATGACTACTGTTTCCGTGTCAGAGACCCGTCTTTGTGTGCTGAGCGCAGAACAGAGGTGATAGTGTCTGGCATGGAGGCGTACATTCCTCACTCTTTTTCTCGTCCTAAACCTTCTAAACCTTGGTTTAACACAGCTTGTTCTCGTGCTATACATGATAGAGAGGTGGCCAACAAAAGGTACTTAAGCCTTCCATCACCAGAATCTCATGCACTTTATATTTCTACCCGGAACCATGCCAAGTCTGTTCTCCAACTAGCCAAAAAATCCTTCATTAACAGAAAATGTCAAAACCTTTCAAGATCTAACTCCCCTCGTGATTTCTGGCATCTAGCCAAAAATATCTCCAATAACTTTGCTTCTTCTTCTTTCCCTCCTCTACTTCAACCAGATGGCACCACTGCTATCACATCTATTTCTAAAGCTGAACTCTTTGCTCAAACCTTTGCTAAAAACTCTACCTTGGACGATTCTGGGCTTGTTCCTCCCTCTCCTCCACCCTCTGACTACTTCATGCCACCTATTAAAATTCTTCGCAATGATGTTTTCCATGCCCTCGCTGGCCTAAATCCTCGGAAGGCTTATGGACCTGATTGGGTCCCTCCTATTGTTCTCCGAAACTGTGCCTCCATGCTTGCATCTTGCCTAGTCAAACTCTTTCAGCTCTGTCTGTCAACATCTACCTTTCCTTCTTGCTGGAAGTTTGCCTACATTCAACCTGTTCCTAAAAACGGTGACCGCTCTAATCCCTCAAACTACCGTCCTATTGCTCTTATTTCTTTCTTATCTAAAGTTTTTTAATCTATCCTCAACAGGAAGATTCTTAAACATCTATCACTTCACAACCTTCTATCTGATCGCCAGTATGGGTTCCGTCAAGGCCGCTCTACTGGTGATCTTCTGGCTTTCCTTACTGAGTCTTGGTCATCCTCTTTTAGAGATTTTGGTGAAACTTTTGCTGTTGCCTTGGACATATCAAAAGCCTTTGATAGAGTCTGGCACAAAGCTTTGATTTCCAAACTACCCTCCTACGGTTTCTATCCTTCTCTCTGTAACTTCATCTCAAGTTTCCTTTCTGACCGTTCTATTGCTGCTGTGGTAGACGGTCACTGTTCTTCTCCTAAATCTATTAACAGTGGTGTTCCTCAGGGTTCTGTCCTGTCACCAACTCTCTTCTTATTATTCATTAATGATCTTCTAAACCAAACTTCTTGTCCTATCCACTCCTACGCTGATGATACCACCCTGCACTTTTCCATGTCTTTTCATAGACGTTCAACCCTTCAGGAGGTAAACATAGCACGCAGGGAAGCCACAGAACGCCTGACTTCTGATCTTTCTAAAATTTCTGATTGGGGCAGAGCAAACTTGGTATTGTTCAATGCCTCAAAAACTCAATTCCTCCATCTATCAACTCGACACAACCTTTCAGACAACTATCCCCTCTTCTTTAATGACACTCAACTGTCCCCCTCTTCTACACTGAACATCCTCTGTCTGTCCTTTACTTATAATCTGAACTGGAAACTTCACATCTCATCTCTAGCTAAAACAGCTTCTATGAAGTTAGGTGTTCTGAGACGTCTCCGCCAGTTTTTCTCACCCCCCCAGCTGCTAACTCTGTACAAGGGCCTTATCCGTCCATGTATGGAGTATGCTTCACATGTCTGGGGGGGGTTCCACTCATACTGCTCTTCTAGACAGGGTGGAATCAAAAGCTTTTCGTCTCATCAACTCCTCTCCTCTAACTGACTGTCTTCAGCCTCTCTCTCACCGCCGCAATGTTGCATATCTAGCTGTCTTCTACCGCTATTTTCATGCTAACTGCTCTTCTGATCTTGCTAACTGCATGCCTCCCCTCCTTCCGCGGCCTCGCTGCACAAGACTTTCTTCTTTCTCTCACCCCTATTCTGTCCACCTCTCTAACGCAAGAGTTAACCAGTATTCTCAATCATTCATCCCTTTCTCTGGTAAACTCTGGAACTCCCTGCCTGCTTCTGTATTTCCATCTTCCTATGACTTGAATTCCTTCAAGAGGGAGGTTTCAAGACACTTATCCACGAATTTTTGACCACTGCCTTGACCTTTTTATGGGACTGGCATTTCAGTGGGCATTTTTTTTTATTGATTTTTGTTGCCCTTGGCCAGTGTCCTTCTTACATAAAAAAAAAAAAAAAAAAAAATATATATATATATATATATATATATATATATATATATATATATATATATATATATATATATATATATATATATATATATATATATATATATATATATATATATATATATATATATATATATATATATATATATATATATATATATATATATATATATATATATATATATATATATATATATATATATATATATATATATATATATATATATATATATATATATATATATATATATATATATTTAGTACCTGTATAAAAAATATATATTTTAAATGTTCAAAATAGACCCAATTATTTTATTCATATATTTTCATTCAAACTAGAGAAAACATGAGATATTCACTTAGTTCTTTACATTAATTTTTCAAAATCCCCTGGAAGGGTGTATGAATTTAGAAAAGCTTGGGACCCGCCGCTCTAAATCATCAAGTGCAGCAACGTTTAAGGCTTGTTCACTAGGGTGGTCAGTGAAAGAAGTTGAAATCCAAGGCAGGACTTGAACACTGAAATGTCTATTGTTCACCACCTGGTTAGTCTTTCATATTCGTTCACTGACCACCTTGGCGAATAAGTTTTAAATTGAGCTGGACCCAATGATCTAAAGCAACAGGTTCAGCAACCTACTCGTATATTTGACTGCGTGGGAGATGCGCCCAGCATTTTTGCGGACAAAGTTTGTAAACAAAATGCCCGTCCACACCAGGAAACTTTAATGGCAAATTTTGTTTACATTCAGTATACAATCAACTTGCAACCATAGTTTCTCAGTTGCTTTTCAGTGAAAGAGGAAGCTGCTACAGCAGCATCTGCATTGCACTTGATAACACTAGGCAACAATTATTTTGTTATAGAAGAGCAAATATGTGTTTGCGCCCAGCATTTTTGCGGACAAAGTTTGTAAACAAAATGCCCGTCCACACCAGGAAACTTTAATGGCAAATTTTGTTTACATTCAGTATACAATCAACTTGCAACCATAGTTTCTCAGTTGCTTTTCAGTGAAAGAGGAAGCTGCTACAGCAGCATCTGCATTGCACTTGATAACACTAGGCAACAATTATTTTGTTATAGAAGAGCAAATATGTGTTTTTAGCCAACTTTTGTATGCTGGATCCAAATCTAAAACTGGATTTGCTCTATCACGTCTAGATTTTGTGTAAAATGCAAATCATATCTAGAATTTGTGTAAAATGAAAATCACTTAGTAAACTGACCTTCACCTCGTCCTCCTCCAAACCTAGCTTAAAATATCATCCCATTTTTAGCATACTATTCCTCCTCATCCACATGTAACATTTTGATAAAAAAAACTTATCCATAGCTGGCAACGTTGAGTCAAGAACATACTAACGGACCAATGGTCATTCGGTAGTCGCTGCCTGACTGTCAAGTAGGATGTCTGTTGTAGCTCTCCGCTGTTAAGCAAGTAACAGACTGGGATAACTGTTGTATTTTTATAGCATTTGTTTTGTATTAATGTGTATTTCTTCCTTATTTTGCATATCCAAACAATTACTTTATTTTTCTTTCTTTCAGATATCGTATGATAATTCAAATGACATCAAACAGACGTGCTTGTGTAAATCACCCAGACAACTTCTGTTATGTCTGTGGACGATATACACCTAAGCAACAACGTAGAAACATAACAACAAAGATTAAACTTGGCTATAAGTATTATTTTGACTAAGTTAGGAGACCAAAACAAGGATTGGGCACCACATATTTGCTGTTCACTGTGCAACGCAATGTTAATAGATTGACTGGAAGGTAAAAGAAAAAAAAAGCTTTGTCGTTCACAGTCTCCATGGTGTGGCATGAGCTGAAAAATCACGTCAATGATTGTCATTTTTGTTCGAAAAATTGCTGGTTTCTTAAAGAAAACAAATCAAAGATCACGTACCCAAACTGTGAATCAGCAATGAACCAGTACCACATGATGAAGCAAATCCGCCACCACTTCCACCAGCAACAATAAAAGACAGCAGTTCTTTTGAAGAAACAGAGAAAGATGATATATATGTTCCAGATGCTGATAGTTCCCCACATCTGTTAGGTCAAGAGGAGCTAAATGACTTGGTGCGCGATTTGGAATTACCAGAGTTGCTTGATTTCAAACTTCAAGAATGGAATCTTCTCCAGACAAACACCAACATTTCTCATTTCTGCCATAACCATCAGCAGTTTTCGTTATTTTACTCACAGGAGAATAATCTTTGTTTTTGCCACGATATCAGTGCTCTGATGCAAGAGATTGGCTGTCGCTATGATCCAGAAAAATGGAGACTGTCCATTGACTTTAATCAAGTTAGTATTAAAGTTGTCTTACTGCACAACGGCAATGAAAAACCTTCAATACCTGTAGCACATGGCACTGGCCTTAATGAGACTTATGAATCCATGAAACTATTGCTAAGAATCATCAAATATAAGAAGCACACATGGAATATTTGTGGCAATCTTAAAATTATATAATTACTTTTTTAGGTTGCAGCTGGGCTACACAAAGCATATGTGCTTTTTGTGCCTATAGAACACCGGAGATGATAAGAACCACTACAAAAAAAATTGGCCATCTAGAGCTGAGCATCTTGTTGGTAAATATAATGTGCACTTATCAATCCTCAGAGAGTAAATCTTCCACCACTTTACATTAAACTTGGCCTTATGAAGAACTTTGTGAAGGGTATGGATCATCGAGGTAGTGGTTTCCAATATTTGAAGGAAAAATTCAAAGGAATATTCACAGATACTAAGCTAGAATCTGGAGTTCTCAATGGAACACATATCCTCAGTGTCATCTGTGACTCATTGTTTCCATTTAACCTAAATGAGATGGAAATGAGTGCATGGACATCATTTGTTGAAACTTTAAGGAATTTCCTTGGAACTCACAAAGTTGAAAACCACTGTGAACTCACAGAAAGCATGCTTAAATCTTATGAACGAATTTGATGCATAATGTCTCTGAAAATGCATTTTTTACATTCTCATCTTGACTTCTTCCCGCCCAGTCTTGGGGCTGTTAGTGACGAGCAAGGTGAACGCTTCCACCAAAAGATCTCCGTTATGGAAAATGTAATTTTAACACAAATATGATGGGAGATTATTGTTGGTTCCTGCAGAAGAAAAGCTCGTCATCCTACAAACAACAAAGAGAAGGAAATACCAAAGTTTCCTTTCACAGCTAAATACTAATTCACTTTGGGTAGATGGCTGGGTGAAGGTATGATAACTCCGCCAGAGTAACTTCGCTGTCGGTCTTAAGCCAGAAGAAAGGAGGAAAGACACCTATGTTAACATTATTATTTATTTAAGTATGCCTAAATAGAATTCGCACTGAAAAATAGCTTAGACTGCTTTCATAATATAAGCTGAAAAAAATGAAAAATATTTTTTTTGGGGTAACAAAATCTGGACGTGATAGAGAAATTTAGATATCAGATCTAAAATCAGCATCATCAGTTTAGTAGGAATGAATAAGGTTGCGTGTCTATAACAAAAGAAAAAGTTGAAATGTGTTGCTTAGTGCAAGTGATTCAATGAAATGTGAGAAAGAGAGAGAGAGAGAGAGAGAGAGAGAGAGAGAGAGAGAGAGAGAGAGAGAGAGAGAGAGAGAGAGAGAGAGAGAGAGAGAAACGCTTATGCATGAGGAAGTTAGAAAATGGTGATTTGCTGTCAGCTGTCATTTTCATCAACGGTCACTCACATACGCACACATAAATACACTCACTCATTAATTCATTCTCTTACAGAACACATTCACCCAATTACTCACTCATTCACTCACAAAATTTCCCTTCGTTACTTTTCCTCTCTCTCTCTCTCTCTCTCTCTCTCTCTCTCTCTCTCTCTCTCTCTCTCTCTCTCTCTCTCTCTCTCTCTCTCCCTCTCCCTTTTTTTTTCCATTGTGGATGGGAAACAAACAACATACAAATTTTGGCTGCCAAACGGTTTGTAAACTGTTTACAGACTGGTTATGAACAAAGTTTGTAAACAAGTTTCAGGCAGTGGACGGGACTTAATGGTTGGCACGGGACGAGCCAGGGGACCGTCTCCTCATTCCCTCGCCTCTGTTATCTGGCAGTCATTCGTTACAGAATAGCCATAGACGTCCAGTAATCTGCTTTACTTTTTTCTAGTGTTTCTCGAATATTGATCTCGACTGTACTTGGTACAAGTCACCTCCTAATGAGGTGCCCCTTTTCTATACATTTTCTTCCATAGCATTCAGCTGGGGTTTCCTATCGTGAAGAGGGTCGGCTCTACGGGGACAGTTTTTGCTTGCAAGGGACTGTTAAGAGGTGTTCATAAGCTTAAACACCCATATTATTTATTCATGTGTGAGTGCAATACCTTTTACCTTAAATCTGGCAAAATAGCAACACTAGTCCGACTTCGGATTTGCTTTGAAAGGTGGCGGTGGGCGTGACTTACAGGACTAGTTAGCTTTACATGATTTACTATGAAACGTTGTTCCATGAGGATACCAGAAAAAAAAAAATCAAAGAAATATGTTGCTACAGAGAGAGAGAGAGAGAGAGAGAGAGAGAGAGAGAGAGAGAGAGAGAGAGAGAGAGAGAGAGAGAGAGAGAGAGAGAGAGAGAGAGAGAGAGCGAGCGAGCGAGCGAGCGAGCGAGAGAGAGAGAGAGAGAGAGAGAGAGAGAGAGAGAGAGAGAGAGAGAGAGAGAGAGAGAGAGAGAGAACGACATACTGAATGTAACATCTACATCTCATGCTCTTTTTCTCTCCAACAGGAGCAAGGCCACCTATACCCTGGCGCCGTTCTGGCGTGGGAGCATCGAGCAGCCGCCGCCGTGCCGCGTGACGAGGGATAGCCACCTTGGTAATACAACACCCAGGAATAGGATTCGTCGGCCTAAGGAGTGATGCAAACTAGTCCCATGTTCTCCTGAGGCCGATAGCCAGCCTACAGTGACTCAGTGATGGCCATCCCGGAGGAGCGGTGTGGGGACGAGGTGGGGGGCTCCTGTGGTCTCTCCATGGAGGGTGTGGCGGTGGTAAATTTCACATTAGGTTCAGCGTCTCCCCCAGTCAGCACAGAGCCGCCATATTACCCTATACACGAGCGGCCGGAAACCTACATCGTGCCCATCGTGTTCCTGTTCATCTTCGTGGTGGGCGCGGTGGGCAACGGCACCCTGGTGTTCCTTTTCTGCCGTTATCCCAACATGCGCAACGTGCCCAACATGTACATTCTTTCCCTGGCACTCGGCGACCTGCTCGTCGTGGTGTTTGCCGTACCCTTCGTCTCCATCATATACATCACTGACACGTGGCCGTACGGGGAGCCCATCTGCCGCCTCTCAGAGTTCATGCGGGACGTGTCCATCGGGGTTACAGTCTTCACACTCACGGCACTCTCTGCTGACCGATACCTGGCCATCGTGGACCCAGTGGGCCGCCGCGCGGGGGCCGTGGCTCGCCGCAGCACCGTGTTGGTTACCGCCGTCATATGGGGCCTCTCCCTCCTATTGGCTGCTCCCGCCGCCCTCTTCTCCCACTTGGCGGAGGAACAGACAGGTCGAGGCACCATCGTTATCTGCTACCCATTCCACCCATGGCTGGGTGAGTCCTATCCACGCTTCAACGTGATAGCCAAGCTGATAGTCTACTACCTGTTGCCACTGTTCATTATTTCCACGTTTTACCTTCTGATGGCTTGCCATCTCATGCGGGCGTCGGGTGCCTTGCCAGGAGAAGCCGCCCAACAGCAGCAACAACAGCAGCGGGCACGCCACGTGGCGGCACGGCGCAAGGTTGCCCGCTTGGTGCTCGCCTTCGTGGTGATTTTTGCGGTGTGTTACTTCCCCAACCACGTTTTCATGGTGTGGTTCTATTTCAATCCCAACGTGGAGCATGACTATAACCACTTCTGGAACACCTTCCGCTGGATCGGCTTTTGCCTGGGCTTCTTCAACTCCTGCGTCAACCCGATTGCTCTCTACTGCATCTCGGGTGCGTTCAGGAAGAGCTTCAACAAACACCTCTTCTGCTGCCTGTGTCCGGAGGAGGCGCGCGGGCGGACCTGGACCACCCTGCGCCTGCGCTCCTCCGACCACAACTTCCACTCCACCCTCAGGAAGACAGACCACTACGACATGTCGGCTCTGAACGACAAGACGGCGGTGTGATGTTATGGAGATGGAGGAGGAGGAGGAGGAGCAGGAGGAGGTGGTGGTGGTGGTGGTAGTGGTTTTATTTATTTTCTTGCTTTACAGTGCCACATACTCTGTACGTATAATTAATGGAGGATGACATTGGTAACACGCTCGCACTTTTGTATATAGCGTAAATGTCATATTCTGTATTTAACTTTATCTTATCTAAAATCGCAACACACACACACACACACACACACACACACACACACACACACACACACACACACACATACACATACACGTACACAAATCCATTCCAATAACAACAAAAGCACATCAAACGCTATTGATATCAGTCAATATATATATATATATATATATATATATACGAGTATATATATATATATATATATATATATATATATATATATATATATATATATATATATATATATATATATATATATATATATATATATATATATTAACTTAATTACAAACGCGAAACGAATAACACGTGAAATTGTGAAGTGCAGCACCTAATAACACACACGCCCTTCACTCAAAAATCAAAATTATCATGGCGACTCCTACACCACCCTCGGAGTCCCCATCTGGGTAGGGGAACACAAATGTCTCCAGGTCAGACTGCTCTTCTGATAACGACCCTAAATGTCTTGACACCCCTCCTCAACTTTTCTCCATTAACTTCTGCAACATTCGCGGTCTAAGATCTAATTTTTAATCTGTAGAACACCACCTGTCCTTTTCTAAACCTCATCTTCGTTTCCTCACTGAAATACAAACGTTTGAGGCAAATGACAGTAGCCCCTTTTATTTTCCCTCATACTTTCTCTATCCTCATTTTCAATCCAAAGCTGGATGTTGCGTTTACGTGCGCAACGACTTAACCTGCACTCGTGCCCACGCTCCTGAATCTTGAGTTTTCCACCATCTGGCTACGACTACAGAGTCACTCTCAAACTAAATTTGTCTGTGCTGTATACCTCTCACCTAACTCCTCTGACTATAAGAAATTCTTTGATAACTTAACTTCCAAAGTGAAGCACATTCTGACTCTCTACCCCTTTGCAGAGATCTCCATTCTTGGAGACTTCAATGTTCACCACCAGCTTTGGCTTTCCTCTCTCTTCAGTGACTATCCTGGTGAACTAGTCTTCAAGTCTGCCATCCTCCATGACCTAAAGAAATTGGTGCAACACCCTACTCGTATTCCTGACCGTCTTGGAGATACGCCCAACATTCTTGACCTTTTCCTGACCTCTAATCCTTCTGCTCATGTTGTCACTCTCTCTTCTCCGTTGGGCTCCTCCGACCACGACATCATATCTGTATCTTGTCCTATTGCTTCAATCGCTCCTCAGGATCCCCATAAGCGGAGATGCCTCTGGCGTTTTGCCTCTGTTAGTTGGGGGGACCTGAGGAGGTATTTTGCTGATTTTCCTTGGAATGACTACTACTTCCGTGTCAGAGACCCGTCTTTGTGTGCTGAGTGCATAACGGAGATGATAGTGTCTGGCATGGAGGCGTACATTCCTCACTCTTTTTCTCGACCTAAACTTTCCAAACCTTGGTTTAACACAGCTTGTTCTCGTGGTATACATGATAGAGAGGTGGCCCACAAAAGGTACTTAAGCCTTTAACACAGCTTAACCGTTTAACACAGCTTGTTCTCGTGGTATACATGATAGAGAGGTGGCCCACAAAAGATACTTAAGTACTCTATATTTCTGTACGAAACCATGCCAAGTCTGTTCACCAAATAGGCAAAAACTCCTTCATTAACAGAAAGTGTCATAATCTTTGAAGATCTAACTCCCCTCGTGACTTCTCGCATCTAGCCAAAAATATCTCAAATAACTTTGCTTCTTCTTCTTTCCACTGCTATCACATCCATCTCTAAAGCTGAACTCTTCGCTCAAACCTTTGCTAAAAACTCTACCTTGAATGATTCAGGGCTTGTTCCTCCCTCTCCTCCACCCTTCATGCTACCTATTAAGATTCTTCGCAATGATGTTTTCCATGCCCTCGCTGGCCTAAACCCTCGGAAGGCTTATGGACCTGATGGGGTACCTCCTATTGTTCTTTGAAACTGTGCCTTGAATGATTCAGGGCTTGTTCCTCCCTCTCCTCCACCCTTCATGCTACCTATTAAGATTCTTCGCAATGATGTTTTCCATGCCCTCGCTGGCCTAAACCCTCGGAAGGCTTATGGACCTGATGGGGTCCCTCCTATTGTTCTTTGAAACTGTGCCTCTGTGCTTGCATCTTGTCTAGTCAAACTCTTTCAACTCTGTCAACATCTACCTTTCCTTCTTGCTGGAAATTTGTCTACATTCAACCTCTTCCTGACCGTTCTAATCCCTCAAACTACCGTCTTATTGCTTTAATTTCCTGCCTATCTAAAGTTTTTGAATCTATCCTCATCCGGAAGATTCTTAAACATCTATCACTTCACAAACTTCTATCTGATCGCCAGTATGGGTTCCGTCAAGGCCGCTCTACTGGCTTTCTTTACTGAGTCTTCGTCATTCTCTTTTAGAGATTTTGATGAAAATTTTGCTGTTGCATTGAATATATCAAAAGCCTTTGATAGAGTCTGGTAAAAAGTTTTGATTTCCAAACTACCCTCCTACGGCTTTTATCCTTCTCTCTGTAACTTCATCTCAAGTTCCCTTTCTGACCGTTCTATTGCTGCTGTGGTAGACGGTCACTATTCTTCTCCTAAATCTATTAACAGTGGTGTTCCTCAGGGTTCTGGCCTGAACCACTCTCTTCTTATTATTCACCAATGACCTTCTAAACCAAACTTCTTCTCCTATCCATTCCTACGCTGATGATACGTCTTTTCATGGACGTCCAGCACTTCAGAAAGTAAACAGTTCACGCAGGGAAGCCACAGAACGCCAGACGTCTGATCTCTCTAAAATTTCTGATTGGGGCAGAGCAAACTTGGTATTGTTCAATGCCTCAAAAACTCAATTCTTCCATATATGAACTCGACGTAACCTTCCAGGAAACTATCCCCTCCTCTTCATTGACACTTAACTGTCCCCTTCTTCTATCCTTAACATTCTCGGTTTGTCCTTTACTTATAATCTGAACTGGAAGCTTCACATCTCATCTCTAGCTAAAACATCTTCTATGAAGTTAGGCGTTCTGAGACGTCTCCGCCAGTTTTTCTTACTCCCCCCCTCCCCCAGCTGCTGAATCTGTACAAGGGCCTTATTTGTCCATGTAAGGAGTATGCTTCATATGTCTTGGGGGGTTCCACTCGTACCGCTCTTCTAGACATTGTAGAATCAAAAGCTTTTCTTCTCACCAACTCTTCTCCTCTAACTGACTGTCTTCAGCCTCTCTCTTATTGCCGCAGTGTTGCATCTCTAGCTATCTTCTACCGTTATTTTCATGCTAACTGCTCTTCTGATCTTGCTAACTGCATGCCTCTCCTGCTCCCGCATCCTTGCTACACAAAACTTTCTTCTTTTTCTCACACCTATTCTGTCCACCTCTCTAACGCAAGAATTAACCAGTATTCTCATTCATTCATCCCTTTCTCTGGTAAACTTTGGAACTCCCTACCTGCTTCTTTATTTCCACCTTACTATGACTTGAATTCTTTCATGAGGGAGGTTTCAAGACACTTACCCTTCAATTTTTGACTACCGCTTTGGACCCTTTTCTGGGACTGGCATCTAAGTGTTTTTTTTTTTGTTGCCCTTGGCCAGTGTCCCTCTCTCTCTCTCTCTCTCTCTCTCTCTCTCTCTCTCTCTCTCTCTCTCTCTCTCTCTCTCTCTCTCTCTCTCTCTCTCTATATATATATATATATATATATATATATATATATATATATATATATATATATATATATATATATATATATATATATATATATATATATATATATATATATATATATATATATAAGGAACCTCCTCACCACGGGTCTCGTGTGTCCTTCATGTACCAGAACGTCAAAAAAAAAAAAAAAAACGATACAATATATATTTTTGTACACTGGTGACACTCTGAACTTTGAATGTGTGCCAGGTCATGGGAATGGAGCGAGAGAGAGAGAGAGAGAGAGAGAGAGAGAGAGAGAGAGAGAGAGAGAGAGAGAGAGAGAGAGAGAGAGAGAGAGAGAGAGAGAGAGAGAGAGAGAGAGAGAGAGAGAGAGAGAGAGAGAGCAAAAAGGGATAAGTTGAAATATAGAGACATATAAACAGAAACATAGATAGACAGTCACAAAGCCAGGCAAGTAAAGAGAAAACACAGTTAAAAGACAGCCAGAATTAGACCAAGAGAGACAGAGATACACACGCAAAGACACACAGAAAGAGAGAAAAAAAAATGTCCTGTGCAGTACGTAGAGATCTCGACTTTGACGCACACACTGAAATAGGTTAATAGGTATTGCATGGTTTTTCGAGACGTTCGTTGGTGTCTTCTATATGTTGAACGGTATTGGTCTACATAAATAACAGGAAGATAATACGCGCTGATAGAGGCAAATACCTGGAACTCTTTGGCTTATTTTCTTTTTTTCTGTTAAGAAAGGAGAATCAAGATACCTTTGGAATTAAACTGGTTACTCTGGAACTTTTTTCTTCACGTAAGTAACTTTCCGGAAAATGGCAATTGAGGACTAGCATTTTCTCTATAAAAGTTCTATTCACTTCTTTCTTTATTTGTTTTCTTTTTTTCCTCTTTTTTTTCTAGTGTAGCCCTTGAGCGTTCTCTTTTACGGACAAAAATCCACCTCTCCATGACTTCTAGTAATACAAAAGTAATATTTGTGACTATTTTTTTTTTTTTTATCCTTTCCAGTACATCTAATTTTTAGCTTAATATGTTAAACTTTTTCCTGCGTTGCGCTCCACAGACCATAGCCTTCTTATATCAGCAATGCTGTATCCTCTTTGAGGTGCCTTGTTTGAACATTCCAAGAAAGATAAAGTACGAAATTAGAAAACATAACGTCGTTACAATGAACACATACATAAATTTCTTTTGGCGTTTGAGTCCATCCGCATTATAAAAGTCAATACAAACGAGGGACCTTTTGCATGATGACTTCTGTGCGAAGCGAAAACGTCAAAGCCTTTACCATAATCATGACTATTTCCATGTCACAGACCCATCTCTTTGTGCACAACAATTAAGGGCTTGAATCAGGTATGAAAGCAGATTACATACCATACATTTTCCACAATCCTAAGTTTAACATTCTGGTTTAATTCTTTCCATTAAAATGCCATTAAAAATTCATAAATTCATTAGAGTAAGTCTGAACAATAATATTGATCGACAATTAAACTTCAGACACAAAACGTCTCTCTACTCTTGTTGTCAACCTCATAAAGATCATCATCTCTACAACGATTTGATATTCCTTTGTGTTCGTTGGGTTCCTGACTTCTCTCAGATTTTAACTTAAGATTTGACCTGAGACGATTTTTCTTCCCCGGTCTCACGTTTTTGGTGAGATTACTTGTTTTGTCCTTCACAACAGGGCGGCTGTGATTTTTTCCATACCCTCGCTGGCCTTAACCCTCGAAAAGCTTATGGACCTGATGGGATTCCTCCTATTGTTCTCCGAAATTATGCCTCTGTGCATAATTTCTACCTTTCCTTCTTCATGGAAGTCTGCCTACATTAAACCTGTTCCTAAAAGGGGTGACCGTTCTAATCCCTCAAACTACCGACCTATTGCTTTAATTACCTGCCTCTCTAAAGTT
>NC_087175.1:11790892-11795892 GCF_035594125.1 Scylla paramamosain
ACACTGCCAAGACCAAACTCCTGCCAACCAAGCGTACAAATCACCACCCTATCTCCCAATAATGTCCCCCAATGTACACTGTTTCACCATGAAAGAATACAACAAATCCCAATAACATACCTGCAAATCAAATGGCAAATCCACCACTACTCTGCACCCTGTCTCTCTCTCGCTCGCCTCTCCCGCCAAAATCCCCACAACAACAAACCTTCAGGGCCTTAAGACTCGTTTTGGCGGGACTCGCTGACTAGTCTGTGAGCCTCTCGCAGGCGCGCCCACTTCAACTTCTTACACTCATCCCCCCTGAACTTTGTGCATGCCCTCATGCACAATCCCCACAGCCAACACAAGACGAACCCGTTGCATCCCCTTTCAGCAATCCTACTAGACCTCCTGAGTTGAGGGGCCTGAACCCCTTTAACCTGCTCTGAGCCTTCACCACTCTGTTCATCTGGCTCTTCACCAGGCCCTAGGGCATCCTCTCCCTCCTGCTCAACCACTGAGTCCACTTGTTCCTCTGAGTCCGGTTCTGGAAACCCAAAGCGCTTTAACACTTCTGTCATATCTGGCATTTCTACTTCTTCCTCCTCTGGTGGCCCTTCATTACTTGTCCCTGCTGGCACTTCATTACTTGTCCCTGCATGGCCCTCACTGCCATTCCAAGGACGTAAGTTACTGCGATGTAACACCTTACTACAGCCGGACTCACCTTCTGGTCTAACCCTATACACCCCACTCACCCCATCCAACACCTCCTCAACTTCCCACACCTCAGCTGCAAACTTAGGCTGAATCTTCCTCCTACCTAGTACTGCATTGTCCCTTAGCAACACTCTTTGTCCCACCCTCAATGGCTCTGCTTTTCCTTGCTCCTGACGCTTCCACCTATTGGTATTGTGGTAACTCTTGATGTTCAACTTAGCTGCTTTCCAAGCAGCCTCCTGTGTCTCTCTGAGCTTCCTAATCCACATGCTATGGTTAGTAGGCTCACTATCAGTTTCCTCACAGAACCTATCCAAAGGTAAATGGGGCTCCACACCAAACAACAAATAATGGGGTGAAAAACCAGTGACAGCATGGGGTGTGGTATTATAGATGGCAGTGAGGCTTGACAAGTGCCTAGGCCAATGCTCCCGCTGTTCCTGACCAAGGGTAACTAAAAAAAAAAAAAACATCCCATGTAAGGTGCGGTTAAACCTCTCACAGATCCCATTTCCTTGAGGGTGATACGGGGTGGTACGAGACTTGGCTACATGGTAATACTTGCATAGTTCCTGCACTAACTTTCCCTCAAAATTCCTACCCTGGTCACTATGTACCCTTTCTGGGCAACCAAAACGGTGAAAAATCTCCTCCACCAAGATCTTGGCTACTGTGCTTGCCTTTTGGTTTTTAGTAGGAAAGGCCAGGGCAAACTTGCTAAACACATCCGTCACCACCAATACATTTTCCTTGCCATCCCTGGCCGGATCCAGCAGAGTGAAGTCAACAGCCAACACTTCCCAGGGGCGGTTGGCTTCCAACGTACCCAACTTAGTCTTGGCCCGCACACCCTCCTCCTTCCCCATGACACAGACGTTGCACTTTGCCACATACAATTTGATGTCTTCATGTAGTCCTGGCCAAGCAGACCTATCCTTCACTAGTGACGTTGTTCTAGCAACCCCTTGATGACCCCACTGATCATGAGCGGCTTTAAGCACTTCTTGTCTCTGATTCCCTGGCAACACCACTTTCCACTTCCTAGAATCTGTCTCCCTTCCACGCCAGTAGATCACCCCATGCCTCATAATGAGGGACCCTCTCACTCTCCACCATTGTCTAAACTCCTCTACTTGTAGCAACTGCCTTAGTTCTGCTGGCCTCACTCTACCAATCATTTGTCTCCACAACTTCCCTACAACTGGACAAGACTGTTGCATATCCCTAAGCTGCTCCTTACTGGCACCACGCCATACCTGCATCACAGCCACCCCTTTCACCGAGGTGTTAGGACTGGTTTCCCATATCTCCTTCTCTTCCTCCCCTCCCTCAATCAATTCCTGGGGCCTCCTCGACAATCCATCCGCGTTACCATTCTCCTTCCCTGGCCGGTATTTCACCTCAAAATCAAACCTTCCCAAGTCACCCAGCCACCTACTCTCCACTGCCCCAAGCTTGGCAGAGTTCAAATGTGCCAATGGATTATTATCCGTCAGCACTATAAAATGTCCACCCACCAGATAGTGCTTAAACTGCTCTGTCACAGCCCACTTCAGAGCCAACAGCTCCAACTTCCTAGAGCTGTAATTGCTCATGTTCCGCTCTGACTTTCTGAGACCTCTACTTGCAAAAGCCACCGAATGCAACCTCCCATCATGCTCCTGAGATAAAACTGCTCCCAGTCCTTCAAAGCTAGCATCTGTCTCCACCACAAACTGCTTGCTGTAATCTGCACTTTTCAACACTGGAGCCTGACTTAACTTCTCTTTCACCAAGGCAAATGCTCTGACCTCATCCTTCCCCCAATAATCACTCACTGCTGCCTTAGAATCACCACTCATCAAAGCATGCAACGGAGCAGCCACCTTCGCAAAATTTTTCACAAACCTTCTGTAAAAGGAGCAGAATGCGACAAATGCCCTGACCTCCCTAACAGTGTGCGGAACTGGCCACTCCTGTACAGCCCGTATTTTCTCTGGGTCTGTATTAATTCCCTCCTTAGAAATGATAAATCCAAGGTACCTAACCTGGGGCTTTAGTATGTGGCATTTGGAAAGTTTCAACTTCAGCCCATGTTTCCTCAAAAGCTTCAACATTCCCTCCAGTCTATCCAGATGCTCATCCACACTCCGAGCAAACACCAACAAATCATCCAGATACACCAAAAGAGTCACAAAAACCTGATCGCTAAACACATACTCCATAAACCTTTGGAATGTTGCTGGGCTATTGGATAACCCCATAGGACAGCGCACATATTGATAATGGCCAAATGGTGTTACAAAAGCAGTCTTGGGCCGGTCTTCTGCCCGCACAAGAATCTGATGATAACCTGCAGCTAAATCAAAAGAAGAAAAATACTGTGCCCCGGCTAATGCATCTAGTGTGTCTTGTACCCTTGGTAATGGGAAGGCATCTTTCACTGTCACCTCGTTCAGCCTTCGATAATCAACACAAAGTCGCAGCGAACCATCTTTCTTCCTCACCATCACTATTGGGGCTGCATATGGGCTCACACTCTCCTCTATCACTCCCTGTTCCAACAGTCCCTTTACATGAGCTTTAACCTCAGTGATACATGGGGGAGGAATATGTCTGTATGGAAGGCGAATGGGCACTGCACTATTGAGGTGAATTTCATGCTCCACTCCAGTAGAACATCCCAAATCCTGCTCGTTTTCAGCAAACACATCTCTGTACTCATGGATCAATCCATCCAGTCTCTCCAACTGTGCTGAATCAAGCTGACTCTCATCCACCTGCACCCCTAGTCTGTCCCTGAACTCCTTAACCACTGAAGGAGGTGCAGTCTGAGCTACTGTGTGTGTGTGAGCTCTTCCCACAGTAACCTCCCTTCCATGAGAAACTTTGGCTACCTTCCACTGTGGCCTGAATTGCACATCTGCTTGTCCCAGGTTACCCACTGACAGCCATCCTTCACCCTTAACCACTCTGGTATAACTGGGAAATATACACAAACCTTCAGGCACCCAGTAGCCCTCACCAGGCACTAAGGGCTCCAACACCACACTATCTACATCTACTTCCTGTAAACTTTCCACAAACACTCTCATTATTCTTCTGGTACCAGCCGGGATTACTAAATCCTGTTGCTGCTGAATTACAGCAAACCCCAGAGGCTGTTGTGTCACCCTCAATTTTGCCTCAATGGCACGGACACACCTGCCCCACTTCTCAGTTAGCCCCAGGTGCACGGCTCCCTTCAACACATTCATCCCAAACAACACTGGCAATGTAGTGCCCTGCACCACACCACTCTCCCCACCACCACCTTTCACAAAAAGTCCACAGTCTTTAACACTTCTTCCCTCAATTTCCACATTCACCTTCACATAACCCAAACAGGGAATTTCCCTCCCATTTGCATCTGTAATCCGAATGTCTATCCCATAGATCACAGCTTGCTTGGGGAGGAGGTGCTGTTTGTACCATTCCTCTGTCACCAGACTGACCTCAGCACCAGAATCAGCCATAGCACTTACAGGTATACCATTCACCAACGCATCTATCCTCAGAGTCTTTCCAAACAACTTAACTTTCCCTCTTTTTACATCATTCCGTTCCTCGGTCACATTACTCACACTCCTTATCTGAGCTGTAGTGGGGGCCCTGTCGTCAGGCCTTGAGAGCTGGCCCCTTGTTCTCAAGGACTTCCCGTTTCCCGCTGTCTTGAACACCAACTCCTTGAACCGTTCACACTGATATCCCAAGTGTCCATGTTGTCCACACAAGGAGCAAGATGGTGAAGAAAGGGTTCTCCTCACAACTCTCTCTGGCTTTTTCCCACTCACTAACTCTGCTTCTTCCTTCACAATCCGCTCAGCCTCATTCACTTGGTCTGCTGCTCGCTGAACCATGTCCTCCCACTTCACAGGCTGGTGCTTTTCCCACCATTTTCCCAACTTCACTCCTACTTTTCTGTCTCTCAAATTCCTACAGAACCATGTAGTTAGCAGCCATTGCCGTTCTTTATCTCCCTTGTCTCTCACTTTGTACATTTTATCCACAATAACACCCAGAGAATCAGCAAATTCCCACACTCCTTCACCCGGCTGTTGAACCCGAGCATGCAGCTGTTTTTCTAAGTCTGTATAATTCAGTTCTGGTCCAAAAGCAGACCTCAAACAATCAAAAAGGTCAGACACAGTCTTCACAGTACTGTTGCGGACCCTTCGACGGGCTGGGCCTTCCAAGAACCCACACAGGTATGACACTCCCTCAGAGCCCTGTAATCCCAGCTGCTTTATTTTCTCTGTGGCATCCTCTACCCAGTCATC
>NC_087175.1:11800892-11858392 GCF_035594125.1 Scylla paramamosain
CACAACCAAACTTTTCATGCCAGCGACAGAAACACTGCAATAATAGCACTGTTGCATTAACTCCCTTACAGTAAAAATCTTTCGGAATGCTTTTACTTCCTCTGGTAATGCCCGGTAAAAAAAATAATCCATTCTCTCTCTCTCTCTCTCTCTCTCTCTCTCTCTCTCTCTCTCTCTCTCTCTCTCTCTCTCTCTCTCTCTCTCTCTCTCTCTCTCTCTCTCTCTGATATTACATTGTATAATTATCCACATGATCTGAATCCACCGGTTGAAAAAAATAAATAAACAGCAATTCTGATTAACGAAGGACATCAAAGACAAAACATTACCGGTGTACAAGTTTATTCTTCTTTTTAATTTATGGGATTTCTCACAAGGATTAGTGAAAAACGTCAGCTGATATTAAAAGAAAAAAAAAAGCATAATACAGAAGCAAGTATTCAAATACTGATGATTATCCACATTACGTACTAGTAATAAAACTAGGCCCGGGACACTAAATTACTATACATGGCTTTTTACAAACTATGAAAGTGCCTTTAACTCAGAGAACTCAGTAATTTTGAGAGAGCAAAGCAAATAGAAGAACCCCAGGTGAAGGTATTAAAAACAGACCAGGAGGGAAATCACTGCCACCTAGGGAAAAGCAAAATTCCCGGCCAAACACCAGTAAGGAAAAGTATTCTCTGTTTATCCGCGGAGAAAAATCTAGAGAGTCTCTGACTTGCAGCCGATATTGTTATGAAAAAAAAAGCAAACTACTGCTGAATCTCAGCATTTTGAAACTGTACAGAACTTAGAAAATAAATCTGCTAATGAATATGAAGCAAAAAAAAGTTTAATGTTCAATAAATGTATATGAAATGAAAGGATAAGATTACATATATGTATGTTCACGCTTCTCTTTTCAAATTGTAAGAGAGAGAGAGTGAGAAAAAAAAAGCACACAGGCACAAAGTTATATAAATTTACAAAAAAAAAAAAAAAAAAAATTGGACCATAAAAGTCTCATAATGACAATCTATGGACTTCTAGAAGCAGAAAAAGAAAGGCAAAAGTGTATAGATCTACAAAGAGTTTATAAGAATGGGGTGGAATAGTCCGACGGCAGTCGACAGAGAAAAGTGGAGGAGGTTGAGGAGGGTTTTGTCTTGCCGTGGAATTTTAGAGGCTGATAATAATGGTATGTGTGTGTGTGTGTGTGTGTGTGTGTGTGTGTGTGTGTGTGTGTGTGTGTGTGTGTGTGTGTGTGTGTGTGTGTGTGTGTGTGTGTGTGTGTAAAATGAAAAAAAAAGCGATGCATTTAACATACTAAGAGTTGCTCTTGAAAGTGGAACAAAATAATGATATTTAATTTATATCAGAGTGAAATAAAATAAGTTTCCTTCAGAAAATTAATTAGTGCTGCTATGAAAAGAAAGACAGAAAAACAAAAACAGACTCAGTCATGGTCGGTGATACATTTCATGTCATTAGCTTTTCTCATTTCATTTACCTGGTAGATCATTAAAGAGTACATTGCTAACAGAATCCAAAGCACACACATGAGTAATCAGTTTGGAAAATTACTTTAGCTTTGGCAGACAATGGCTCTGCCTAACACATGATCTTTAAATGAATAAAAAAGTATGAACATTATGTCGCCATTTCCCTAAGGAAAGAAAAAATTGAACGAAAGATTAAAAAAAAAAACAACAACAACCTAGTTTGAGGAGGAATTGTACGATGGGGCCCTGAAAAAAAAATCCCATATTTTTCTGCATTTTTCCGTTTTTTTTTTTTTTTGCATATGGAGCATTGTGATAAATGAATAAATAAATAAATAAATAAATATATATATATATATATATATATATATATATATATATATATATATATATATATATATATATATATATATATATATATATATATATATATATATATATATATATATATATATATATATATATATATATATATATATATATATATATTTTTTTTTTTTATTTTTTTTTTGTGTTATGTAATGAGGTGTTCTGTCATAAATATCTGCGGTTTTGCACACCGCGGTACAGGTATGATAATTTTTTTTTTTTTCAAATTTTTCTGAGGTATCCGGTTTTCTTTAGTCTCATGTAAAAATATATGGCTCTCTCTCTTTGTACTGCTAGAGAATGAGAGATTTTTAGCTATAACTATTTTTTCCCTGATTTATTTACGAAAAAAAAAAAAAAAAAAAAAAAAAAAATATATATATATATATATATATATATATATATATATATATATATATATATATATATATATATATATATATATATATATATATATATATATATATATATATATATATATATATATATATATATATATATATATATATATATATATATATATTCCTAAATCTAACAAATAATCAATGTATTTGGATCAGATTTATTTTTGATTAATATTTCATTTATGTTAAACAGTAAAACACTGGTTTTTACTTAGAAATATGGAGAAATATAGCGAAATATGATAATATTCTTTACCTCTCCGAGATCGCTAAATAAGCGTGACAGCATGAATCGCTCTAGGCCTACATACAAAACCAATCAGAGTAACTAAAAGAAACTCTTTCTACTTTTTCCATGTATCCTGAAGTATATATCCTTTGAATTTCATCTCCCTAGCTGTATTAGGTAAATGACACTAAATTTTTAAACTTTAAAGCGCGATATCTCAAAATGGCGAATTTTGCCATATAAAAAAATATCCCCTCCGATGCTATTTATGTTACACGAATATGGGCTATTGGAGCTGATGGAACTATATGAGAGGAACAATTCCTATTCTCTGAAAAGTTAATCAAAGTTAAATTTGATTTTTGGGAAATATTTAAAAAATCAAAATATTTTCATTATTTTCACCGAACTTTAAAAAAAAAAATTACTATTATTACAAAAAAAGAGTAAGATTTATTTTTGTATCCTTCCTGATTATTTATTTATTTATTTTTTTTAATGAAAGAAATTGGTCCATAAATAAGGGAGGAGATACAAGTTGAATACAAGCAATTTAACATGGGATTCGCGATTTTACAATCCCCCACGGTTATGCTCATCTTCGACTCCCTGGAGCTCCTTTACCAAAAATGTGTAGCAATGTAGGTCATGTTCACTTTTATATCATATTTCCAAGCAGACTCTGGAGCACTACTTCATTATACACAACCTCCTCTTTCAATAGGAGAGAACATTGCGTCGTAATATTGTCAGGTTATGCATAAGGGAAGAAAGATAATATTTACCTAGCTGTTCTCAGTCACCAGTACAGTTAGTACAGTCTAGGGCGTAAGTCAGTTAACAGCCCCTCTGATTTCGGGAATTCGTCAGGCCTCTCTAAGTTTTGCAGTGCAAATGTCATCAGATCAAGGAATCAGACACAAAAACAAAAACATTAAGCACAATTAAACTGAATGTATAAAATTGATCTAATAATGGCCATGACGTTTATATGTTTTGATACATATTTCAGGAAATAGAGAAGCCTTAATACTCGACTACCACAGATTACAGTGAACAGTACAGTTGCCTCCTAGAATGATCACTTCATGAAGGAGAACAGTATAGCAGATTGAGATTTTCGTCGCTTCTTTCCTAAGGTCTGTCCAGATTGGAAAATTAAAAGTTCACGGGTGACTGTAACGAAAAGCGAAAAAAAAAAAAAAAATCGTGAAACTGCTTTTGAAAGAACGGACATAATTATTTAAAGGAACGCGTGCACAACTATTCCAAAAGACGCAGGAATCATTGCTATACAGAAACACAAAAGGAGCACAATGAAAAATCTGACGGCAGTAGACATTTTATTCTTATTAGGCAGATTGCCAGTAAACAATACAAATCATGTGGTATTCCGATGGTAAAAAAAGACAACTATTTTTCATTTATTTGTTTATTTTTCTAAACCATTGTCTAACATACTAAGCTGTGGAATAAAACAGCCAATTTATTTAAACACCTTGATGGAAAACACTTGGTACAGACTTTAATATTTTTATTTTTTCCTTTTTGCACTTAGTGAGTTTTGCGTCTGGCTCTAATATCTCAATTCCAGCCACCTGTTTTGTAGTCCCGAGAGAGAGAGAGAGAGAGAGAGAGAGAGAGAGAGAGAGAGAGAGAGAGAGAGAGAGAGAGAGAGAGAGAGAGAGAGAGAGAGAGAGTAAACAATACTTGCTGGCAGGAAAAAAAAAAAGCTTTTATGTCCCATGGACGAACCTATACACACACACACACACACACACACACACAGATATATATATATATATATATATATATATATATATATATATATATATATATATATATATATATATATATATATATATATATATATATATATATATATATATATATATATATATATATATATATATATATATATATATATATATATATATATATATATATATATATATATATATATATATACATATACACACACACACACACACACACACACACGCACACACACAAACACACACTCCTATATCTTTCCATTATCGTTACAGGCATAGTATTGTTTCCAATACTATGATTTTTTTTTCCTGCATTTGGTCCCTGCCTTTACATCACTTCTTATATTGTCCATCCATCCCCTTTATCTTCCCTTCATCTGTGGCATCAATATCTTTACCGATAAAAGATGGAGAACTGTAGATGCACGAACATGTATATATATTTTTTTTACGATGAAAAAGCCTGCTGACTAAAACACCAGCACGGCACGGCCTTGAGTAACGGAGTGCGCGTCTTTTAAGGCTACGAGAGCAAAACCGGCTAAGCACAAAGCGTCTTCGTAAAGAGCGGTTGGCACTGGAGGATAATATTTCTTGTTTGTGTCGATTCTCTCAAGTAAAGTTACAAGTTACAGTTTATAAGTTACAAGCTATAAGTTACATGCTACGAAAATTTATATGTTGTAGTTTTGAGGCTGAAAGTTAAGGTGGAATAGATTGTACGTTGTAAGTAAATGTTGGTAATTTAAAAGCTACACGTCAGAGGTTACAGGATATTGGTTACAATTTACAGGGTACATGTAACATAACAAGTCGCCGGTTTACAGGCAAAATCGGATACGGATTAAAAGTTATAAATAGACTGTAAGTCTATAGTTTACAAGTTACAAGCTACAGGTTACAAGTTATGTTATATGCTATGGGTTACAGGATAGATTCCAGCGGCTGACGATCGCAGGTTAAGGATTATAAGTTACAGGTTAAAAGTTACAGACTGTAGATTACAGGATGAAAGTTATCAGTCTCCGAGTTAGTGGCTGGAGAGGTCGTCTGTCGAGAGATTGGTAAATAAGAAATGTATAGGAAGGAATAAAAAAAAATTGAGCCAATGCAAACTTTTATACTCTAACGACCCACTCCATGTCTGAGATCTTGTGTGGATGAAGCCTGCTGACTAAAACACCAGCACGACATGGCCTACCTGTGTGCGTGTCTAAAAAACAAAACAAAAAACAAATGCTAAGCACAAAGCGTCTTCGTATATTAGTTCCAAGCTGGTAAATAATTTTCCACCTTGAAGATTTCCCACGAAATAATCTACCCTCTCCTTGATTAATTAGACTATTTTAGATTAAGTTAGACTGGGAGATAGGTATATTTCATGAGGGAAATTATTTTAGGTGTAATTTTCATGAAAAATTTTCTTTTGTAGGATTAATTTGAGTTAAATTTCAATAAAAGCAATCTTTCCAGAGTTTAGAAGAGGCATCTATTAAATCTCCCCCCCCCCTTCTTTTCCTCCTTCATTTGGTATAAATTCTCTAAACGAGTAGATTTTTTTCCATCAAAGACAACGAGAAAGACAAAAGCGAGAAAACATTGAAAGTTTTAACTTATGTGCTTTTCATTCATCAACAACAGTAAAGCAAAAAAACCTTGCCATAATATACTGTCTTTCTCCTCCTTTCAGTGATTTAAACACTTGAAAACTTGTGGTGTCAGGCTATAGGCCTGAGTAGGTTTGGTGACTAATTGCAGCTTCACTTTTTTCCCTGTGTTCTTATGCTCTTATTTACCCTTTATTTTCCTTTCCGCGATATAAGTACCTTCAAACAGGGAAGGCTTAGGTTTTACCGGAGCCACTATACTGACTTCCCTTTAAAGGTTTATTTTTCGTACGTTTTTTTCTTGTTTTCATTCTTACCCCCCCGTTACCGATCGCATACAGACAAGATCACATGGAATTCGACATTATCTTTCCCATTTCTAGATGTAGCAGTCCGTACCAAGCATCTGCTTTGGTAACCTTTTCGCTCCTGCAGACTCGCTTCTGGCTGCGTACACGACATAAACAACATGTAGGTAACTCACGATCCAGAGGGAAATTCGCACACGGCCCTAGCGAGACCCATGAACCAGAGGCCAGGACACTTTCACTATTGAGTCCGGGCGCCAGTCTGCGGGAGGTGGTAGCTCGTGATCTACCGCGGCTCTCTCTCTCTCTCTCTCTCTCTCTCTCTCTCTCTCTCTCTCTCTCTCTCTCTCTCTCTCTCTCTCGTGGCTCTGAAAGGGGAAGGGAGAGAGTATTGGTGAGGGAGATTGGTATACGGTGATGGGATGTGAGGGAAGTATTCATTTGATTGGAATCTGCCGTCAGTTAACTTGATAATGTTGAGGAAAGGGAAACGTGAAATGTTGAAACAATGTGGGTGGTGGAGGTGAAGGAATAATCTTTGGCATATTTCATTTATCTTCCATTCATTTTATAGAGTAAGGAATGGAGAGAAGGGCTACATTACCTATGTGTAAATATGTGCTGGGGAAGGTGACACAAGATGAAACAGACTACTCTCTAATTTAGTCAGTTATTTCGTGGTATAAAGAGGGACTTTCTACTTACTTAGGGACTATCGCACGTTTTCATAGACTTTTTTTCATGTAACGAACGGAAGAAAGATTTTAATAATTTCATTGATTCATCTAATATGATAAGGAATACCGAATTGAAATTGACATTTCCTACTCATTTACTTGATCACTTATTATTTGCCTTAAAGGCAAGGAAACGAACCATTTTTTTTTCTGTTTTTCTTCTATGGTGTAAAGAACTGAAACGAGGGAAATGTCCCTTAAAAATACATTTTTATCTGACGTTACGGGCACAGAATCTTTTGATCTTTTACTCACTAAGGTCTGATTGTTGCTACGGAAACCTCTGCCTTTAACTTGAAAACTCTGACGAATATCTGTGCCTATACTTAGGAAACTTTACTGGAATTTGTGCTTACATCTTGAAAATTTTATTTACTGTATGGGAAACACAGGGTGGCGACGGCTGCACTAGCGCTTGGAACAGCTGTTAATCCATCTTGCTTTGCAGCTCACAAACGTCTTCTGACCAAAAGAAAGAAGAATCAGGAACTAAGTCTTTGCAAGGCATACGTCCTATCAAATCTGTTCTTGTGTCTGTCTTACACTCAGAGCCTTTCTTTCTCCCGGGAGTGACAGCTATTCCAAACGGTAGCGCAGCCTTTGCCTCCTGTGTGATAGCTGCTTCTGATCTTCCTGTTCTCGTTCCAATCTCATAATTATTGAGACCATCTTAAGCAAACAACATTAAAACGCTTTTCTTCGTTGTTAAGCTTGCCAGGATTCAATACAATGTTAAGAGAATTAAATGTGAGCAACGAAATGATAGACTTCCGGAGGCATTTTTCCGGTCTATATTAGTATATGCCTGTGATGATCTTCGGCTGTAGCTACGAAACAAGCCATAGTACATTCTCGAAAATACTGTCATTGTGATTCCTACACAAAGTCAACTTGTGCATTCATTTGACCAAACTCAAACCTAACCTAACTAAGCCTAAACCAGTTAACCGTGTTCAAGAGTGATTGGTACCTCATCTTCCAGACTTCGGAAATATGCCTCCCGGAGAGGCGGAAACCAACAATATATATATATATATATATATATATATATATATATATATATATATATATATATATATATATATATATATATATATATATATATATATATATATATATATATATATATAAGCAAAAAAAAAACCGTGTTCATAACACTATATAATTTTCATTGGTAGAACAGTAATATTTGTAATAAGTATATATATATATATATATATATATATATATATATATATATATATATATATATATATATATATATATATATATATATATATATATCTTTTAGAGATTTTGGTGAAACTTTTGCTGTTGCCTTGGACATATCAAAAGCCTTTGATAGAGTCTGGCAAAAAGTTTGATTTCCAAACTACCCTCCTACGGTTTCTATCCTTCTCTCTGTAACTTCATCTCAAGTTTCCTTTCTGACCGTTCTATTGCTGCTGTGGTAGACGGTCACTGTTCTTCTCCTAAATCTATTAACAGTGGTGTTCCTCAGGGTTCTGTCCTGTCACCCACTCTCTTCTTATTATTCATTAATGATCTTCTAAACCAAACTTCTTGTCCTATCCACTCCTACGCTGATGATACCACCCTGCACTTTTTCACGTCTTTTCATAGACGTCCAACCCTTCAGGAGGTAAACATATCATGCAGGCAAGCCACAGAACGCCTGACTTCTGATCTTTCTAAAATTTCTGATTGGGGCAGAGCAAACTTGGTATTGTTCAATGCCACAAAAACTCAATTCCTCCATCAATTCCTCCATCAACTCGACACAACCTTCCAGACAACTATCCCCTCTTCTTCAATGACACTCAACTGTCCCCCTCTTCTACACTGAACATCCTCGGTCTGTCCTTTACTTATAATCTGAACTGGAAACTTCACATCTCATCTCTAGCTAAAACAGCTTCTATGAAGTTAGGTGTTCTGAGACGTCTCCGCCAGTTTTTCTCACCCCCCCAGCTGCTAACTCTGTACAAGGGCCTTATCCGTCCATGTATGGAGTATGTTTCACATGTCTGGGGGGGTTCCACTCATACTGCTCTTCTAGACAGGGTGGAATCAAAAGCTTTTCGTCTTATCAACTCCTCTCCTCTAACTGACTGTCTTCAGCCTCTCTCTCACTGCCGCAGTGTTGCATATCTAGCTGTCTTCTACCGCTATTTTCATGCTAACTGCTCTTCTGATCTTGCTAACTGCATGCCTCCCCTCCTTCCGCGGCCTCGCTGCACAAGACTTTCTTCTTTCTCTCACCCCTATTCTGTCCACCTTTCTAACGCAAGAGTTAACCAGTATTCTCAATCATTCATCCCTTTCTCTGGTAAACTCTGGAACTCCCTGCCTGCTTCTGTATTTCCTGCTTCTGTATTTTGTTGCCCTTGGCCAGTATCCTCCCTACATAAAAAAAAAAAAAAATTTCATTGCTTTTACAAATTCGAAAATATATCTGAACATTAATGTGCAACGAGAATATAATAAGGAAAAGCCTCGTCAATCGGTGCTGTCTGATGATGTAACTGAATACGAACACAAGAAAATGCGGGAAGCTAGAAGGAGCAGCCAGACCTAGAAGTAACAGTCCTTGTGACTGATTGATAAATATTACGATACCACAATTACAGGGTCATATGGCGACGTCAGCAAAACAGAATCGTAACCTCGGCTCAGTTTTGCGCAGAGGCAAAAACAAACTGCCACCAGGAGCTGAATGAACCTTTCAGGGGAGTGAGCTGGAAGAATCTATAAAGAATTCGTATTTTTCATTTCCTCTTTTTTTTTTTTTTTTCGCACGAAACCTGCCTCATTTTTCAAAGATAAAAACAAAAGTTGCTCGGAGAGAGAGAGAGAGAGAGAGAGAGAGAGAGAGAGAGAGAGAGAGAGAGAGAGAGAGAGGGGGTTGATTCTGGCATAGTAGTATTTACTGTACATGCAAATAGTGTGTGTGTGAGTGTGTGTGTGTGTGTGTGTGTAATTTTTATTCTTTTACATTTTTTTTCACAATGGAATTCAAACAGCAAGAGTTTTTATTTATTTATTTTTTGCTTAATTTCACAAGATAGGTTATGGTTTTCAGTGTGTGTGATTTAGAACAAGCCTCCCCCCTCCCCAAACACAGACACACACACACACACACACAAACGCCAAAGGCCACAGGCAGTTGTAGCGTATGCCCCATCAGTTTCAAGTGACCAAATGCGCGTGCAGCACTCTACCTACTGTTGGACGTACGATGCATTTACTCCCAGCAACGGGCACGGCAATGCACAGACTTCAGTCAACACCATTCAACAGCAGCAGTAGTAGGCATGTCATTCAGGTTAGGTTAGCTAATGTTTGGTTAGGTATTGCTACACATCCTTTAGGTTAGGTTAGGTTAGTATCCTTAAGGGGGGAGGTGTTGTTCAGTAGGGGCGAAGCCTCCTTATTAGGTTTGGTTAGATAATGCTCTACGTCATTTAGGTTAGGTTAGGTTGGGTAATGCTAGGTTAGATTAGTATCCTAAAGGGGGGGGGGTCCAGGAAAGTCTGTGAATTGTCGTGGCTGCGAGTAAATGCGCCGTACATCTGGCAGTAAAAATAGGGCTGCGCGCGCACTTAGTCACTTAAATGTAGATGGTCAATAAAACCTACTACACCTCCACCTAGTATTTCCTGATGATTTCCATTATTTTGACACAGGAGTACCAGGTACCTCCATAACGTTAAATGGTAAAATTGATAGTTATACTGATGCATTTCCACCAAATTTTTTAAACTTTTACAGAATAAGAAAAAAAAAAAAATGCGTAAATCGCATAGTACTATTAGTCATCAATGCCACTATGATATACATGGTATATAAACTGAATATTACACTAGGAAACCATATCCTTGAAATACCACTGGCGAATCAACAACTAAGTTAGATACGAGCACATTGCGCAAGCAACAGTATGGCGAGATTGTTCTCATTCATGAAGCATGAATGCCCCTGGAACACCATTGTTACATTGGTGATATTTTGAAAGACATAAACTTAAGGATTATTTACAGATTAACTTACTATTTCCGTAAATCAGAGATTACGAAGAGCTTCCTGAATTATCGTGCTATGAGGTAATACCACTACTGCTGATGAAAGATAACATCACTTAAAAATACAAAGTAATTACTGGCAGTTTAACTTAATATGTATCAAATATTTCCCCCAAAATTTACTTCCAAAATAAACGATGATTGGGTTGTACTTTAGCTTATAAAAATGCTCAAAGATAACATGGGTAAATCAAAGTGTTTATTTTCAAACTACATTATACCAAGTTATTTTCAACATCAACGCCAATTCACAGGGAAGAAAAAAGTTGAATGAAGATTAATCATAAGATCGAGAAAGAAGAACAAGCTCAACCATCAGATAACCAAGGAAAAATCATAAAAATAAATAGATATCTAGAAAAACTGTAATATCCATAAAAATCGTTTAGTGTTTTTGTCTTTAATATTCCTAAAACGGCATTACTTTAATATATTTTTTCTTTTACTTTTTAGCTTTCCTTTCATTACTTTATTATTTCATTCTTTTAGTCTTGTATTGTTTTTATGCTCTTTCAGAACAACATGACAGAAAAAAATAAACAAGTAAAAATAATGATTACTACTACTACTACTACTACTACTACTACTACTACTACTACTACTAGTACCACTACCACTACCACTACTACTACTAATAATAAAAATAAATAATAAATATTATGATTAATAATAATAATAATAATAATAATAATAATAATAATAATAATAATAATAATAATAATAATAATAATAATTATAATATAATAATAATAATAGTAATAATAATAATAATAATAATAATAATAATAATAATAATAATAATAATAATAATAATAATAACAACAATAGTAATAATAATAATAATAATAATAATAATAATAATAACAATAATAATAATAATAATAATAATAATAATAATAATAATAATAATAATAATAATAATAATAATAATAATAATAATAATAATAATAATAATAATAATAATAATAATTATTATTATTATTATTATTATTATTATTGTTATTATTATTGTTATTATGACACTATGTAACACAATTTTTGTCTTTGACACGCAAGTGTTATTTTCCAACTCTTTTCATTACAAAACCATAGAAAATGTCCATTGCTCATGTCAAACTTTGCTTTTGTGGCCTTTAAAAATTATTTTTTTTGCCCAAAAATTGTTAAATCTCACCATTTTCACCATTTTTGGACAGAAAAAAAAATCAGATGACACAAACATTTATTTTGAAACTTTTAAAGCTATTTTTCAAGAATAAAGATGAACAGTTTTTCTTAATTTGCGTGAATACAAGTCACTTTCAC
Organism: Scylla paramamosain; assembly: GCF_035594125.1. NCBI lineage: Eukaryota > Metazoa > Arthropoda > Malacostraca > Decapoda > Portunidae > Scylla > Scylla paramamosain. The sequence goes on from NC_087175.1 coordinate 11,813,196, forward strand.
GTATGAACCCCCAAATGTAGCCTCCCATCATGTTTTCATTGAAGGATCCCTGATATCTTTGTTCAAAGTTCATTATATCTTGGTGGAAGCGCTCCCCTTGTTCTTCTGAATTTGCTCCCATATTCTCCTTGAAGTTGTCGAGGTGAGCATCTAGGATATGGACCTTTAAGAACATTCTGCAGCCCATCTCACCATAGCTTTTCACTAAAGCTTTAACTAGTTCCATATAGTTATCAGCCTTGTTGTTGTTGCCAAGAAAGCCCTGTATTACAACAATGAAACACTCACAAGCTTTTCCTCCTTTTATGTGAGCTTCTTTAGAAACCCTGAGCACTCCATAATTTTCCTTACTTGTGGTCCAATGAAGATACCAGCTTTCACCTTTGCCTTTGAAAGCATAGGAAAAAAGTCTTGAAGATAGTTGAAGACAGCAGACTCCTTGTCAAGAGCTGTAACAAACTGTTTCATGAGACCCAGTTTGATGTGTAGTGGAGGAAACAAAACCTTTTTGGGGATTCACCAATGGCTCATGTTTGATATTGTGTGCTCCCACTGTAGTGTCAGTCCTTGGAGACCAGTGCTTTCTCTGGTAATGTGCTGTTCTGTCTCTACTGTCCCAGAGACAAAGAAAACAGGAATTCTTGGTAAAACCTCCTTGCAATCCCATCAAGAAGGCCACCATCTTGAAGTCTTCAATAACTTCCCAGCCATACTTGTTGTAGTTCAAAGTTTCCAGTAGAAGCTTTACACTGCTGTAGTCCTCCTGAAGATGCACATAATGAGCAAGAGGCAGAGATGGATACTTGTTTCCATTGTGCAGAAGTACAGCTTTCAGGCTTTTGGAAGAGCTGTCAATGAAGAGTCTCCATTCATCTGTATTGCAAGCAATTCCAGTAGCATCAAACAAGACTGATACATCATTGCAGTAGCATAGCCTGTCCTCCTTTGCAAAGAAGCTGGAGAAATGTTTGTGACGATTTCTTTGGCTGACCACTTGCTCACTGTCATCAAGTAAATCCCATTCATTCCGCCTTGAAATCAAAAGTTCACCATATGACTTTGTTAAATCAGGATCTCTGATGAGATCATTGAGGTCTCTTTGGTTTGAATAGTAAGGATTCTTCCCAGCTACAACTGTAACTGTCAACTGTGACTGTATGTCACAGTCTTCCCCTCTGTTTTTTTTTTTTTTATGTAGGAGGGACACTGGCCAAGAGCAACAATAATCCGATAAAAAAAAAAAAAAGGGTCCAAAGCGATAGTCAAAAATTGAAGGATAAGTGTCTTGAAACCTCCCTCTTTAAGGAATTCAAGTCATAGGAAGGTGGAAATAGAGAAGCAGGCAGGGAGTTCCAGAGTTTACCAGTTTAGCTCTTCTTCTGACTTGCTGCTTTCTTCTGACAGTTGACTTCTTTCTGGAGTAGCTGATACGGGAAGATAAGCACTGTGTGATCCTGGTGCAATGGATGAAATGTCTGGATAGAAAACAGCAGGTGCATTTTACCCAGATCGGCATTTATACTAGATAATATATATATAAGTTTCTAGTACTTCTGTGTAGAGGTGACCAAAGAAACACGGTGGTAATGCAGCTGCAAATATATTAAGAAAACAAAACTGTACAAAATAATAATGAAGCTAGTCGCCAGGAGCCGCATGTCCGAACCCCAGAGAGTCCGCCAGCAAGGCTGGGCGGACAAGGACTCGGGTGGTTGCTGGGTTGGCGTCTGGAGACAAAGGGATGACGGTTGACCTCACTCCCACGTGGTGATGGGTAGGGCGAATAGAGGCTTGGCGTCAGGTCTCAGGGCAAGGCGAATGCAATGTGGGCGGCGGGCGAAGCGTCCCGCCACACGTTTGGAAGGATCCACCATGCAGAAAAAAAACAGTCAGTAGGTTCACGTCATATTCTAGGAATATCGAATTTCATGGCTCTGTTTTCCCCTCTACGAGTATACCATCCTGTAAAAGAACAACAGTATGTGTTTCTGTTAAACTTATTTAATTTTTATTCTTAATTCTTAATTGGATTTTATTCTTGAAAAACTAACAGCTATTTTACCTTCTAGTGTTCTCTTACAATCCTCACAAGCAAAATGAGGTGCCCAGATCTTGTCTTGGTCCCTAACTGGCACAGCAAAATATGCTTTGTAAGCTTCACACATATTTCCAGATGCTGTCACAGACAACTTCTTTGCTTTTGTATTGATGAATTGACCACATATGTAGCAGATTGCATCTGGAGAATGATTGCAGCCTCTTGATGCAATTTCACCTCTTGTGCTATGTCTTCTTAGGCAGCCAAAGCAGAACTGATTGGTAGTCTGCAAGACTCTACTTTTATATTGACAACCAGTAATCTAAAATACTCTTAGACTTTCTAGAATGTGTTCCAGAATGTTATCAACCTTTCTAGAATATTCTTGAACCTACTTTAGAATATTCTGAATCATTCTAAAAAATTCTTGTAGATTCTAGAAAATTCTTGATACTTCTACATATTTCTACTGTATTCTAGAAAATTCTAGAATATTCAGAAAATGTTTACATTGAATATTATGCTCTAAAATGTTCTAGAAACTTCTAAATGCGTCTATTATTATGTGTAGCATAGCGAAGAAGGAAGTGGCAAGGGCGAAGGAAAAGGCATATGATGAACTGACCACATATGTAGCAGATTGCATCTGATACTAAGATACTAAGGAAGGAGAGAGAGACCTCTACCGACTGGCCAGACAGAGAGACAGAGATGGGAGGGATGTGCAGCATGTTGAAATGATAAAGGATGCAGATGGAAATATACTGACAAGGGAAGAGAATATATTAAAAAAGGTGAAAGGAGTATTTTGAGGATCTGATGAACATCGAAAATGAAAGGGAAAGAATGTTAGAGGAGGTGAAGGAGTTAAATCAGGAAGTGCCAAGGATCAGTAGAGAAGAGGTGAGGAAGGCCTTGAGGAGGATGAAGGGAAGTAAAGCAGTAGGCCCAGATAAGATACCAGTGGAAGCATGGAGGAGTTTAAGAGAGATGGCAATGGGTTGGCTAACAAGACTGTTTAATGGGATGTTGGAAAGCTAGAGGATGCCAGATGAGTGCCAATTTTCAAGAACAAGGGAGATGTGCAAAGCTGCAGCAACTATAGCAACTTTTGAGTCATGCAATGAACATATGGGAAAGAGTCGTGGAAACGAGACTGAGAAGAGTGGTGAGGATCAGTGATGAGCAGTTCGAATTCATGCCAGGGAGAAGTACAACGGACGCAATATTTGCTCTGAGGATGATGATAGAGAAGTAAAGGGAAGGACAGAAGGGGCTGCATTGTGTGTTTATAGATCTAGAAAAGGCTTACGATCGGGTGCCGAGAGAAGAGTTGTGGTATTGCATAAGGTGCTCGGGAGTGGCAGAGAAGTATGTGAAGGTGGTGAGCAACATGTACGAAAACAGCGTAACAGCAGTAAGGTGTGCTGCAGGAATGACGGAGGGTTTCGGAGTGGAGGTGGGACTACACCAGGGATCGGCTTTGAGCCCCTTCCTGTTTGCAGTAGTGACGGACAGATTGACTGATGAGGTCAGACAGGAATCCCCACGAACTATGATGTTCGCAGACGACGTAGTGATCTGTTGCGAAAAAGCGGGAAGACGTGGAGACAGAGTTAGAGAGGTGGATATATGCACTGGAGAGAAGGAATTGAAAGTGAGCGGGACCAAGACTGAGTACATGTGTCTCAACGGAGGTGATGGCGAGACAATAAGGCTACAAGGTGTGCAAATGAAAAAGGTTGACGAATTTAAATATTTGGGGTCCACGATACAGAGTAATGGAGACTGTGGTAGAGAGGTTAAGAAGAGAGTGCAAGCGGGATGGAATGGGTGGAGGAAGACGGCAGCAGTGACATGTGACAGAAAGGTTTCCGCAAGAACAAAAGGGAAAAATTTATAAAACAGTACTGAGACCAGCCATGCTGTACGGTATAGAAACAGTACCACTAACGAAAAAGCAGAAAGCGGAGTTGGAAGTAGCGGAATTGAAGATGTTGAGATTTGTTCTTGGAGTGACGAGGATGGATAAAATAAAAAAAAATGATTACATCAGAGGAACAACACACGTATGTCGGTTTGGGGACAGAGCAAGGGAGGCTAGGCTGAGGTGGTTTGGACACGTCAGGAGGAGTGACGAGGGGTATGTGGGGAGGAGGATGCTGGACATGGATCTACCTGGCAGGAGGAAGAGAGGGAGACCAAAGAGAAGCTTTATGGATGCTGTGAAGGGAGACATGCAAGTGGTGGGCGTGACAGAGGAAGGCGCAGAAGATCGAGCGCACTGGAGAAGAGTGATCCGCTGTGGCGACCCCTAAATGGGAGCAGCCGAAAGAAGAAGATTATCATTATTATTATTATTATTATTATCATTATTATTATTATTATTATTATTATTATTATCATTATTATTACTATTACGTATTACGATAATAAAATTAACTATTTTCGCAAAGGTAAAAATAATAGAGTTATATGAACACGACCTCCCCGACCCTAACACACACACACACACACACACACACACACACACACACACACACACACACACACACACACACACGAACGCACGCACGCAAACACGCACACACGCACGCGCGCGCGCACACACACACACACACACACACACACACACACACACACACACAGCCCAACCTAACCCAACACAAGACACACACACACACACACACACACACACACACACACACACACACACACACACACACACACACAATTTCACTTAAAACCGGTACTTGTCCGGAGCAACTTATAAACCTAAAGTAATTCCGATACATAAATCAGATGACAAAGGCGATATAAGCAACTATTGCCCTATTTCTATACTCCCCGCATTTAGCAAAATTTTTGAAAAAAAAAATATATGCATTCGTCTCAAAAAAATGATCTTGAAAAAAACAATCCGTAAACCAAATTCCAATATGGATTCATATCCAACTATTCTACAGAAACAGAACTACTACATTTTGTAAATAATGTGTATAAATGTTTAGAAGAACAATTATTTGTAGCAGGAGTATTTCTAGACTACCAAAAGCTTTTGATACCTTAGATCGCATCAATTTAATTTACAAGTTAGAATATTTAAGAACACGAGGTCTATCACAAAAATTGTTTTAAAATTATACCTGTAACAGGAAACAAAGCGTATTTTGTAACAATAATTATTCTACATTTAGTTCAGTTACTAAAGGTGTATCTCAAGGCTCGATTCTTGGCCCGATACTTTTTTCTAATTTGTATTAATAACATCACAAACTGTAGTACAAAATTCGATTTCTTAATATATACTGATGACACAACTTTCTTACTCAAAGATGAAAATACTGATCTCCTTCATGAAAATTTAAACATAGATTTAAATAACATTAAGTCTTGGATTCACACAAATAAACTAACACTTAACGTATCTGAAACAAATTTCATCTTATTTCAAAATCGGTCTATATATATATATATATATATATATATATATATATATATATATATATATATATATATATATATATATATATATATATATATATATATATATATATATATATATATATATATATATATATATATATATATTTATTTTTTCTATTTATTTATTTATTTTTATGTAGGAAGGACACCGGCCAAGGGCAACAAAAATCCAATAAAAAAAATGCCCACTGAAATGCCAGTCCCAGAAAAGGGTCAAAGCAGTGATCAAAAATTGGTGGATAAGTGTCTTGAAACCTCCCTCTTGAAGGAATTCAAGTCATAGGAAGGTGGAAATACAGAAGCAGGCAGGGAGTTCCACAGTTTACCAGAGAAAGGGATGAATGATTGAGAATACTGGTTAACTCTTGCGTTAGAGAGGTGGACAGAATAGGGATGAGAGAAAGAAGAAAGTCTTGTGCAGCGAGGCCGTGGAAGGAGGGGAGGCATGCAGTTAGCAAGATCAGAAGAGCAGTTGGCATGAAAATAGCGGTAGAAGACAGCTAGATATGCAACATTGCGGCGGTGAGAGAGAGGCTGAAGTAAGTAAGTAAGTAAGTAAGTAAGCTTTATTGTCACATTGAATTACATACAACATGAAAATCTTCTTGGCTTGCTCAGTAGCTCATCCACATAATATAATATAATATACTAAAAATAATACATCATTAAAAATACACACTCACACACATAAAACAAAAGTTAGCGGGAAGTAAAGGAATTGAAGAGATCTATACTCTTAGGAATAAAGGTATTTTTAAATCTAGTAGTTTGCAGCTTTGGGAGGGCAAGTCTTTTACCAGATCTCAGGAACTTGTATTGGCAGTGCAGTGGATGCTGGACATCATTCATAATTTTATTTAGTTGTTTTATCACCATCATAATATATATATCATCTAGGGAATCAGTTCTAGCTTTAAGTTTACCAGCGTTCTTTACAATTCTTTTGAGTTTATTTCTATCTTTACATGTTAAAGATCCATACCATACTGTAATAGCAAAACTCAAAATGGGTTCAATTACTGATTTATAAAATAGTGATAATATTGATTGATCTATATGGATGTTTTTCAATATTCTTAGAAAATGAATTCTCTGTTTACATGTTTTGTATAATTTAGTTGTATTTGAAGATCCTGTTAATTTATCATCAATTATTACGTCAAGATATTTATATTCATGTACTCTTTCAACTTGCTCATTGGCTATGACTAGTGGATCTGGAATTGTGTTAATTGTACGGAAATCAATTATCATTTCTTTTGTTTTCTTTACATTTAGATTTAAAAAGTTATTATTGCACCATGTAACAAAGTCTTCAACTTGCTTCAGGAACTCTCGTGAATCATCATTACTGATTTTTCCCACTATTGCCGTGTCATCTGCATATTTAATTATAGAACAACTTTTATATTTACTTCTGCAGTCATTTGTGTACAATACAAAAAGTAGTGGAGCCAGAACACAACCTTGGGGTGCCCCTGTATTTGTTATAGCAATGTCTGATTTAACATTTTTAAGTTTTGTATATTGTGAACGCATTATTAGGTAACTATGTATCCATTTGATGAGTTTCTGTTTCCATTTAATGCTAGTAACTTTTGTAACAATATGTGGGGTTGGATGGTGTTAAAAGCGCTACTAAAATCTATAAAAAGAATGCGAACCTGTGTATTTCGATTCTCTAAGTGTTCATGGATAGGGTGAAGTAACGTTAATATAGCATCTTGAACACATCTGTTTTCACAATAAGCAAATTGAAAGTTATCTCGCTCTGAGTCTAAATATTTACAGAGATGTGGTTTTACAATGTGCTCCAAACATTTCATAAGAATTGGGGTTAGTGCGACAGGTCTTAAATCATTTAGCTCTTTTGGGTTGTTGGTTTTAGGCACTGGAATAACTTCAGATTTCTTCCACACATCTGGAATTACGGACTGATCAAGTGAAGCTTGGTAAAGTTTACAAACTGGATTAATAAGTTGTTCTGCACAGTTTTTCAATAACCTTGAACCTATACCATCTGGACCACCAGCTTTACCACACTTAATTCGTTTCAAAGAGCGTCTTGTATCTTCTTCTGTGATAGTTATATGGTCTGACTCAATACTATTTGCAAGTGACATAATATTGTTACATTCTTCATTAAAATCATGGATATCAAATCTAGAGTAAAAAGAATTTAATTCATTTACATATTCTTGAGGATTTGACGGGTCTATTCTCTGTTTTCTCTTCTTAGAACCACACAACATTTTCACACCATTCCAGGCATCTTTTGGTTTGTTAGATTTAAAATGATTTTCTATTTTAATTTTATACGCATATTTGGCATCTTTTATTTCCCTTTTTAGTTGTCTTTGAATATCTGCACCTCTATTTCTATCACCAATTGCGAAAACTCTTTTCTTTTCTTTAACTAATAGTTTTACACTGGAGTTAATCCACGGTTTGCTATTTGCATATATATTTACTTCCTTGATTGGTATTATCATTTCAGTACAAAAATTTACATAGGAATTGAATACGTCTAAGTTATAATTAATACTTTCTGTATCCGAGAATAATACATCCCAGTCTGTACATTCGAAACACCCCTGAAGAATGATCTTTTCGTTATTTTTCCAGTTTTGCACACTAATTTTCTCGTATTTTTCACATTTAAGTTTTTGCAATTATGATGGCGCAAGGAACACTATATTGTGGTCAGAATCACCTAGTTTTGGTTTTTGATAGGCACGATATCCATTCCTAATGTTACAGAACATTTTGTCTAGTGTAGCATTTCCTCTTGTCGGACACGTCACTGTTTGTTGATATGTGGGCACACTTGACTGAAAGTTACAATGATTGAAGTCACCTAGAACTATGATAACTCCTTCAGGATTATTATTTTCGTATTTTTGTACACAATTTTGTAACTTCTCACTTGCAACCGATGCATTGGCCTGTGGCGGAATATACACTGTTATAACTATCACGTTGTTGAATTCGCGAGGAAGATAGAATGGCCGACATGTTATTACTAAAAATTCAAGGTCTTCACAACAAAAACGTTCCTTCACGTTCACTTGTGTACACCATCTATCGTTCACGTATACAGCGACTCCACCTCCTTTCTGCTTCACTGTGTCCTTCCTGTCTGCTCTCACTAATGAAAATCCATCTATGTTTACTGTTTCATCTACATCTTTATCTTGAAGCCATGTCTCCGTTAGTGATATGAAACTGCTTTCTCTGAAGTCCCTAAGATATTTGCAGTTTGCAGAAAATTCGTCTATTTTGTTCCTTATTGACCGAACATTTCCGAACATGACAGCAGGTAGCGGCGTCTTAGTGCCTCTCCTTCTCAATCTTGCTCGGATTCCACCCTTCTTACCTCTTTTCCGTTTGTTTTTCTTCACGTATGAATTTTCCTGGATGGCGTTTTGGCCGCTGATTAACTCATTTAGCCACTTGACGGTGTCTAAAGTTGCTGGCGGCAGGGTGTTTGCTTGCAGGCGTAGGTCCAGTAGTTGTTGTCGGTCGTATGTGTTTACATGATCAGCTGTGGCCGCCACCGCCACAATAGCTATCACCACCCAAAATAACATGATGTATTCACTCAGCATCTTCACAGGCGTATCTATCTTGATCCTCAGCACACCACGCACTGTTACATATCTTTATGATAAGTTTCCGTTTAAAATAGCCTTAGAAATACATAGAAATATGGAGAGCTCTCAAGCCGTGGCAGCCGACGTGCAGCGCCATCTGAAGACAGTCAGTTAGAGGAGAGGAGTTGATGAGACGAAAATCTTTTGATTCCACCCTGTCTAGAAGAGCAGTATGAGTGGAACCCCCCCAGACATGTGAAGCATACTCCATACATGGACGGATAAGGCCCTTGTACAGAGTTAGCAGCTGGGGGGGTGAGAAAAACTGGCGGAGACGTCTCAGAACACCTAACTTCATAGAAGCTGTTTTAGCTAGAGATGAGATATGAAGTTTCCAGTTCAGATTATAAGTAAAGGACAAACCGAGGATGTTCAGTGTAGAAGAGGGGGACAGTTGAGTGTCATTGAAGAAGAGGGGATAGTTGTCTGGAAGGTTGTGTCGAGTTGATAGATGGAGGAATTGAGTTTTTGAGGCATTGAACAATACCAAGTTTGCTCTGCCCCAATCAGAAATTCTAGAAAGATCAGAAGTCAAGCGTTCTGTGGCTTCCCTGCGTGATATGTTTACCTCCTGAAGGGTTGGACGTCTATGAAAAGACGTGGAAAAGTGCAGGGTGGTATCATCAGCGTAGGAATGGATAGGACAAGAAGTTTGGTTTAGAAGATCATTAATGAATGATAAGAAGAGAGTGGGTGACAGGACAGAACCCTGAGGAACACCAGCGTTAATAGATTTAGGAGAAGAACAGTGACCGTCTACCACAGCAGCAATAGAACGGTCAGAAAGGAAGCTTGAGATGAAGTTACAGAGAGAAGGATAGAAACCGTAGGAGTGTAGTTTGGAAATCAAAGCTTTGTGCCAGACTCTATCAAAGGCTTTTGATAGAGTCTGGCAACAGCAAAAGTTTCACCAAAATCTCTAAAAGAGGATGACCAAGACTCAGTAAGGAAAACCAGATCACCAGTAGAGCGGCCTTGACGGAACCCATACTGGCGATCAGATAGAAGGTTGTGAAGTGATAGATGTTTAAGAATCTTCCTGTTGAGGATAGGTTGAAAAACTTTAGATAAGAAGGAAATTAAAGCAATAGGACGGTAGTTTGAGGGATAAGAGCGGTCACCCTTTTTAGGAACAGGTTGAATGTAGGCAAACTTCCAGCAAGAAGGAAAGGTAGATGTTGACAGACAGAGCTGAAAGAGTTTGACTAGGCAAGGTGCAAGCACGGAGGCACATTTTCGGAGAACAATAGGAGGGACCCCATCAGGTCCATAAGCCTTCCGAGGGTTTAGGCCAGCGAGAGCATGGAAAACACATTGCGAAGAATTTTAATAGGTGGCATGAAGAAGTCAGAGGGTGGAGGAGAGAGAGAAACAAATCCAGAATCGTCCAAGGTAGAGTTTTTAGCAAAGGTTTGAGCAAAGAGTTCAGCTTTAGAAATAGATGTGATAGCAGTGGTGCCATCTGGTTGAAGTAGAGGAGGGAAAGAAGAAGAAGCAAAGTTATTGGAGATATTTTTGGCTAGATGCCAGAAATCACGAGGGGAGTTAGATCTTGAAAGGTTTTGACATTTTCTGTTAATGAAGGAGTTTTTGGCTAGTTGGAGAACAGACTTGGTGTGGTTCCGGGCAGAAATATAAAGTGCATGAGATTCTGGTGATGGAAGGCTTAAGTACCTTTTGTTGGCCACCTCTCTATCATGTATAGCACGAGAACAAGCTGTGTTAAACCAAGGTTTAGAAGGTTTAGGACGAGAAAAAGAGTGAGGAATGTATGCCTCCATGCCAGACACTATCACCTCTGTTATGCGCTCAGCACATAAAGACGGGTCTCTGACACGGAAGCAGTAGTCATTCCAAGGAAAATCAGCAAAATACCTCCTCAGGTCCCCCCAACTAGCAGAGGCAAAACGCCAGAGGCACCTTCGCTTAGGGGGATCCTGAGGAGGGATTGGAGTGATAGGACAAGATAAAGATATGAGATTGTGATCGGAGGAGCCCAACGGAGAAGAAAGGGTGACAGCATAAGCAGAAGGATTAGAGGTCAGGAAAAGGTCAAGAATGTTGGGCGTATCTCCAAGACGGTCAGGAATACGAGTAGGGTGTTGCACCAATTGCTCTAGGTCATGGAGGATAGCAAAGTTGTAGGCTAGTTCACCAGGATGGTCAGTGAAGGGAAAGGAAAGCCAAAGCTGGTGGTGAATATTGAAGTCGCCAAGAATGGAGATCTCTGCAAAAGGGAAGAGGGTCAGAATGTGCTCCACTTTGGAAGTTAAGTAGTCAAAGAATTTCTTATAGGCAGAGGAGTTAGGAGAGAGGTATACAGCACAGATAAATTTAGTGTGAGAATGACTCTGAAGTCGTAGCCGGATGGTGGAAAACTCGGAAGATTCAAGAGCGTGGGCACGAGAGCAGGTTAAGTCATTGCGCACAGAAACGCAGCATCCAGCTTTGGATCGAAAATGAGGATAGAAAAAGTAGGAGGGAACAGAAAAGGGGCTACTGTCAGTTGCCTCAGACACCTGAGTTCCAGTGAGGAAAAGAAGATGAGGTTTAGAAGAGGAGAGGTGGTGTTCTACAGATTGAAAATTAGATCTTAGACCGCGAATGTTGCAGAAATTAATGAAGAAAAAGTTGAGGCGGGTGTCAAGACACTTAGGGTCGTCGACAGAAAGGCAGTCCGACCTGGGGATATTTATGGTCCCCTCCCCAGATGGGGACTTCGAGGCTGGTGTAGGAGTCGCCATGATTTTAAAATTTTTGAGTGAAGGGTGTGTGTGTTATTAGGTGCTTGTAGTTTTGTGTGGAGGAAGAGAAAAAAAAAAAATAAATAAATAAAAAAAAAAATATATATATATATATATATATATATATATATATATATATATATATATATATATATATATATATATATATATATATATATATATATATATATATATATAAATAATTCCCATCAATAGGACTGAACGGTGAAATTCTAAAACAAGTTAATCAGAGTAAATTTCTAGTTGTCATAATTAATGAAAACTTAAATTAGAAGTCACATATTGACCAAACATGCTTAAAACATATATTACACAAAGTGTAATATATCCTGATTAATGCATCTGGAGTTAGTTTATGGGAAACTCTATATAAGATAGATGACAATTTTTTTATGAAGCATATATTACACTTTGTGTTATCCTCACTTTACGTATTGCTTCCATATGGGCATCCACATGGGCCTCCTTATTAAATAGGTTAACAGTAGCACAGAACAAAATTATCTGATGTATATTTTCCCTTAAAAGTTTAATTCAATAACCAATATATTTACTGAAAGAAAAAAAAAAAACTATTTATCTACATTCATCAATGCTTCACTTTATTGTTAATATTTTAAAAAAATCTGGGAAATAATGAAATATTTTAATTAGTAGAAAATGTAACATACGAGAAGTAATATCAGCCTAATATGTTCTGTATTTAGAACGTCTTTATTTAAAACAGTGTTAAAAACTATGGTTCTAAGTTGTTCAACAGTTTGCCTCATAACAAAAATGCCCTTTTGCAAACAACTAGTCTTTTTAGCTTTAAGAAAAAAGTGAAAAAAAAAATCTATTTAATAAAAAAATATCAATGATGTTATAATTCTCTTGCTAAAATTCTTCAGTTGCATTAGTCTGTTATATTGTATTAGTGATATGATTTTTATTTGTATTTCCTTTAATTTTAATTTTCAGTTTGTTTTATTTATTTTCATCCATGGTTATTGTATATAGTATGCGAATTTTGTTTGATATGAAAATCAATAAATCGCTGTAACTAGCTTTCGCGCCATTTGTACAATGTCTAGGGAAAATGTTCGTTATGGAGCTGTGGCTTGACTGACCTTAGATATGAAATGTAAATATTGTAAAGTTTCCATTGCATTGTGCTCTTGTTTATAGCAATAAACGTAACTTACAACCAACACAACACAACAACATACACACAGAGAACAATACAAAATAACGTAAAGCAATCCAGCAAAACAACAACAGCAACATAAAAGAAATCCCATCCCTCCTTCCTCCTGTCACCAGTCCTTACCTGAGAGCGTAAGATTAATTACCTGATCACATTACTTGCCACTCACCTGTCCGTTTTGCGCCCCTGTAGCTCTCTCACCTGCTCTGCCAATTAGGCGAAGTAATTTGGCCTTAATGAACCCTCCCTTTGCTTCTTTCCCTCTTTTCCCTTCTTCCTTACGACAATTTCTTCTCCCTACGTTCCTGTCCTCCTGCTCCTCCTCATCCATCCTTCCATTTCTTGCTTCGCGTCATTTCGGCGGCAAGATCTTCCTGTATTTGTCTTTTCATATTTTTACGTTGCTTATGGAAGAGAGAGAGAGAGAGAGAGAGAGAGAGAGAGAGAGAGAGAGAGAGAGAGAGAGAGAGAGAGAGAGAGAGAGAGAGACTAACAGACAAACAGGTAGGCAAACAGACAGACAGACAGAAAAAAAGAGGCAGATAACTGGATGGCAGTTTATAGCAGGGCGGATGTAGGTAATAACAAGAGAAAGATGGAAAAAAATAAAATAAAAACAAGATATTAAATATATGAAACCGCCCACATCATTATAATTCGGGTTAACAGAAACGAAGCAAGAAATTAAGAAATGAGAGGCTAAAGAGGGAGGAAATGTAGGGAAGAGGAAGAGGAGGAGGAGGAGGAGGAGGGAGAGAAGAAAGAGGAAAAAGAGAAGGCGACGGCAGAGCAGAGGAATGAGGGAAATGTGTGTGTGTGATTCACCTATTGTCGTCAGCTGGTCACCCAGGCAGCCGTTCCCCTACGGAAAGAGCTCAGAGCTGATAGTGACCGATCTTTGGATAAGACTGTGACCACTGACACACTACACCGGAACAGCGAGGTCACAATCCCCTCGGGTTATATCCCGTACCTACTTCCTGCTAGGTGAACAGGGGCTACACATTAAGAGGTTCACCGCACCCGGGATTCGAACCCGAGCCTTCTTTGTTATAAGCCGAGCGTGCTAACCACTACACTATGCGGTGTGTGTGTGTGTGTGTGTGTGTGTGTGTTTGTGTGATTTGTAACCTAAAAAAAATATATTACACAGAACTCGCTATATTGATGAAAAAAAAAAAAAGGATAATGATATCTATGTATATGAATAATAGCGATCATGATTATAACGACAGTTAAATAATAATTATGATGATGATGATGATCATAATAATAATAATAATAATAATAATAATAATAATAATAATAAATCATTATCATTATTATTGTTATTATAATTATTATTATTATTATTATTATTATTATTATTATTATTATTATTATTATTATTATTGTTATTATTATTATTATTATTATCCATATTATTATCATCACCATCATCTTCATTGTTATCGTTATTGTTGTTGTTTTTGCTGTTGTTGTTGCTGCTGCTGCTGCTGCTGTTGTTGTTATTTTAAACAGTGTACCAATCAATGGGGAAGAAATAGGAGAGGCTTTGAAGAAAATGAAGAAAGGGAAAGCTGCAGGTTTGGATGGATGTGCTGCAGAGTGCATGAAGTGGTTAAGAGAGTTGTTCCCTTAAACAAAGGATAATAAAGGAGAATAATTGTGCATCATTAATAGGAAGAAAATATCCTGAAAACACGAGTTATCATCTCGATGGTTTAAAGATAATAGTAACGAAAGCTCAATGCGTTAAGAGTACGAGCCGCGTTCATGGAGGATCACTTGACGAGAGAATAAGCCAGATACGTGCTGCTGCTCAGTGGAAAAGGAGGAAAAGGGTTAAAGTAGTATTTACACAATATACACAATTTACTAATTATTTCTGAAAACTACTTTTAATTTTTCACTATTAATGAATGTCAAAACAAGAAAATGGTATTAATACAAATAATGAACACGTACCACAGCTTTTGTTTCCTGCGTTTGACACAGACTGCTTCATAACTTATTTCTAAACACGTATATAAAATCTTCATGTGTTAATTCTTAATGGCACCATCACCAGGATGTGCCTTTGTCATACGTCATTTTCACCATTATCTCCATTGCAATCAGCACCAATACTACCAGTGCTAATTCCCGACACCACTGCAATCACCATTACTTTTTTTTTCTTTTTTTTTTTTATGTAGGAGGGACACTGACCAAGGGCAACAAAAATCCGATAAAAAAAAAAAAAATGCCCAGGATATCATTTCATCATCACTCATTTTCACCACCATCTCCACTGTAATCAACACCAACATCACCACTAATTCTTGACAACTGTCATCACCACTACCTCATCTACCTCAGCACTACCTACACAACAGAAGAATAATAATACTATCACCACCATCGCCTCCACCACCACCCACATCACTCACCACTGCCGCTCACTTCGAACAGTCTTACCTGCAACTCAGCCACTTGAAAACACCATTACCACAGTCATTGTAGCTGCCAAAATTATAGCTACCATTTTGATATCGCCATCAAATACTATCACCACAACTCTACCCACATTCACCACCACTACCACAACTGCAATCAACACCACACATAATCCTGTTTACAAGCTGGAAAGAAAGAAGAAAATTTGTCTTCACCAAACATAAAATAGGTGAATGAAAAGATAGATCAATAAGCAAATGAATTAATAAATAGATACCGAAATGGATAAATTACATTAGCACCATTAATATCGTGACGCAAAGTCAGCTAAAGGTCCTGCCTGTTATTACTAAATACAAAATAATAATGACTTAGCATAGACTAAGACCAACTTATTGTTTGTCGACAGTAAAAATAACCTAAGCAAGAATTAAACTATCCTTGAAGGTGGGGATGTTTTTTCGGTTGGTTTCTTCTTCTCTTACACCTAAATTCATATAATATATATATATATATATATATATATATATATATATATATATATATATATATATATATATATATATATATATATATATATATATATATATATATATATATATATATATATATATATATATATATTACCAGTAGAGCGGCCTTGATGGAACCCATCCTGGCGATCATATAGAAGGTTGTGAAATGATATGTATATATATATATATATATATATATATATATATATATATATATATATATATATATATATATATATATATATATATATATATATATATATATATATATATATATATATATATATATATATATATATATATATATATATATATATATATATATATATATATATATATATATATATATATATATATATATATATATATATATATATATATATATATATATATATATATATATATATATATATATATATATATATATATATATATATATATATATATATATATATATATATATATATATATATATATATATATATATATATATATATATATATATATATATATATATATATATATATATATATATATATATATATATATAGATAGATAGATAGATAGATAGATAGATAGACTGTGTATATGTATTGCATATAAGATTTCCAATTAAGATGTTTTCTTGCATTTGAGTGTTCTTGAACGCTATATAGAAAGCCTTCGATGGAATATTTTGGTGTACATACTGTTCTTGTTCCAATCTTCGTTTCTCTCCTGCTATCTTTTTTTTTTTCCTCCCAATATCGATCAAATATTTTTCACACTGAGACTCTACTTACTCGGCACATACTCGTAGTATAATAAAAGGACAACAATGACCCTTGAAAACAATCGTATATTACATCTTTTCTTATTTTTAGTTAGTAAGATGGCACTTGAAATGAAACAGCAATTTACACTTTTCTTTTATACAGTATTTTTTTTTTTTTTTGTATAAAGTACCGAATTAAGTTAGTTTCTTGAAATGTGACAATCTAGTCAGGATTTTAAGGTATAATGAGAGATATTTCATAATTTTTTCTCACACTTTGTTTCTCTATATAGTACTTACTTTATTCTCCCGATTCTTCTTTGCATTCTGTTCATTCCTCCAATATTTATATTTATTCCTCCTTTTTTAAAGCAGTTCCTCTCCTTTCGTAAGTTTTCGTTCACATCTTCAAGCATATTCTCATCGTTTTAGCATGTTCTCTGTAACTTTAACTTTTCCATCTGCCCTCATGAAAATTCCTTCGCTTTGCATCACTGTAAAATCTTCGCATCTCGTTTCAGAAAGAGCTTTCAATTTCGTCTCGACAACTATTTTCGATTTGGATTGTCAATATCACCACGTCACGATTTTTTGAAAAGACGTGGGCGAATACATCATTATAATTATACAGCAGCAGCAGCAGCAGCAGCAGCAGCAGCCACCCTCATCACCTACTACTACCACTACTAACCACCACCTTCATCACCTATTACTACTACTAACCGCCACCCTCATCACTTACTACTGATACTAACCACCACCCTCATCACCTACTACAACTACTACTAACCACCACCCTCATCACCTACTACTAATAGTAACCACCACCCTCATCACTTACTACTACTACTACTACTAACCACCATCCTCATCACCTACTACTACTACTATTAACCACCACCCTTATCACTACTACTACTACTAACCACCACCCTCATCACCTACAACTACTACTAACCACCACCCTCATCACCTACTACTACTAACCACAACCATAACAATAACAACAACACGACAACAATGACGACGACGACGTCTATTACCACTACTACTACTACCACTACTAAAACTATTGCTGCTGCTTCTGTTGTTGTTGTTGTTATTGTTGTTATTGTGTTGTAGTACTATTTTTGTTGCTGGGGGGTCTGCTGTTGTTGCTGCGGTTGCCTTACGGAGAAGAGAGGGTAACAGTACAAGCAGAAGGATTAGAAGATAGGAAAAGGTCAAGAATGTTGGACGTACGAGTATCTCCAAGACGTTAAGGAATACGAATACGGTATTGCACCCTAATCGTGTATTTCCTATTCAGTCAATGGAAAATGCAGCTCCGCAGTAATGATGACCTTGGACCTTCATGTGTCTTGTTGTTGGAGTGTCTCGTTTACATACTTAGTAATAGAGCCCCATGCAGCTTTTTTGTGTCGCTGAACGAGTGAAGCCCTACAGGAACACATCTTTTCTCGTATGCTGACTGGACGAGGTAGGAAAGCCATCGGTCTAGCAGGGTTTCCTTTATTGGCCTTCTTGACCTTAGGAGGTCATCATCTCCTCCATGATAAAGAAAAAGGACAGGAAAAGAGGCGCTGCTGAGTGGGAGTGGCAGGAGAACGCTGGCTCAAGGGTGTAAACAATGAGACAAAATACACGCGCCTTGCGCAGGATCTAATTTGCTTATTAGTAAACACAAATTTATGCACTCATAATCTTACAAAATCGATTACAAATTATATAACTTAATTTTTGTTATTTAATAAAAAAAAAAAATGTAAAAAAATTGCTCCATTAACTCAAAATTGAGAAATATTTGATTTTACTGTTTTGCTCTTTCACCATTTCATACTAGAACTTAGAGTTCGTCTCAGCACAGCTTTAGGACCGCTTAAGTGATAAGCATAAATCTGAACAGATGGCTGCGACGAACTCTTAAGAATCTTTGTTAATACGGCCCCTGGATAGAACCTAGTTTTCTTTATACGTTTTATTTTTTTTTGCATATCTTTATAAATATTGTATTAATTCAATGAACGTGAAAAGAAAAAAAAAATAAATAAATAGGCGTCACATGGCATTTCGGAACACCTCTGTTCGGTGGCAAAACTAGAGTTCTTGCTTTCTTTTTTTTCCCATTAATCATTCGTGGATGCTCTATTTCCTGTTTCTTGGTGTACATATCAATATCGGTTCACTTGATTTTTTTAACTTTTATTTTATTTTCAGCTTTATAATATCAATTCCCTGATGGATTGACATTTATATTCAGCTCCTACTTTTTCTTGTAAGAGATTGCGTGTTCCCGGCAGACAGGAACAGAGAAGATGAAGCACGTAAGTATCCCTGAGTTGCAGTAAGACCTGATTCTATGTTCCCATCCTGTTCCTCGTGGCCCTATACAGCACCCCAGCCTATCCCTCGTGGCCCAATACAACAACACAGCCTTCCCCTCGTGACCCTATACAGTACCCAAGCCTGCCCCTCGTGGTCCTATACTGATATCATCCCTGCCTGCCCCTTGTGGCCCAATACAACACCCCAGCCTGCCCCTTGTTGCCCAGTGGAGTAACCTAGTTTCCCCCTCGTAGCTCTCTACAGCAGCCCGACCTGTCCCTCGTGGCCCTATACAACACTCAGCCTGCCCCTCGTGGCCCTATACAACATCCCACCCTCCCCTCAAGGCTCATACAGCAATACAGCATCCCAGCCTGCCCCTCTCATCCTTCTCAACCTTTCTCTTATTCATTTGATCTGTTAGTCCATTAATCAGTAACTGAGTTCAGTCAACCACTTCCTTCCACTCAGCAGCCACGGCAACCAAACAACGTCGTACTGTATCTGTGAAGCCTGGACATACATAAACCCTGGCGTCATCCTTGAGTGTGCCGCCGTTGGGTTGAATAGCACATTGTTAGGCATTCCGCGGCTTGCTGTCATGTATAGCGGAGGTCAAAGTTTTCTGCAGCGGAGACAATGTAACTTTGTGCATTGATGGAAATAAATATTATATTAATTCAATCGATGTAAAAATAAATAAATAAATAAATAAATAAGCGTCACATGGTATTTCGTAACACCTCTGTTTATTCTTAAATGTTCGGTGGCAATTCTAAATTTCCTTTGTATTCAAGAACTTTATAGAATTATAAAAACAGCTATGGACCTGATTTGATGAATCCTCTATTAATACTCTTGTAATTTTATGGAGAACAATAATAATAATTTTCATTTTATTTCTTAGTCCCAAGTAGCCTTTGGCGGGATACCAGTCCACGTTAAAAAGACACTAACACATATAAAAACTTATAAATACCCTTTCTCATTTAAGTATCCGGCGAGGAACACCTAAATTATTATTTTTCTTAGTACTCATCCAGCCTCTCTTACTAAAAAAAATAAAATAAAATAAAATAACGCAACAACGAAAAAAAAAAAAAAAAAAAAACAGCGGTACTTAATATAAAACAAATTAAGTTAAGCATGTAGATAGGTAATTGTTAAGACCTGTCGTTTAATACTGACTAATATTAGTACATTCACTTGTGTACACGAGACTTTAGTATTGGTTTCCTCACTCACGAACTTCAACATTCCAACTCCGGCAATAACATCCCGCCCTCCGACCCCAACCCCCAACCCCCGACTCCTCTCTCTCTCTCTCTCTCTCTCTCTCTCTCTCTCTCTCTCTCTCTCTCTCTCTCTCTCTCTCTCTCTCTCTCTCTCTCTCTCTCAAACATGCTCGTACTACAGCAGCTACTTCTATTAGAAAAGACAGATCTCAAAATTAGAAAAGAAAAATTATGAAGCTAATAAAGGAAACATTACGATATGTCTACCGAGCACTATATATATATATATATATATATATATATATATATATATATATATATATATATATATATATATATATATATATATATATATATATATATATATATATATATATATATATATATATATATATATATATATATATATATATATATATATATATATATATATATATATATATATATATATATATATATATATATATATATATCGTATATCTGCAGGGTTGGACCTCCTCTCTATTCATTAAAAACACATTGCAACGTGATAGAGTACTTACTATAGAACGTGTCTGTGATGTTTTCAATGTGGGGAAGGCTTTTGTAAGCCGTAGTAATTAAATTAATAGCGCGCCGCCTCCAGAAACTAAGTCCACAATCATCCCTTCCGAGTGAAGCTACACAAGCTGGCAAGGGTGGCCTGCTGATATACTCTTAGTTGTGCCATGGCGGGAGATAGGTGTGCTGACTGCGATTACGGATTATTTGACTATGTTAGAAAATATACTGGAAAACTAAAGGATCTCTTTGACTTGTGCGTTCGCCACAAACTAATTCTAGAGGAAAGAGTTTGTGACAAGTGTGGGAACAAGGCTGTACTATTTCTTGATAGAAAGCTTTGGCGGTGCCAGAAAAAGGTGGCAAAAGGTCACAAAAAGAAAAGCAAGTGTTCGTGGCAAGAGACCATTTATAAAAATACTTTTTTTGAAAAGTCTAATTTGGATTTGGAGACAATTTTATTGTTCATTAACGTATACATTCGTGAGTGCTTCACGTACAAATTTGTCCGAAACGAACTGAGCCTCACTGACCATTCCATCTGTGATTGGGCAAGTTTTGCAAGAGAAGTACTTATTGAGTGGTGCATTAAGAGGGAGGGTAAGATCGGCGGTGAAGGCAAAATTGTTGAAATAGACGAATCCAAGTCTGGAAAAAGAAAATATAACATCGGTCGTTTCGTTGAGGGTCAGTGGGTGTTCGGGGGAGTGTGTCGGCAGACCCGACAGTGTTTCATGGTTCCCGTTGAAAAGAGGGACAGAGACACACTCCTGCACATCATCAAAGACCGTATTTTGCCCGGTAGCATCATTATATCGGACTGCTGGAAGGCATACAGCTGTCTCGAGGACGAAGGATTCCGGCACCTGACAGTTAACCACTCGGTTAACTTTGTCGATCCTCTTGACAAGAACACACACATAAAGGAGGAGGCAGTAGACACCTGCCGAAACGATAATTACTCCCAGTGAGGTCTAAAGCACTGTTCAGGGGGTGCTGTGAACTTATCATTAAATCCAGCTGTGACCTCACTGAACGTTTCCCTTTGTGTCTCACAACACAAGGGGGCAGTCACAGCCAGCCCTCTAAAGACAACTCTCTTCCTCCACACAAAACTACCTAATAACACACACACCCTTCACTCAAAAATTTTAAAATCATCATGGCGACTCCTACACCAGCCTCGGAGTCCCCATCTGGGGAGGAGACCATAAATGTCCCCAGGTCGGACTGCCTTTCTGTCGACGACCATAAGTGTCTTGACACCCCCCTCAACTTTTTCTTCATTAACTTCTGCAACATGCAACCACTTCTCCTCTCCTAAACCTCATCTTCTTTTCCTCACCGAAACTCAGGTGTCTGAGGCAACTGACAGTAGCCCCTTTTCTGTTCCCTCCTACTTTCTCTATCCTCATTTTCGATCCAAAGCTGGATGCTGCGTTTATGTGCGCAATGACTTAACCTGCTCTCGTGCCCACGCTCTTGAATCTTCCGAGTTTTCCACCATCTGGCTACGACTACAGAGTCATTCTCATACTAAATTTATCTGTGCTGTATACCTCTCACCTACCTCCTCTGACTATAAGAAATTCTTTGACTACTTAACTTCCAAAGTGGAGCACATTCTGACCCTCTTCCATTTTGCAGAGATCTCCATTCTTGGAGACTTCAATGTTCACCACCAGCTTTGGCTTTCCTCTCCCTTCACTGACCATCCTGGTGAACTAGCCTACAACTTTGCTATCCTCCATGACCTAGAGCAATTGGTGCAACACCCTACTCGTATTCCTGACCGTCTTGGAGATACGCCCAACATTCTTGACCTTTTCCTGACCTCTAATCCTGCTTATGCTGTCACCCTTTCTTCTCCGTTGGGCTCCTCCGATCACAATCTCATATCTTTATCTTGTCCTATCACTCCAATCCCTCCTCAGGATCCCCCTAAGCGAAGGTGCCTCTGGCGTTTTGCCTCTGCTAGTTGGGGGGACCTGAGGAGGTATTTTGCTGACTTTCCTTGGAATGACTACTGCTTCTGTGTCAGAGACCCGTCTTTATGTGCTGAGCGCATAACAGAGGTGATAGTGTCTGGCATGGAGGCATACATTCCTCACTCTTTTTCTCGTCCTAAACCTTCTAAACCTTGGTTTAACACAGCTTGTTCTCGTGCTATACATGATAGAGAGATGGCCCACAAAAGGTACTTAAGCCTTCCATCACCAGAATCTCATACACTTTATATTTCTGCCCGGAACCATGCCAAGTCTGTTCTCCAACTAGCCAAAAACTCCTTCATTAACAGAAAATGTCAAAACCTTTCAAGATCTAACTCCCCTCGTGATTTCTGGCATCTAGCCAAAAATATCTCTAATAACTTTGCTTCTTCTTCTTTCCCTCCTCTATTTTAACGAGATGGCACCACTGCTATCACATCTATTTCTAAAGCTGAACTCTTTGCTCATACCTTTGCTAAAAACTCTACCTTGGACGATTCTGGGCTTGTTCCTCCCTCTCCTCCACCCTCTGACTACTTCATGCCACCTATTAAAATTCTTCGCAATGATGTTTTCCATGCCCTCGCTGGCCTAAACCCTCGGAAGGCTTATGGACCTGATGGGGTTCCTTCTATTGTTCTCCGAAACTGTGCCTCCGTGCTTGCACCTTGCCTAGTCAAACTCTTTCAGCTCTGTCTGTCAACATCTACCTTTTCTTCTTCCTGGAAGTTTGCCTACATTCAACCTGTTCCTAAAAAAAGGGTGACCACTCTAATCCCTCAGACTACCGTCCTATTGCTTTAATTTCCTGCCTATCTAAAGTGTTTGAATCTATCCTCAACAGGAAGATTCTTAAACATCTATCACTTCACAACCTTCTATCTGATCGCCAGTATGGGTTCCGTCAAGGCCGCTCTACTGGTGATCTTCTGGCTTTCCTTACTGAGTCTTGGTCATCCTCATTTAGAGATTTTGGTGAAACTTTTGCTGTTGCCTTGGACATATCAAAAGCTTTTGATAGAGTCTGGCACAAAGCTTTGATTTCCAAACTACCCTCCTACTGTTTCTATCCTTCTCTCTGTAACTTCATCTCAAGTTTCCTTTCTGACCGTTCTATTGCTGCTGTGGTAGACGGTCACTGTTCTTCTCCTAAATCTATTAACAGTGGTGTTCCTCAGGGTTCTGTCCTGTCACCCACTCTCTTCTTATTATTCATTAATGATCTTCTAAACCAAACTTCTTGTTCTATCCACTCCTATGCTGATGATACCACCCTGCACTTTTCCACGTCTTGTCATAGGCGTCCAACCCTTCAGGAGGTAAACATATCACGCAGGGGAGCCACAGACCGCTTGACTTCTGATCTTTCTAAAATTTCTGATTGGGACAGAGCAAACTTGGTATTGTTCAATGCTTGAAAAACTCAATTCCTCCATCTATCAACTCGACACAACCTTCCAGACAACTATCCCCTCTTCTTCAATGACACTCAACTGTCCCCTTCTTCTACACTGAACATCCTCGGTTTGTCCTTTACTTATAATCTGAACTGGAAACTTCACATCTCATCTCTAGCTAAAACAGCTTCTATGAAGTTAGGTGTTATGAGACGTCTCCGCCAGTTTTTCTCACCCCCCCAGCTGCTAACTCTGCACAAGGGCCTTATCCGTCCATGCATGGAGTATGCTTCACATGTCTGGGGGGGTTCCACTCATACTGCTCTTCTAGACAGGGTGGAATCAAAAGCTTTTCATCTCATCAACTCCTCTCCACTAACTGACTGTCTTCAGCCTCTCTCTTACCGCCGCAATGTTGCATATCTAGCTGTCTTCTACCGCTATTTTCATGCTAACTGCTCTTCTGATCTTGCTAACTGCATGCCTCCCCTCCTTCCGTGGCCTCGCTGCACAAGACTTTCTTCTTTCTCTCACCCCTATTCCGTCCACCTCTCTAACGCAAGAGTTAACCAGTATTCTCAATCATTCATCCCTCTCTCTGGTAAACTCTGGAACTCCCTGCCTGCTTCTGTATTTCCACCTTCCTATGACTTGAATTCCTTCAAGAGAGAGGTTTCAAGATACTTATTCATCAATTTTTGACTACTGCTTTGATCCTTTTATGGGACTGGCATTTCAGTGGGCATTTTCTTTTTTTTTTTGGGGGGGGATTTTTGTTGCTCCTGGCCAGTGTCCATCCTATATATAAAAAAAAAAAAAAAAAAATATATATATATATATATATATATATATATATATATATATATATATATATATATATATATATATATATATATATATATATATATATATATATATATATATATATATATATATATATATATATATATATATATATATATATATATATATATATATATATATATATATATATCCTAACAACTAATCCTTCTGCTTATGATGTTACCTTATCTTCTCCGTTGGGCTCCTCCGATCATAATCTCATATCTGTATCTTGTCTTATCGCTTCAATCCCTCCTCAGGGTCCTTCAAAGCGGAGGTGCCTCTAGCGTTTTGCTTCTGCTAATTGGGGGGACCTAAGAAGATATGTTGATTTTTCTTAGAATGACTGCTGCTTCCGTGTCAGAGATTCATCTCTGTGTGCTGTGCTCATAACAGAAGTGATAGTGTCTGGCATGGAGGCGTACAATCCTCACTCTTTCTCTCGACCTAAACCTTCCAAACCTTGGTTTAACAAGGCCTGTTCTCGGGCTATACATAATAGAGATGTGGCCCACGAAAGGTACTTCAGCTTTCCATCCCCTGAATCTCATGCACTTTTTATTTCTGCCTTAAATCATGCCAAGTCTGTTCTCCAGCTAGCCCAAAACTCCTTCATTAATAGGTCAATCTTCATCAATTGTCAGTCTTTCAAGATCTAACACCCCTCGTGACTTGTGGTACCTAGCCAAAAAACATCTTTCCCTCCTTTATTTCAACCTGATGGCACCACTGCCATCTCATCTATTTTTAAAGCTGAACTCTTCGCTGAAAAATTAGCTTAAACCTCTATCTTGGATGATTCAGGGTTTGTTCCTCCCTCTCCTCCACCCTATGACTATTTCATGCTGCCCATTATATCCTTCGCAGTGATGTTTTCCAAGCCCTCGATGGGCTAAACCCTCGGAAGGGTTATGGACCTGATGGGGTCTCTCCTATTGTTCTCCGAAACTGTGCGTCCGTGCTTGCACCTTGCCTAGTTAAACTCTTTCAACTGTCTGTCAACATCTACCTTTCCTTCTTGCTGGAAGTTTGCCTACATTCAGTCTGTTCGCTGTAATCTCTCAAACGATCGTCGTATTGCTTTAATTTCTTGCCTATCTAAAGATTTTGAATTTATCCTCAACAGGAAGATGCTTAAACATCTATCATTTCACAACCTTCTATCAGACCGCCAGTATGAGTTCCGTAATGGCCTCTCTACTGGGGATCTTCTGGCTTTTAATACTGAGTCTAGGTTATCTCCTTTAGAGATTTTGTTGAAACTTTTGCTGTTGCTTTAGACATATCAAAAAGCTTTGACAGAGTCTGGCACAAAGCCTTGATTTCCAAACTATCCTTCTACAGCTTTTATCCTTACGTAACTTCACCTTAGGTTTCGTTTCTGACCGTTATATTGGTCACTGTTCTCCTTAATGTACTAACAGTGGTGTTCCTTCTGTCACCCACTCTCATCCTATGAGAGTGGGTGACTGATCAATGACTGATCAATGATCTTCTAAACCAAACTTCTTGTCCTATCTTCTACGCTGATGATACCACCCTGCACTTTTACACGTCTTTTCGTAGACGTCCAACCACTCAAGAAGTAAACAGTTCACACAAGGAAGCCACATATTAAAAGGTTTTGATAGAGTCTGGCACAAAGTTTTGATTTCCAAACTACCCTCCTACAGCTTTTATCCTTACGCAGCGGGGTGTGCGTCGGCCGGTTGGTTTCATTGCTATAAAACCTGATTTGTTTATTACTGGTATACCCGCAGCTGAAATGCTATATGACATGAACAGTGTAAACAACTTTAACACCAATATTACGGATTCATGTTGTTAGTGCGCAAAGTGAATCTGTGCAGGTGCCGTGCGGGAGGAGGATGACAGTTGTCTGGACCGCCGGGAAAGGCTCTTGCGTGAAGGCGATCATAGGCGAGTTTGGCAAGCAATAAATTGGAAAGGCAACTTGTGGACCCGTGACGAGTCTCTAGCCATACCATCAGATGAGTTTAAAGAATATTTTGAAAATGGTTTTAATCATGCTAATGCAAGCATTGCAGAAACAGGTCTTGTAAGCGCGGCAGTCCATATTCCCCCTCCTGGACGACCGCATCACCCCCCAGGAACTCGCGGTATAGGCAGCTCGAATCGAACCTGACAACTCGTGCGGCCCGGATGGCATCCCGACCGAAGCGTTTAAACTGCTCCCTCCAGACTGGATTCTTTTGTATTACCATCTTATTTAACTTTATTTTCAATTCTGACTCTTAACTTGATTTGTTGTCAAAAGCAAAATTCTTTACTGCATTCAAACGAGACAATAAAAAAGATTCAAGTAATCATCGCAGTAATAATGTAATGAGCAGTATTGTGAAACTGTACGACATGGTGTTTTGTTGTCTCCAGCACTGGATCAGGCCGTACAAGGAGTAGGCTGGGGTGCAGCGGGGCCGCAGCTGTATCGACCACATTCTCACACTCGGACTCCTCATTGATTATCCCAGGAAGAAAAAGCAAAAGTTATTCGTAACTTTTGTGGATTTTTCCCAGGCGTATGATATGGTTCCCTCGAGACATATTGCTGTGAGTGATGAAGCATCTCGGGTGCGGTGCAGTGATGCTGGGGGCCATAGCGTCATGTACTCCAGTAAGGAGAGTGTGGTGGGCACTACTGTGTTCACCACCACGATGGGAGTGCGTCAGGGGTCCCCGACATCCTACCTTTTGTTTATTATATTTGTTAACAATATAATTACATTTGTAAAAGAGAATGATGGGTTTCTCTCCTGGCTGCACATTCTCGTCCTGATGGAAGACACGGTGCTCTTGGCCACTACGAGGGAGAGAATGCTACATAAGGTGGGACTGATGAAGACTTTTTGAGGTGATTATGGCAAGAAAGTCAACGAGGCAAAGACATAGTTTTTCCATTCCTCCAACCATCCCTTCATCCGTCTCTTACTCCCGTCCTGTCTTCTTTCCGTCCCCTTCCTCCTTCTCTCGTTCCCTTCCTTCCTCCCTCTAATTCTCCATCCATCCCTTTCTAATATATTCCCTCCCCCCCCCAGCTGCTGTTACGTGTCCTCTCAACAAAGGCTGAACAACAACGAGCCATTCGATGTGCGCACGAAGGCCTTGGTACCAGTATTGAAAGTAAAAGTATGAGTGGACATCGGGGAATAACGGCAATGACGAATGTTCTAAACAGAAAATTTTATTGGCGTACAATGGATGCTGATATCAAAGAATATTGCAACCAAGGTAAGATGTGTCAGAAAGTCAATCCCAAGTAGAGGCAAGAGAAACAGCCCTTACATAATGTTCCTGTCCCAAAAGCTGTGATGCAACAGATTGGAGTCGACATTGCTTCCTTGCAGTAGATTATTTTTCCAAATGGACTGAAGGGGAGCCCTTGAAAGAAAGACAGCAGCTTCAGTGGCCAACTTCTTATTCAAGATAAGATGTCATTCTTGTGTCAAAATTGAAATCAATGACTAAAGAAGAGAGTCTATAAACTCCGTGTTTACAGAGTTGCATCGCCCCACTGGAGTCCATCAAAGAGTGACAAGTGCTTATCATCCACAAGCAAACGGCCTTTTCGAAAAACAGAATGGGACCATCAAGAATAAGCTTCTTAAGGTTTTACAAGGATAACCTGATGGATGGTCAAGATGTCTTGAGCCACTGCTATTTGCTCATCGTACAACTGTACATCGATCAACAAAGATGACACCATTTTTCCTAATGTATGGAAGACAGCCAACATTGCCTGTAGATATTGCCAACCTTTTAGATAGTGATGATACTACTGATGACAACTTCAATTCTATTCATGAAGATTATAGCAACTTTGATGAAGAAATCTGGGAGTTTGATGAAGATAAACTGATGAAAGTGATGGAAGGAATGATGAAGATTAAGGAAAAGGCACATGATGCAGCTCATAACAATATCAAACTTGCGCAGGCAATGCAAAAAACAGCAATATGACAAAAGGCAAGGACTGACTCGTTCTTCCCTTACAGAAGTCCAGCAAGTTTTACTGAAGGATATGTACAGAAAGGACAGGAAAGGTGGTAAGACAGCTTTGCCTTTCAAGGGGCCTTACGTTATCGTAAAGATTTACGACAATCAAGTTTGTACACTGAAGAATGAAAAAGATGAAATTCTGAAGATGAACCAAAATATTGCTAACTTGAAGCCATTCTTTGCTGCTCCCAAAGAAGATGAAAGTCTAGAGGAAGAAAAGGAAAAGGAAAGAGAGACAGCTGAAGATGATGTTAAAGCCAACAAGATCGAACGAAATGCTCCCTGCACTTACAACCCTGTCACTGGTCATTGGCAAAATCAAAAGGCTGCTCAACTACAATTGACTGTTCAGAGCATTCATCGCCCACGAAAAAGAGGATGTTTACTCACCAAGCCAGCAACACTTGAGAGGGTGATTGGTGATAGCAATTGTTTTTTTCGGTACGTATACAACACAATCTCATTTGGGCAAGGACTGACTCGTTCTTCCCTTACAGAAGTCCAGCAAGTTTTACTGAAGGATATGTACAGAAAGGACAGGAAAGGTGGTAAGACAGCTTTGCCTTTCAAGGGGCCTTACGTTATCGTAAAGATTTACGACAATCAAGTTTGTACACTGAAGAATGAAAAAGGTGAAATTCTGAAGATGAACCAAAATATTGCTAACTTGAAGCCATTCTTTGCTGCTCCCAAAGAAGATGAAAGTCTAGAGGAAGAAAAGGAAAAGGAAAGAGAGACAGCTGAAGATGATGTTAAAGCCAACAAGATCGAACGAAATGCTCCCTGCACTTACAACCCTGTCACTGGTCATTGGCAAAATCAAAAGGCTGCTCAACTACAATTGACTGTTCAAAGCATTCATCGCCCACGAAAAAGAGGATGTTTACTCACCAAGCCAGCAACACTTGAGAGGGTGATTGGTGATAGCAATTGTTTTTTTCGGTACGTATACAACACAATCTCATTTAAAGTACAATTTGTGTCAATGAGAGCTTGAATAGTCTTAACCAGTCTTAATGAAACTTTAAAACCAATATCATTCATGTTTTTTTATAGGTCCATCTCGTTTGCTATTACTGGAGCGCAGTCATCGCACATCACAATTAGGAAGGCTATTGTTAACCATAAGACGACAAAAAACAGAAGAGTTAAAAAGCCATATGCAACACGTTGAAGAACATCTGGGCAAGATGACAACGAGCAGTGAATGGGCAACAAATGATGAGCTTTTTGCAGCAGCTTCACTACTTCAAACATACATAATGCTGTGGTTGCAGAAAGGAGATTGGGCCCTGTTTGGACGTCTCCTTAAAAGTCATGTAGTCTCAGCGATTCGGACCTTTGTGATAAACGTGCTATTTACCTGCAACATAATAACAGTAACCATTTTGATTATGTCAAAGGAATTATGTAGATGTAGATCGTAAATATAACTGGATGTCATCTGCAGGGGGACAAATATACAATTTAAGGTAATTTTGTTTTAATGACTTTAAATTGTATGGGACCAGTCAATATTCCATATGATATATGTATTGGGGAGTCCATATATTATATGGAACAATGACTGCAGGAGTACTTTTATCACATGGAATTTCTACTGGGGAGTATTTTCTTATGGGAGTCCGTATTTCATAGCACAGAATACGTATTTCATAGCACACCGGCAGTACTCGTACCTAGGGGCCACCTTCACCCCCGACGGCTCGGTGCACCAGGCAGTCAGGACTCACGCCTCCGCTAAGGCGGCTTATATCGCTAAGTTTGTCTTTTCTTAAGAAAAAAAAACAATGATGTACCATTCCAAGTAAAGAAGAGAGCATTTAATGCTGCACTGACATCTGTGATCCTCTGTGGTCTGGCTGAATGCAGACCGAAAACCTATCGTAAAAATGTATAACTGGGCCTTAAAGACTTTATTAGATGTTTTGATGACTACATGCAATGATGTTTATCATACTGAGTCAGGAAACCTACCCATACATACTGTAATGACGACCCATTGATACTGGCCCTGAGGACAGTCATGGAGGCGAGGTTTAACACTAAAGACTACGTCCAGGATTTGGAATGAGAGATCTGGAGCACACGATACGACACTCTACGTCCTTTAGACACACCATCTATTTAGAGATACACCTAAGTTTGTGTGCTCATCCGATCTATATAAAGCAGCAAAAAGTGCCTAAAAGAGATCGCGTAGCCTTCATACGATTCCTAGTGTCTAGCCACTCTCTAGCGGTGGTGGGCAGGTGGAGCAGGAGGGAGCGTGGCCGCCTGCCGAGGGAAGAGTGGGTGTGTGGGTGGAGAAATGCAGACGGATCTCACGTTGTCCAGCACTGCACTCTCACACAACATCTGTGGAACCCACATACTTTTTCCACAATTCTAGATCTTTTCACTCGCACTTTCAGTCACGAATCTACATGCAAAATAATTAGGCAGATCTTAGACATCTACGCTCGAGAAAAATGCTTATATGTTGTTAAATATTATATAATCCATATTAATGTCCATTCTTTTAGTGTTTTAGCTTCATTTCCTTGTTTTATGAAAGCAAGGGATATTTTCTTATTTAAGTGTCAATGTTGCGCGAATAAGGCATGAGTCATGATTTTAGGCTTAATTGGGGATTTTTAAGGTTTATTGTTTTAAGTCAGTTTTATTTAGTAAACGTGAAACAATTTTTCTTTTAAAGTTTATTTTGAATCTTTAGTGATAGTGTCTTATTTTATAACTTTTATGTAGCAAGAATGAGGAGTGATACTTCTGACTATTGCCTGTTTTATTGTCTTAGGCTTACCTACTATTTTTATTTACATTTTCTAAACATTTGTTAAATTGTTTTAAAGGGTGTGTGATGTATGATCATTTAATTATTTTGTGTCATACTGCAGAAAATTAATATTTATTTTATTACTATAGACTTATGATGGATAATTTATGTTTAAAAGAAATTATCGTGCCTATGTAATGTTCCTGTGGTCAATAAACTACCTATCTATCTATCTACCTATCTATGGGGCTTCCACTCGTATCGCTCTTTTAGACAGGGTGAAATCAAAAGCTTTTCGTCTCCTCAACTCTTCTCTTCTGACTGCTTTCACCCTCTTTCTCATTGCCGCAATGTTGCATCTCTTGCTTTCTTTTACCGCTTTTTCCATACCAACTACCATTCTGATCTTGCTAACTGCATGCCTCCCCTTCTCCCGCGGCCTCGCTGCACAAGACTTTCTTCTTTCTCTCACCCCTATTCTGTCCACCTCCCTAATGCAAGAGTTAACTAGTACTCTCAATCATTCATCCCTTTCTCTGGTAAACTCTGGAGCTCCCTGCCTGCTTCTGGATTTCCACCTTCCTATGACTAGAATTCTTTCAAGAGGGAGGTTTCAAAACACTTATCTGTATTTTTTGACTAACACCTTCGACTCTGTTCGGGGACCAACACCTCACTGGGCTCTTTTTTTAATTTTTTTATTGCAGTTTTGTTGCCCTTGGCTAGTGCCCCTCCTACATAAAAAAGATAAAGAATATATATATATATATATATATATATATATATATATATATATATATATATATATATATATATATATATATATATATATATATATATATATATATATAATCTGCCTGGCTGCTTGTCTGTCTGTCTGTCTGTCAGTCTGTTTATCTAAACTTCTATCTAAACATGATATTAGCATTTTTTTTTAATATATGGCAGTCAATGCATCATATAAGCATATTTAGTAAATAACATCATAGAAAATACATGAATATGTCCTTGAATTGAAAACCATACATTTAATTCTTGTGCTCGATGTTAAAACTTATTCGATGTTCAATTATATTTTATACAAGTAGCGGCGATGTTGTTTGTTATTGTGAGAATCACTTACTATAATGATTCAGGTCTCGAAAATAATATAAAACTTTTATTTTTCTTACTTTCTTCCCTTCTGGTCTATAGAACTGATGAACAATAATATACCAACTGAGAAAGCAAAAACACATTGAAAAGATGAAGGAATTAGAGATGTGAAAACATCGAAACAGGAATATGACACCGAACGAAAGCAGTCAAGGAAAACTAAACTCGCATAAAAATGAAAGTACGAGTATATAACATGAATATGAACACTAAAGAGTGAAGAAAGGAAAACAGAAAGGAATAAACGAAGAAAAAGCAACAACTGAAAAACAAAAACAAAACAAAAAATAGAAAAAAAACTAAAAGAATAGAAAAAAGGCAGTTGAGAAAAAAACAGGAAAGCAAAGAAACTAAGATGACACACAAAACATCAAAATAAAAGAAACAAAAATAAGAAAGCTGAAATCTAAGATAGGAAAGTTTGAATTAAAGTAACAGGAAAAGGGGAGAAGAAATGAGAATTGATCAAAGGAAGAAACTTTGCAAAAAGAAAAAAAAAAAAAACGAAAGACTGGTAGCTGAAAGATCTAAAAAAAAATAAATAAATAAATAAATAAAAAAAAATAAATAAATAGCGTAGTGATTGCATCGAAACACGTAAAACACAAAATGAAATTAAATCGATAGAAAATAAAAGTCCTCAGATATGGTGGCAGACAACTAGAACAGACTCATCAGGTTGCTAATACAGAGTTCATACGGAATTTCAAAAGATTAGACATAATACATTATAGAAAATGATACTAGGAGGACACAAGTATCTATGTACATATTATACAAGCCCTGCAACGAGTAAGACTAACGGTTTCCTGGGGCACCTCTTATGTTCTTATGTAAGGTCATGTAGAATAAAAGATGAAAAAAAAAAATGAGGGAACAAGAGCGAAGAAAAACTGAGAGATGTGAGAAGACATATGAAGGCAAGATTAGAAGGATGGGACTTGGCAGGATTCATTCCAAAAAGTGGAAGGTCGTGAAAAGTCGTGTTGGTCGGAAATGAAACTCTTAATGTTTTAGAATAATTTATTGTAGGTAAAGCGTTTCGAATCTGTTGAAAAAAGTTGAAGCGACACTTATTGGTTAATGTTACCTTTTTTGTTCACATCAGGTAGTCATGATTATAATCACCATCCTCATCATCGATAGTAGTAGGTAGTGTTATTAGCTTCATCACTACTACCATAACAGTGGCAATGGTAGTAGTGGTGGTGGTACTAGTATGTAGCAGCGCAAGTAGCAGCAGCAGCGGCGGCGGCAGCGGTAGTAGAAGCAGCAGCAGCAGCAGCAGCAGCAGCAGCAGCAGCAGTAGTAGTAGTAGTAGTAGTAGTAGTAGTAGTAGTAGTAGTAATAGTACTATATTCCCACCACTATATTCCCACCACTAAAACCAAGGTTTGGGTAAAGTCAGCGCGGGGATTCCCCTGCCTGCGGCGTGGCCATACTTCCTATTCCTAAATCAGCGATGTGTAATTGCTATATGTAAAAAATCACAGATAGGTAAATATATACTACCACTGTAATTTAAAGTAAATATTCTAGTATATCAAAGAAAAAAAAACCTTAATATGCAAAAAGTACTTATAAAACAACAAAGGAACGCGGCATACTTTACAATGTTGCTGAAAAAAAAAAAAAATGCTTTTGCAGACTTCCTCCGTAGTTCTAAGATGAGTAAGTAATGAAACAATTATGTTTATAATACAGCTGGAAGGAATATTAGTAGAATGTGTGCATTTTTTCATAATAAAAATAAATTCAAAAGCTTGGGGAGTGGCACACTTAGGACTACACACCCAGGCCTCACGAATGACGTGTCACCTGTGTGACCTGGGATGAATCGAGTGCTTCCGCCGTTCACTTGCCGTGGAGTGAAAAAGTCATAATTTTAATAGAGAGAGAGAGAGAGAGAGAGAGAGAGAGAGAGAGAGAGAGAGAGAGAGAGAGAGAGAGAGAGAGAGAGAGAGTACTATCGAGGATTATACTGTCAATCAATATCTCACTCACTTCACAAAATTTATAACAATATATGGTGTTCACACACACACACACACACACACACACACACACACACACACACACATACACACACACACACACACACAAACACGGGTCAAGTTAGGGCGCGACGAAGCTGAACGGTATCTGGCCATCATTCACCAAAGTATAGGAAACATGGCAACGCCACAGGTAAGTAAATCCTACCGGCCTTGACTCCACCCAAACCTTGATTTTAGAGTGGTCGGACTATATAGTAGTAGTAGTAGTAGTACTAGTGGGTGCATTATTGTTATTATTATTATTAGTAGTAGTAGTAATATGGACGCTGCATTATAATAATAATAATAATAATAATAATAATAATAATAATAATAATAATAATAATGATAATAATAATAATAACAACAAATTATTATCATTATTATTATTATTATTATTATTATTATTATTATTATTATTATTATTATTATTATTATTATTATTAGCAGTAGTAGTAGTAGTGATAGTAGTAGTAGTAGTAGTAAAAAGAGCAACAGTATCAAAAGCAGTAGTAGTACAAAGTACAGTAGTCTGGGTCAGAAAGGTTAGTGCCTTGGGTACGAAACGAACAACGGGAGACGTACTGTTCTGGTGGAGTCAGCACCCTCTTACTTAAAAATAATACATTAGAATACTAGCTTTCTTAATCTGCAACACGCTGAGCAGAAAGAAGAGGAAGAGGGAGAGGTGGTGAGCCACATGCAGCCATTACATAACCAGTACATAGGAGGATCGCTCCTACAGAGGGGAGCTCCAGGGCCCGTATACATAAACATTTTTAAGAGGCTAAAAGTACTTTTGGCAACCAGTTTTACTGCCAAAAGTTTCTTAAAAGTAATACATGATGACTTTTAAGATCTAAAAGACTTTAAGCGACTAGGTGGTGAGGGGTACTCCTAAGCGCCTAAAGTTACTTTTAGGTGGCAGGATGACAGCCCAACACCTCAATTTTCGGCAAAGGAGAGGCGCCCTACGAGAGTAGAGTGATGCTCAGCTAGAGTTCTGCCTGCCCTTGATGACATTCTAAATGTAATAGAACTTGTGAGGAATGCACTATGGAGTCACACTGCAAGGATTAAGATTAGATAAAGGCCATTTTTTCGGTACAACGCAGCCAACCATCAACCAAAACCCTTAAGGCTCACGCAATACACGGCATTTTCAGACTCTCTCTCTCTCTCTCTCTCTCTCTCTCTCTCTCTCTCTCTCTCTCTCTCTCTCTGATGGATATTATGGTGAGACAAACACGTTATATAAACTATCACACTCATAAGAATTATTGCATCCAGAGATTAAGAGGCAGAATATGTGAATAAGGCACTAAATAAAACGGTGGAATGCAATTGTAGCTCATGAAACAAATCTATTATAAATTGTGTTTTGGAAAGTGTGTGTGTATCAAACTTAACCCGTCACCACACAGGCCAAGTAACTAGAATTTAACTTATCTTTCTGCATTCAGCCTAATAACCTCACCCAGATACCCCGTATTTCCTTGTTGAGAGTAAGAACAGTTTAATAAATCCTGCTGAATTCAAGCCATCTCTCAGCTGCTTTTAGGAAGTTAGTGGAATTTGATAAAGCTAATTCCCTTCAGTCTTACTCAACCATCCCCACAGCTGTTTGCAGGGATAAGCAGAATTTTGAAAATCATTTTGCTCTAAGCAGAAATTAGTTTGCCATCCAATTAGTCCGACAGAGTTGCCTCTCTCTTTCCTTGGCTTGGCCAAGCTGCCCCCACCTTTGTTAGGCTAGCATCCCCGGGGCTGGTTCGATTCTGATTTCCCCTCATGTGCATAATTAAACTCATAAAATATGTCAACAATCCGGTTCTTTTTATAAAAAAAAAAGTGAAATATAAATTAATATTAAATATTTTTATGTACTGTTTTGACATTCAAGTGCAAAAACATAATGGTTAGGGTCTTTCTTGAGCGCTAAACATAGCACGTAGAGCGAGTTTAGATTTTACTTTTACTCCTAGCTAAAAGAGACTTAAGAAAACTTTTATAGTTTCTTGTATACACTTTTAGCATTTACTTTTAGATAGGAGTAAATTTAAAAGTCTTTTAGGTTTTTCATTATTATTATTATTATTTTTTTTTTTTTTTTTTATGTATACAGGCCCAAGCTTTTTATTGATTAACCATTCCCTGTCCTATTTGACCCCCCTTTACTGCCTGTCCCGTAGATAGTAATTTTTCCCCTCTCTTTCGTTATTCCTTTAACACACACACACACACACACACACACACACACACACACACACACACACACACACACACACACACACAATCTAGACCAATATGCTGTTTATTTCAGGATTGTGATAACTGGTTATCTCTCCTATATGTATACTTGTCTGGCATCCCGATCTATTGAAGAGATAAATCACTACTCCAGGTGTAATCTTCTACAATCTGTGAGAGAACTTTGGCTCATTAAGCTCTCCTCCATTGAAAGCTTAGACACTAAAACATCAGAAAATACTATAGTGTGTGCGTGTGTGTGTGTGTGTGTGTGTGTGTGTGTGTGTGTGTGTGTGTGTAAGCACCTTATCTCAGACGTCCTCCTTGATGAGAGATGTCGGTTTGTAATACTAATGTTACACAGCTCTTAAATTTAATCATCCTTAATTGAAAAGCCACGCATTTTCCTCTGGGTATCGTTATCATTTCCTCACTAACCTTCTAGTGTCTAACGATAATTACTCCCAGTGAGGTCTAAAGCACTGCTCAGGTGGTGCTGTGAACTTATCATTAAACGCAGCTGTGACCTCACTGAACGTTTCCCTTTGTGTCTCACAAGAAAAGGGGGCAGTCATAGTCTGCCCTCTAAAGACAACTCCACACAAAACTACAATCACCTAATAACACACACACCCTTCACTCAAAAATTTCAAAATTATCATGGTGACTCCTACACCAGCCTCGGGGTCCCCATCTGGGGAGGGGACCATAAATGTCCCCAGGTCGGACTGCCTTTCTGTCGACGACCCCAAGTGTCTTGACACCCCCCTCAACTTTTTCTTCATTAACTTCTGCAACATTCGCGGTCTAAGATCTAATTTTCAATCTGTAGAACATCACCCTTCTAAACCTCATCATCTTTTCCTCACTGAAACTCAGGTGTCTGAGGAAACTGACAGTAGCCCCTTTTCTGTTCCCTCCTACTTTCTCTATCCTCATTTTCGATCCAAAGCTGGATGTTGCGTTTATATGCTCAATGACTTAACCTGCTCTCGTGCCCACGCTCTTGAATCTTCCGAGTTTTCCACCATCTGGCTAGGACTACAGAGTCGCTCTCAAACTAAATTTATCTGTGCTGTATACCTTTCACCTAACTCCTCTGACTATAAGAAATGACTACTTAACTTCCAAAGTGAAGCACATTCTGACCCTCTTCCCTTTTGCAGAGATCTCCATTCTTGGAGACTTCAATGTTCACCACCAGCTTTGGCTTTCCTCTCCCTTCACTGACCATCCTGGTGAACTAGCCTTCAACTTTGGTATCCTCCACGACCTACAGCAATTGGTGCAACACCCTACTCGTATTCCTGACCGTCTTGGAGATACGCCCAACATTCTTGACCTTTTCCTGACCTCTAATCCTTCTGCTTATGCTGTCACCCTTTCTTCTCCGTTGGGCTCCTTCTATTACAATCTCGTATCTTTATCTTGTCCTATCACTCCAATCCCTCCTCAGGATCCCCCTAAGCGAAGGTGCCTCTGGCGTTTTGCCTCTGCTAGTTGGGTGGACCTGAGAAGGTATTTTGCTGACTTTCCTTGGAATGACTACTGCTTCCGTGTCAGAGACCCGTCTTTGTGTGCTGAGCGCATAACAGACTCGACCTAAACCTTCCAAACCTTGGTTTAACACAGCTTGTTCTCGTGCTATACATGATGGAGAGGTAGCCCACAAAAGGTACTTAAGCCTTCCATCACCAGCATCTCATGCACTTTATATTTCTGCCCGGAACCATGCCAAGTCTGTTCTCCAACTTTTAAGATCTAACTCCCCTCGTGACGTCTGGCATCTTGCCCAAAATATCTCCAATAACTTTGCGTCTTCTTCTTTCCCTCCTTTATTTCAACCAGATGGCACCACTGCTATCACATCTATTTCTAAAGCTGAACTCTTCGCTCAAAGCTTTGCTAAAAACTCTACCTTGGACGATTCAGGGCTTGTTCCTCCCTCTCCCCCACCCTCTGACTACTTCATGCTACCTATTAAAATTCTTCGCAATGATGTTTTCCATGCCCTCGCTAGCCTAAACCCTCGGAAGGCTTATGGACCTAATGGGTTCCCTCCTATTGTTCTCCGAAACTGTGCCTCCGTGCTTGCACCTTGCCTAGTCAAAGTCTTTCAGCTGTGTCTGTCAACATCTACCTTTCCTTCTTGCTGGAAGTTTGCCTACATTCAACCTGTTCCTAAAAAGGGTGACCGTTCTAATCCCTCAAACTACCGTCCTATTGCTTTAATTTTCTGCCTATCTAAAGTTTTTTAATCCATCCTTAACAGGAATATTCTTAAACATCTATCACCTCACAACCTTCTATCTGATCGCCAGTTCTGTCAAGGCCGCTCTACTGGTGATCTTCTGGCTTTCCTTACTGAGTCTTGGTCATCCTTTTTTAGAGATTTTGGTGAAACTTTTGCTGTTGCTTTGGACATAGCAAAAGCTTCTGGCAGAGTCTGGCACAAAGCTTTGATTTCCAAACTACCCTCCTACAGCTTCTATTCTTCTCTCTGTAACTTCATCTCAAGTTTCCTTTCTGACCGTTCTATTGCTGCTGTGGTTGACGGTCACTGTTCTTCTCCAAAATCTATTAACAGTGGTGTTCCTCAGGGTTCTATCCTGTCACCCATTTTCTTCTTATTATTCATTAATGATCTTCTAAACCAAACTTGTTGTCCTATCCACTCCTACGCTGATGATACCACCCTGCACTTTTCCACGTCTTTTCATAGCCGTCCAACCCTTCAGGAGGTAAAAATTTCATGCAGGGAAGCTACAGAACGCTTGACTTCTGAACTTTCTAAAATTTCTGATTGAAGCAGTGCTAACTTGGTATTGTTCAATGCCTCAAAAACTCAATTCCTCCATCTTTTAACTCGAGACAACCTTCCAGACAACTATCCCCTCTTCTTCAATAACACTCAAGTGTCCCCCTATTCTACACTGAACAACCTCGGTCTGCCCTTTACTTATAATCTGAATTGAAAACTTGACATCTCATCTCTAGCTAAAACAGCTTCTATGAAGTTAGGTGTTCTGAAACGTCTCCGCCAGTTTTTCTCACCCCCCCCCCAAGTGCTAACTCTGTACAAGAGCCTTATCCGTCCATGTATGGAGTATGCTTCACATGTCTGGGGGGGTTCCACTCATACTACTCTTCTAGACTGGGTGGAATCAATAGCTTTTCGTCTCATCAACTCCTCTCCTTTAACTGACTGTCTTCAGCTTCTCTCTCACCGCCGCAATGTTGCATCTCTAGCTGTCTTCTACCGCTATTTTCATGCTAACTGTTCTTCTGATCTTGCTAACTGCATGCCTCCCCTCCTCCCGCGGCCTCGCTGCACAAGACTTTCTTCTTTCTTTCACTCCTATTCAGTCTACCTCTCTAACGCAAGAATTAACCAATACTCTCAATCATTCATCCCTTTCTCTGGTAAACTCTGGAACTCCCTGCCTGCTTGTGTATTTCCACCTTCCTATGACTTGAATTCCTTCAAGAGGGAGGTTTCAAGACACTTATCCATCAGTTTTTTGACTACTGCTTTGACCCTTTTATGGGACCGGCATTTCAGTGGGCATTTTTTTTTTATTGGATTTTTTTGTTGCCCTTGGCCAGTGTCCTTCCTACATAAAAAAAAAATAAAAATAAAGGTTACCGAAAACAGGTATTAATTTCTCTATCCTAACTTTAGATACAAAGGTGATGTTCAGTAACCCACAGATCTTTATGTAGTACTTAGTTTCCTATCCATAACTTATAACCTTAAAATTGTTCATTATGTGACCACAAAATCATAGCAGTTATCTCAAATACTTTTCTATGTTCACTTCTGCGTTTTTTTTTTCTCTCTCTTTTTTAATACTATGTTTGTGGCTTGATAATACTAAGTGTCAATGTTGCAGGTTTTAGAATATGGCGCTTGAGATGAGTTTGTTCTGATAACATATGGAGATAGACTGTTACATTTTTATATACATGTGTATTTTATTGCTGATACCCTGTGTTCATGAATTAATAGTAAAAGTTGAATAAAGATGGAGTAGGCTTCCGATATACTGTATAATAAGGGTAGGTCAGTGATATCATAAATGGAAGGTCAGTTTTATTTCTTCTTTTGAATGTAGTGGATTTAGTAATATAACAGATATGTCCCTTTCCCCTCACCTGTAGCGGTGACCTGT
The DNA here is from genome assembly GCF_035594125.1 of Scylla paramamosain. Classification (NCBI taxonomy): domain Eukaryota; kingdom Metazoa; phylum Arthropoda; class Malacostraca; order Decapoda; family Portunidae; genus Scylla; species Scylla paramamosain. The sequence continues at coordinate 11,854,769 of NC_087175.1, forward strand.
ACCGAACCAAATGCTTGCTAATGATAAATGAATGGCAAAAAAAAACTGCAACAACGGTGTCAATGCACAGACATTAGATAATTTCAAGAGAAAACTTAGATTTTGTATGTGAAGACTTGATGCGAAGTTTCAAGTTTGGTGTAGGTCGTGGACTTTTACACAATTATCTTCTCATACTCTTATACCTAATAATACTAGCTACGTATAAACGTATTGTTACGTCTCCCCCCCCCACCCCCTCGTCAGGTAGGCCTTCTAGAACACACTCGCAGGCTCCGTCTCTTGAGGCGATGATATAGGTGCCGGGGCGGGGCGGCAGTACTTATTACAGGGGTCCGGGCTGGAATGAAGGACTTACCAGGCCATTTCCCTACTGTCTGGCTGTTCACACACTCAGGGGAAGGGTGCAAGCAAACACTGGAGTTCTTTACTGCCCGGACACCACACATGTACAAGTTCAAGATCAGGGGGGCAGGACGGGTTACAAAGGGAAGGGTGGACGCCACCATTGGAAACAGTTTTACCCCTAAATCACAGATCACAGGTTACCACCACAGTCACAGTCGCTTACTACGGTCAGTGTCCCTCATTCAGTGTTACAGCGGCCCCTCTGTCTCTGCTTCTACACAACTCACCACTCCCTGGCATGGCCGCCCAGCCCACTAGATTGAAACAGCGAAACAAATATTTCCTTGTCCTCGTAACAGTATAATTTCCTGACTGTTTGTCTCAATTCTAAAGTATTCATATATTATGAGTAATTTTGCCCTCACAATACTAAACACAGAAAAAAAAGGATGATATCCTGGTATCCACCTCCTCAGAGTCAAGGTCTTTTTATTTGTCCCATCATCCTGCCATTTCTTCTTACTTCTCAGCTTATCGAAATATATTAAAATCAACTTTGGCATTTAAGTAGAAATATTCTTACTTTCTTCCTCGCCACCAAATCCACACAACACAATGTCCATATCTTCTGTATTTACAGACAACAGAAATCTTGGATATAAAAAAAAAAAAATTAATAAAAATAATAAATAAATAAATAAAACTGAAATGATCACGAGACTGTACAGTGTGAATTATATATATATATATATATATATATATATATATATATATATATATATATATATATATATATATATATATATATATATATATATATATATATATATATATATATATATATATATATATATATATATATATATATATATATATATATATATATATATATATATATATATATATATATATATATATATATATATATATATATATATATATATATATATATATATATATATATATATATATATATATATATATATATATATATATATATATATATAAGCTTAGTCAAAAAAGTTTCTTTTACTTCCCTCATTCACCGACTAGTTAACACAGTTTTGATGATATGACACGGTACATAATTATGCAAAACCAATGTTGTGACGGCAATAACTAAGCAAGTATAAACAATGTATCAAGTTATATTAAAGGCAATGTATGAATAAGATACAACTTTATAATTTTATGAGGAATAATGTCACTGCTAGCTGAAGCAGCTCCCTTCGAGGCCGTTTTGTGATTCAAGTTGGTTCATTTCACTGTGCATGCCAGATTCACACTAAGTAAAACTATGCATGATAAAGAATATTTCTAACCACGCCATACTTTCCTCTCTTCAAAGGCGGGGCTGTGTTCTGCTGTGTACCCATTTAAAAGCCTAGCGTGAGTATATGAACCTTAAAAGTGCTTGTAGTAAAATAAGACACCTTAAAAACTAGTAGAGAAGCTTGATATAGGCTTTGTCTCTGTCCTTTATTTTTTTTTTACTCTTTTCAACAAGTGGAAACTTTTCTCCCTCTCCTTAAGACTGAAGACCCACACACAATACTGCATTGGTGTGTTCCTAGCACTCCACCTATAGAGGCTCAGACTAAACGCTACTGAGGGACGCAGCCTTCCTGTCAATAAAGCTCCCTTCACACTAGATTAGGTTATGGTGTGTTGTGCGAAGCGATGCTGTGTGTGAGTGTGTGTGTGTGTGTGTGTGTGTGTGTGTGTGTGTGTGTGTATGTGTGAGAGAGAGAGAGAGAGAGAGAGAGAGAGAGAGAGAGAGAGAGAGAGAGAGAGAGAGAGAGAGAGAGAGAGAGAGAGAGAGAGAGAGAGAGAGAGAGAGAGAGAGAGAGAGAGAGAGAGATGCAAAAGTAACCGGGAGCATGACACTACTGTACTGTACATAGTGTGAACCCATTTATGACCGCCAACATTTCAGAACTTCTCAGTCACTAGATGTTGGTCAGAATAGAGTATACAAAGATATGTCAAAAATAAAACTGAACGGTTGACACTGTACTAACGAGCTTAACGGAGTGCATTGGCCAGCCGGACACATAAGAACATAAAAAAAATAAGGGAGGCTGCAAGAATCCATCAGTCCTACACGTGGCGGTCCCTGTATGAAATATACCCACATATTTCAATCTATCGTCCCCATCCTTAAATCTGTCTAATCTTCTCCTAAAGTTCCCTAATGACTCACCACTAACAACATGATTACTGAGTTAGTTCCAATAATCCATCAAGATTCTACGAGTGGAGGTGGCTCGAGCACTGCGCTTTGATCGCCACATCAAGACCATTGCCGAAAAGGCCTTCCACAGAGGAAGATGACCTGATTTCGGAGCAAGAGATAAAGGCTCCTATTCAATAAGACACTTAGTAAAGTATGCTTCCCTTTTGTCGACGTCAAGTGGTGCCTCCCTCACCAAGAGACTGGATAACAATCCAGCGCAGGGCTCTGCAATTGGTGGACGCAGCAGACCTCCCTGCCCAGCCTGTGTCTGTGAGTCTCCTCGAATCACTGGAACACCGTAGGGATGTTGCAGCGATAGTGATGTTCCACAAAACGCAGGTGCAAAGAATGACACATCTGGCTGGATTGCGCCAACCTCCAAGAGTCGCCACACGTTGTACGAGAACGGTGCACTCAGACTGGGACTCAGTGTGGAGCATTTTCACAGCCACATGAACACCGAATGAGTGAAAGTGACGGCCCCTACCTGGAAACAGACAGTCCACCCAGCTGACACTACAAACAGAGTGATAGTGAGTGCTACACAGTGACATGCATACTGACACAACACAATGACAGATATTCACAGTGCATTACATGGGAGATAAAACATACTGAAAAAAAAAGGTGCTTTTGTGTATATTTTTAGCAGATTTTTTTATAATATATATATATATATATATATATATATATATATATATATATATATATATATATATATATATATATATATATATATATATATATATATATATATATATATATATATATATATATATATATATATATATATATATATATATATATATATATATATATATATATATATATATATATATATATATATATATATATATATATATATATATATATATATATATATATATATATATATATATATATATATATATATATATATATATATATATATATATATATATATATATATATATATATATATATATATATATATATATATATATATATATATATATATATATATATATATATATATATATATATATATATATATATATATA